>NC_141150.1:101415032-101766282 GCF_053477565.2 Lygodium microphyllum | reverse complement strand
ATAAAAAAGAACACAAAAGAATACACCATCTTTGAATGGAAATCAATCACATAGTATTCATCTTCAATGTCTTCATAGTTCTTTCTCTCAATCTCTCATATATAGTTACACTGTTTTGATAGAATTGACTATCTCTGGCTCTCTCTCTCTCTCTCTCTCTCTCTCTCTCTCTCTCTCTCTCTATCAATAGTACATCATATCCTCACTACAATACTCTCATACTAACTCTAAATAATCCTTCTTAGGTCGTGGATGCACCTCCCAAGAGGTATGTCTAATATGAAGAGTCACCAGAGCCACTACAGTGTCTTTTTACAGCTCACTACTATCACTGTCACACTTAGTCTTCTCTTCAGTCTTCGGCAGCTGCTTCTTCCACTTGTTTTAGCTCTTTTGAACTTAAATTCATCCTTTCCAAAAGTTAGAAAACTTTCCCAAAGTCATACATACTTTCTACAGAACACTTACAGAAGGTCTACAGAACAGTTACAGTATGGTACTAGAGCAACTACATTACAATTATAGTACAGAGACAGAGCAGAGACAAAGGCTCTATAGAAGGTCTACGGAGGGTTACACAAGGTCATCAGAACCTCATAACTCATACTCAAACCATTCCATACTATCAAAAACTATTCAATAAGCTTTCAAAAATATCTCAATCTTCATTAA
This sequence comes from Lygodium microphyllum, assembly GCF_053477565.2. Taxonomy (NCBI): domain Eukaryota; kingdom Viridiplantae; phylum Streptophyta; class Polypodiopsida; order Schizaeales; family Lygodiaceae; genus Lygodium; species Lygodium microphyllum. The sequence goes on along the minus strand of NC_141150.1, from coordinate 101,765,610 downwards.
TCATCAATCCATGCTCATACAGAAGACAATCAGAACAAAACAGAAGCTATACATAAGGTATATAGAACCAATCAGAAGCTCAATAGAACATCATAGAGCTTCATATCTCCACTGAGAATCATCATGAACTTCCAAAACATAATCAATATCATCCAAAACACTCTCAAACACTTCCATTATCAACCATACATCACTCTAAATCCATCAAAAATCAATCATTCAGACCTCAAAAACAACAAAAATCAGTCAAAATTTCAGTCTTTTTTCACTCTCAAGAATCAAACTACAGACCGCTCTCGTAATCGTATCACACAATCAAACCATAATACCTCAAAAACATAATTAGGACATAACTAGAAATTTGATAAACAATGTCAACTTAAAAGACTATACGTTCCCATCTCACAAAGCGTATTTATTGAAAAGGGAGAAAAGTGCAGTGAGGGGAATGATTTTAGTGAAGGGTTTATTTTAAGAAATTATTAACAATGGTTGAAATTTTATTAGGTTGTAAACCTTAATAAAAAAACGACGGTTCATTTTTAAATTGTTATTACAATTAATTAATGTGAAACGGTGCTTTTTAACAAAATCCAAACTGTGATCCCCAGACTCAAGTCTCTAAATGCATATTCATTGATTAAAAATTTAATGTGTCTGACGCGTTCTTTTTCAGCGCGTGGATTTTTTTTTAAATGAGGACTGATTCGTTTTTATTTAAAATTAAAGTGCTTCTGAAGCGCACGTAGCACATGTAAAGTGAACGGTGGGTTGATTTTAATTTATTAGAAAAATGTGTGTTTAGCGTGAGTGTGCATAAAAAAGTAGGTGAATAAAGTTTATTTTAACAATTAATTGTAGTTAAGGGATGACAAAAAATAAATAAAGTACGAAAAATAGATACTTGGTAGGGGTGTGTATGCAAGAGACTGAGGGTGCACTGAGGAGTTCCAAATGCAAGGAATTCAACAAAAAAGTAAAAACCACTAACAAGAAAAAATAAAACACCTTGGTTTTTTTTTTAAAAGACAAAAGAAATATCAAGGCAATGTTAGTGGGATCACATTTGGTTTAGGTAATATTCATTAATGTGTGGGTGAGATTGTTATTAGTATTTTTTTAATTTTAATTTAGGTGTGTTTTTATTTTGTATTTTATGTTTTCTTTCTCTCTTTTTTTGGGTATAATTTTTATTTTAAAATATTCCAAAAGCAGTCAAATGCATTGATGGAATTTTTTGTGATTTTTTTGAATTTAATTCTAATTTTTAGGGATTTTAATGATTTTTTTCTCAATTTTTAGTGAATTTTAAAAGGATTTTAAATGTTAGTATTTTTTGCAATTAATTCTCTACATTATAATCAGCAACATCAACTAAAAAATTACCCAATTTAGAAAGGAAAATTTCAATAAATTTTTTGTTTTTTTAATTATTTTTAAATGCTTTTTAATATTTTTAATTGTTTTTAGGTATTTTTAATTGTTTTTAGATATCTTTAAAGTATTTTTCTCGGGTTTATAGAAAATTAAAAAAAAAACCCGGGCTGCGTGTGAAGAGTTATGTATACTCAGGGATGACACGCACCACCGCACGGAGAAGATCAAACGCGCGTCCTCGCGCATGAACACCCATTGGCCACGCCCGTACGCACAGGCACACCCGAACACCCGCGCTGCGCGCTGCGTATGGAGAGTGGGGGTAGAGTGGAGAAGGGGCAAGAAAGGGGGCTAAAACGGGGGAAACTGGGGTTAGTAGAGGTTAGTTAATTAGGAGATCTAAGTGCGTTAGGTTAGGCTAAGTAACTTAGTTGAGTTAAGTAAATTAGGTGAATTAAGTTAATTAGGTTAATTAGGTGAATTAAGTTACTTAGGTTAGGTAGGGTGATTAAGTGAGTTAGTTATGTTATGTTAGTTAATAAAGTTAATTAAGTTAGGTTAAGTAAGGAACCTAACCAAGAGGAGGAGGAGGGGTGGAGATAGCGAGCAGTGGAGGCGGCTGAGGGAAGGAGGAAGAGAGAAGGTGTGCAGTGGCGGAGGCGGCTGAAGGAAGGAGGAGGAGAGAAGGTGTGTGGCGGCAAAGGTGGCTAAGATCTCGACAACGACGCGGGAGAGGTCGTAGAGGGCAGTGCGGACGGGGCTGTGGGGGCCAAGGAGGGAGCAGACTTCCTTGGAGTCAGAGCAGACGCGGCCGGCGGTGGTGGAGATACGGGAGACGTTGAGGGTCGTGATGATGCCGAGGCAGGGCAGGCCGGCGGTGGTGACGGCGATCTTAGCACCCTAGCCGGGTGGGGCAAGCGGCGCAACGAGGCTGGAGGGAGGAGGTTCAGAGCGCGAGGAGGAAAAGGGAGACGTCGCATGGGGAAGGAGAGAGGCCGCGGGACAACGAACATGTAAGGATTTCTTTCTCTTGTGTTTTCTTTGTTTATATTATTTTATATTATATTATTTTTTATTTTTTAAAAAAAATTGGTGGAGTTATGATTTTTTTTTAAATTTTTGTGTTATTATTTGTTTGTTTTTTTGTTTTTTTGTGGTTTTTGTTTTTTTTTTGTGATTTGGTGTTTTGTTGGTTTCTTTTTTTTGAAACTTTTATTTAGGTGTTGTTAGTTATTGTTGTGTTGTGTGTTGGGTGTGGTTTTTCTTTTTGTGGTTTGTATTTTATTTATTTATTTATTTATTATTGTTTTTTTGTTGTTTGTTTTTAATGTTAGTTTTGTTTTTGTTAATTTTTGTGTTGTTTGTGTTTTGTCATTAAAAAGTGAGCGCACCTCCGTCCCGTGCACATGCGTATTGCGGGAGTAAAAAAAATTTCATCGGTGGGATCAAACGGGGTGGGGACGGTGACACGCGAGGCACAAAGGCCACGAGGGCATCCTGAGGCACTTAAAACCAAAAGCAGGTGCGTTCACACGTGACACGAGAGACACGGCTACACGGCAAAAAGGACGAAAAATTAATAAAATCCAAACAGTTCACCGGATCGAAAAACCGTAAAAAGAAAAAATGTGTCAGGAGATGAGGGGAAGATGATAAAAAAGTGTGACATGAGTTCCAGGGCAAAAGCAGGGTGTTCACATGGAAAAAACACGAAAAATGGCTCTAAAAATACATTCGAGGATTAATATGGAAAAAAAAATCCACTCGTCGGAATGCAAGGCGGAAAGAAGGAAAAATGGGCCAAACAAGTTACCCGAAAAACCTATCACATCGATACACGGTTTCGACCAAAAAAGGACGCGTTCACATGGAAAAAACCAAAAAATCGTGCCCGAAAAGGGATTCATAAATTAATATGGAATGATCCGTGCACCAGAATAGAGGACAGTAAAAAGGAAAAATGTCCAAAGGAAGGGAACACACAAGGCTGTCACGTCAAAACTCACGGTTGACAGAGGGAGGAGGGGTTCACATGCAAAAAACACAAAAAAGACACCCGAAAACACATGGAAAAATTAATAACTAGAAATCCAGCAGTCGGAAGAGGGGGGAGGAAAAAGGAAAAAGTGGGAGAAAGGCTGGCAAGACACGGCGATTAAGTTAAACTGGAATTTTGGTGAAAATAGGGCATGTTCACATGGAAAAATATGAAAAATAGGTATGAAAAGGGCCTCAAAACTTGCAAAAATTAACAGCAGACCAACCGCGTATCAGAAGGACACAGAGTAAAAATAAAAAATATCAAGGGTAAGGGGGCTTCCAGGGGGGCACGTTGAATCACATTTCTGAAGCAATAAAGGCGCGTTTACATGGAAAACCGTCCAATTTATGGGAATTGCATCAAAAATTAATAACTCAAGAACCATCTATCGAAACAGGGGTTGCTAAAATGGAAAAATGGGCAGTTCAAAGGGAGAAACAGGGCTGTAAGGTTGGATTTGGATTCCGGTGAACGTAGGATGGGTTCACATGCAAAACATCAAAACAAGGGATAAAGGGAAATAGGAAAGGAACAACCCAAAGGGTGGGGGAAAGTTAGGGAGGGGTGGGAAAGGGACCTTATGAGGGCAGAAAGAGGTCATGTCATATGTGCATGATCAACTTGAGGCATATGCAAGGGGTATGCACATTAGACGCGTAGGGATGTGTCCCCACACTTAAAACCTTAACGGATAGAGTAGATTTATCGACACGGCTACAGACTTGTCAATTGTCTGGACGCTGGCATCCCCATACTTAAAACATCACATACACTTGCAAACAAAAAAGTAGAGTTAGGAACACTTGGCCCGTTTCGCGTATGGTCGAAGGAACCGCTGCTACAGAAGGGTTGGAGTCGACTGCATGAGAGGTACCACGTCTCACTCCAACATTCAACCAGCATGGCAAGGACCATGCAGCAGCATCCAGGTAGGTAGCTGGTTGATGAAGTCCATCAGGGGAGGTGTCGTAGACGAAGAATAGTCATTCAGCTCACTGGCACTCAAATGGAATGAGAGAATGGTCACTCGCCCCATAACTTACATCACTTGAGGTAATATTGATGGAAACCCAGATCTCACATCTGGTTTAGGAATCGACAAGGGGATGGTGCAGAGGGAGTATGCGAGGGTGCACAATTGATGGTACATTAGTGCATCCAACCCCGTTTGGCATAGATGCAAGCAGAAAGGGCAGGGAGCCTTGCAGTACCGTGTACAAAACAAAGTGACGTGTCCTATGCTGATAGCAGAGACCCATCCCGTGGGTGCATAGGAAAACAGAAACGTACCTGATTCCAATTGTCGTAACGTCCCTCAATCCACACCTCTCAATAATTGATTAAAGAAAAGTTCGTCACATTCAGTCAACCCTCTGTCTCACTCTCTGTTGAAAGATCCAAGAGGGAAACCCGTTCCTTAAACCCATTGATGTAATCCTCATTGTCACTTATGCAGAGGTTGTATACCTTGTGCGCATTTGATGGTGCATTAGTGCATCCTGCCATGTGCCGGCATACAGTGCAAGAAGGAAAGCTAGGGAGCCTTATGGTGCAGTGCACAGGAACAGATCGTGCATTGTGCATTGAGAGGCCCATTCCGTGTGTGCAACACTCCGTTCACACATCTCACCTCTCATTTGATTTGAAGGGAAAAATTGGTCACTCACCCCACCCTCTGTGTCACACTCACTAATAGATATAGAGGGCAGCCCATACTCACGTCCCCATCCTATTAGGATGAAAGCTCACATCACTCAAGGGGTTGGTGATGAAGATCATGTCGATTATTGTCATCAAAATCTTGAAGAAGAGGTGTACCTAGGGAGACAGCCAACAAGTCTCATACATTAATGATTTGTAAGAAAGGTCGTCAGTTAAGAAGGATAGACAAACTGATATTGCAGAGATAGCGAGTCAAGGGAGGTGGCTTCAAATTACTTGCTAGAAAGGTTTTGCTAGTGAGTCAGCTATCCTGAATTGCGGGGCGTTACCAACTTTTCCACAGTCAGCTTCCCGCCCAAGGGTGTTTTCACATTTTCTTGGAACGAGGCTTGTTATGACAGGGAATTTCTTCCTTTTCTCCCATAACAATTTTCTTTGTTCTTTGTTCTTTTTCTTTTTCTTCTTTTTTTTCCCTTCTTTCTTTTTCATTAAGAAAGAGAATGGTAGAAATACCATATGTCAGGACCAACCTCGCCACTGTTGTTGGATCAGACGAGAAGAGAACAAGGTCAGGTTGTTGAGAGGTATCTGTGAGGGGCTAACAGAACGAGACTGCCTCATGAGAAGAATCATAAGGGCTATCAGAAACATGAAGAGAATGACAGTACGATTCCCAAAAGGGAGAGGGTAGGTCGACTGTGATTGTCAAGATTCCCAAGGAGGGAAGTACTTCTTTAGACGATAGCCATTGATCAGGAAAGGATCATCAGAGGCATCAACGGTTTGCACCTGAACAGAGTCATTAGGATTGACAGCAAGTACCTTGTATGGGCCCATCCGCTATTGTTGAAGCTTGCCAGGAAACTTGTCAAATCTCGAATCATAGGCTAGGATAAGCTCACCTTCTTTGAACTCCTTGTGCTTGATGAAACTATCATGATAGGCCTTGCGTCGTGCTTGAGTGGTTTCCATGCATTGTAGGGCCATCCGCCATATCTCATCCAAGCATTCCAAGTGCAGGAGGTGGCGTTGTAGTGATTCATCATCTTCCAAGGGGGGGGCGGGGGCGGCGCGTCGCGACATGGGGTGGTGTGTGTTGAGGGGGCGTCGTGTCATGTCATGGGGCGGGGGGGATGTCATGGGGGGAGGCGCGTCACGTCGCGTCGTGTCGTGTCATGGGGGGTGGGGGGGGGGGATGTCATGGGGGGGGCGCGTCGCATCGTGTCGTGTCATGGGGGGGAGGGGCGCGTCGCGTCGCATCGTGTCGTGTCATGGGGGGTGGGGGGGGGATGTCATGGGGGGGGGAAGGCGCGTCGTGTCGTGTCGTGTCATGGGGGGTGGGGGGGATGTCATGGGGGGGGGAAGGGGGGTTGTCATGTTATGTTGGGGAGGGGGCGCATCGCGTCATGTCGTGGCATGGTGGGGCAAGATTTGAAGAAAATGGATAGAAATTGCACAAAGTATGGAGCAACATCTAATGAAGTTCTTGAAAAAGGACAAGTTTGTTTCATTGCTTAGGCCTAAAATTAGAGAAAATATTTTGATCAAAGACCCTGATACATATGAAGATGCAGTCAAAATAGCCAAATAAAAGCAAAGGAAAAGTCATATTGCTCGTGATTGCCCTTATCCAATAAGAATAGGAGGGGAGATGTATCCCATGCCACAATAGAATGCTAGGCAAGATGCTAGACCTCAATAGGAATAAAGGCCACTTGAACCAGCTAGGCAATTGTTGAAAAGAAGACCTGATGAAGGCACATCATGTATGAATCTGATCAAAACTAGCATGTCTGATGATGGGGAAAATGTTGATATTTTAGCTAACAAGAGATTCAAATAGAAGGATACTAAAATTGAAACTCAAAGGGTAGCAAGGATTAAAAAGGGACAACAGATTGCAAACAATCCAAAAACTAGCAAGAAAGCTAAACAACAAATGAAGATTCAAGTGGGGGACTTTTCTTTGGGAGTCAATCAAGTTCCTTACAACTTGCTTGAGGATTCAAAAGGTAAGAAGGCTAATGTTACATACGGTCAGCCTACTATAGATGAACTCATATATGCGAAGGAAATGGCATGGGTTGGTTAGCATCAAGAAGAAAGGAAAGACCCGAACTGGGAATGTTAGAGTGGTATACTTATCAAATGTGATAGACATTATATCTGTCATGGATGCATGGATACACGGAATGAAAATTGATCAAGTTTATGTTGATGGTGGTGCACAAGTTTGTGTAATCGCTGAAGAAGCAATGCTACAAATGCATCTTAAAATGACATAGAAGTCATTGTTTAAGGTTAAAATGGCAAATAGATCAAAAGTAAAATATTAGGGAGTCATCGAGAACTTGAAGATGAACATTGGAGGCCAAAGAGCATGTTTGGATTTTCATGTTATGCTTGCAAAACTTGGGGCATATCCTCTCATTTTGGGATGATCGTGGTTGATTGATATGAGGTCTAGAAAAGACTGGTATAGAGGTCAATTGGAACTCTATCTAGAGAAGCCAGCTCATAAGAGGGTGATCTTTGACATGAAAACAGGGTCCGTCATTCAAAATGGATATGAAACTGATGTTGGAGGTGATGAAAGTAGTGATTCAAAAAATTCCAACCTTGATGAGGAAGATAGAGAATGGGAAGCTAGCCTACTCTCCAGGGATGTTGACCTCTTCTGTTTGTCAATCCAGGGTCCAAAAAGAGAGGAAAAAGTTATAAATATTGCTGCAAGAAGTACAAAACTCATGCAGGAAACATGTGACCAACAACCTGAAATGAATGTTGGACTACCCAAGCTTATGAATATGCTGGGAAATGACTTGACTAGTGATGAAACAAATAAATATTCAACCATTTTTCAGAAATACGTGAAACTGTTTGCTACAAAATATCACCAACTGAGGGGTAGTAACAACATTGTGCACCATATCAAATTGAAAGAAGGTTATAAACGAGTGGTTTAAAAACTTAGGAGACTTGGTACAATTTAGGAAAAGGTACTTAAAGCTGAAATTGAGAAGTTGCTTGATGCAGGATTTTTCTATCCTATTGATGATGCAGAGTGGGTGTCTCATGTTTTAATCAGGCCAAAGAAGAATGGAAAGTGGAGAGTATGTGTTGATTTCAAGCCTCGTAATTCAACGACTAAGAGGGACTACTATCTTCTTTCGTTTCAGGATGAGATCTTAGATCAAATGGTTGGTCATGTATTTTACAGTGTATGCAATGGATACTCTAGATATTTCTAGATTAGAATAGTAGAAGAACGAGTGGAGCTCGATATCTCAACACTCCCCCTCGAGCTCAATCCCAATTCCTGCACACCAAGCAGGTCTCTGAACTTGCGCAGCTTCTCTGCACCCAATGCCTTCGTGAATATGTCAGCTACCTGATCCTCTGTGCTGACATAAACTAGATCAATAAAACCTAGTAAAACCCTCTCTCGCACATAGTGATAATGCACCTCAATGTGCTTTGTTCTAGCATAATAGACTGGGTTATTTGCCAAGTGTATACTACTCATGTTGTCACAATAAATGACAACTGGCCCATCTGTAGACTGATGCATATCATAAAGTAGCTTATGCAACCAAGCTACCTCACATGCAGCCATTGCTGCACCCCTATACTCAGCCTCTGTGCTCGACAAGGCAACTGTAGGCTGTTTCTTGCTGCTCCAAGTGACTGCAGCACTCCCAAAAGAGAACACATATCCACTAGTAGATCGTCTATCAGAAATACTACCAACCCAATCAGCATCAGTGTATCCATGCAACTGTATCTGAACCCCAGTCTCATAAAATAGTACATACCGCAATGTGGACTTCACATACCTGAGTATGCGTCTAGCCGCATCCAAATGTGGTTTCCTTGGAGCCTGCATAAACTGACTTACCAATCCAATAGCATAGCTCAAATCTGGCCTGGTAATAGTCATATAAATCAAACTTCCTACTATGCGTCTGTACATAGTAGGGTATTCTAGAAGCTCACCTGCATCTGTGCTCAGCTTCACATTCTGCTCCAAAGGAACTGAAATAGGCTTACAGCCTGTCATCCCATATTTGGACAGCATGTCCAATCCATACTGCCTTTGCAAGAGCTGTATCCCACTTGGTGATCTAATCACCTCAATGCCCAAGAAATAACGCAGCTCTCCCAAATCCTTCATCTCAAACTTCTGCTTCAATAGCATTTTCACATGAAGGATATCTTCATCACTGTCACCTGTCATAATCAAATCATCAACATAAATGACAAGTAGCATAATACCTTTCTCTGTTTTTCTCACATAAAGTGAGAAATTTGCCTTGGAAATTTGAAAGCCAATAGTAACAAGATACTGTCCTATCTTGTCAGACCATGCTCTAGGTGCTTGCTTCAAGCCATACAAGGCTTTCTTCAACCTGCAAACAAACTCAGGATGAACAGCATGCACATAACCTGGTGGCTGCTCCATATAGACCTCTTCTTGCAAATCACCATGCAAGAAGGCATTCTTTACATCCATCTGATGTAAAGACCATCCCTTTGATGCAGCCATAGCAATGACTGCTCTTACGGTTGCCATCCTTGCAACCGGACTGAATGTTTCTTCATAGTCAATGCCATATGTTTGTGCATACCCCTTGACTACTAATCTTGCCTTGTATCTGTTCACAGAACCATCTGCATTGTGTTTCACCTTATAAACCCACTTATAGCCAATTGCATTTTTACCTTTAGGCAAAGGTACCAATTCCCATTTAGCATTTGCTTCCAAGGCATTCATTTCTTCATCCATGGCTTTCTCCCATTTTTCTTTTCCCATGGCTTCCTCAAAAGAAGTAGGTTCTAGTTCTTGTATCACTTTAACCATATATGCATAGTGAATGGCTGTAAATCCATCATATTTTAGCCTATCCACAGGATACCTAGCTCTCGTAGACCTGCGCAAAGTAGGTTCACTCCCAGGTGCTCTCAAAACATCCCTGGTCTTCCTTACTCCAGGTGTAACAATAGAAGGAATACCCAACTCATCATCAATGCTCTGTTCTGAGCCACTGGATTCACCATCCACATAAGAGTGACCTGCATTCATATCAAACATGGGCTGATCAACCTTCTCTTTTCCTTTTCGTGATACCTACATACCACTATCTGCATTGCTTTGAGAAGATTCTCCTGATCTCAATCTGCCTGTCCATGGCGAAGAATGTGAACCACTGCTAGAGGACGCTCCAGGTCCACTAATATTTTGTGACTGCTGCTGTGAATTCTGTGCAGCATTACCATTTTGTGCATCTACATCATCAATCACATTTACTGGTTTATACCAGCTACTCATCTCATCAAAAACAACATCTCTGCTCACTGTAAACTTACGAGTAGAAGGGTTATAGCATCTATACCCTTTTTGCTGCAGAGAGTAACCAATAAAGATGCACTTCTCAGCTTTTGGATCCAACTTGGATCTCAACTCATCTGGCACATGTACATAGGCAATGCAACAAAAAATTTTCAAATGAGAAATATTTGGTTTCCTACCAGTATACCTCTCCTCTGGAGTCATTCCATGTATTGCTGCAGTGGGAGTCCTGTTCATTATGTAGATTGCTGTAGCAACTGCTTCAGCCCAATAAAAATCTGGCAAGTCTTTTTCATTGAGCATGGCACGAGATACCTCTCCAATATGCCTGTTTTTCCTTTCTGCAATTCCATTTTGTTGTGGGATATGACTGCATGAATATTGCTGCTTTATGCCATGCTCCTGCAGGAACCTTGCAAACTCATTTGAGAGGTACTCTCCCCCTCCATCTGACCTTAGGCATTTTATCTGCAGGCCTGTTCCTTTTTCAACCATAGCTTTAAGAGTTTTGAAATGCCCAAAAACTTCACTTTTCTTTTTCATAAAATACACCCAAACTTTTCTGCTATAGTCATCAATAAAAGTGACAAAATAATGACAGCCTCCAAGAGATACAGCTTTAGTAGTCCACACATCAGACTGGATTAATTCCAATGGCTTCTCACTCTCTTGAACATGTCTAGGAAATGGTTTCCTTCCCTGTTTTCCAAACTGAGAAGCTTCGCATACCTTATGCATTTCTGCAACCTTGAATTTGGGCAATCCTGCAACAATATTTTGGGCCTGCATTGATTTAAGTCGTTGTACATTAACATGACCAATGCGTTTATGCCAGATATCAATATCTGCAACTACACCAGTCCCATGTGCAAACATTGCTGCACTCAATTCAGACATGTCTGCATCCAATGTAAACATTCTGCCCTTCTTCTTTCCTTTTGCTATCAAGCGACCTTTATTTTTCATATCCTCAACAAAGCATCCATGAGGATTAAATCTGACCTGCAAGCCCTGCTCAACCATTTGACCAACAGAAACCAGATTCTTGGTGATATTCGGGACATGAAATACATCGGAAAGGTATTTATTTTTCCCATCCTGCATAGACAAAGGAATTTTTCCAATCTGCACAATAGGATGTGCAGTATCATCACCAGTCTCCACAAATCCTGGTTTTTTCATTTTCCTTGCATCCTCCATCCATTCTGCATGACCTGTTATGTGGTTTGATGCACCTGAGTCAACATACCATACATCATTGCTTTCTTCTGCACTTGTCACAGAATTGTTCATGTGCTGCACCATAAACAAATACTCATTTCTGTCATCACCATGTCTACTAGAAGATGCATAATTCCCTTGTTGCAGTTTTCCATTCATGATGTCATTCTGCTTTTTATAGCAGTCTTTAGCTATATGACCCATTTTACCACAGTAGTAGCATTCAACATTACTGTTTGCATTTTGGCCTCTTTGCCATCCACCACGACCTCTTTGGCTCCCCCTGCCTCTAGAGTTACCATGTCCTCCTCCATAGGACTGGTTTTCTTGAGTTTGCTGCATATTCTGATTTCTATCACGGCCTCCATATCGGCCTCCTCTACCTCTGCCTTTACCTGTTCCAGCATTTGAGTAGAAGACAGCTTCTTTTGAAGTTCCTCCTGAAGAAGATGCACCACCATTTCTCTGCTCCTCAGAAATTAGAAGAGCAATCAACTCCTCAAAATCAGGAAATCTTTCACGGATGGAAATGGATGTTCGGAACTGTGCATAATCCTTTCTTAGACCATTCAAGGTCACTGAGACTAAATCATCATCTTCCACTGGCGACCCAATGGAAGCAAGTGCATCTGCAATCTTCTTCACCTTCATGTGGTAGTCATTGATGCTCATACTTTCTCTTTGCACATTGTGCAACTCTTGCTTGAGCTGCATTTTCCTGGCTTGCGTATTTGTGCTATACATTTTTGACAAAGTATCCCATGCCTCCTTTGGCGTACTTGCATCTTGAATATGCACAATCATAGAGTCTGAAATGCTAATAGACAGCCAGTACATAACTTTCCTGGCTCTCTCATGCCATGCTTTAAATGCCTGCATTTGGTGTTGATTGGGAACATCAGGAAGAACTGGTTCTTCTTCATTTCCTGCAACAAATTCCTAATATCCTTTTCCCATAAGGAAATTCGTCATTCTAAACTTCCATGCTTGGAAGTTGTTCTTGTCAAGCTTTTCAGTGACAATCTGTGAGAGAGAATCAGACGCCATTACAGAACACTGCAAAAAATTCTGTCATTGCAAACAACACAGCTTCAGCCTCACAAAGGCAAATCTGCAAAACTGACAAAAGTGGTATTTGACCACACAGTCACTTCCTAGTGACGATTTTGCATCAACAGGCAATAGGGATGATTCTGTAACTCCCAATGTCTCTGCGCACAAGCATACGATGCAATTTCTACAGTAACTTTTCACCGACCTGTAGAACAGTGGCTGCACAGCATAAAACTGGGCCTTTTTCTGAGTGCGTGCAGAAAACTTCCGCCTCCAAAACAGGCCCCGAAATGGCCTCAAATCAAAAAAAGCATATACTACCCTCTTGCTTCACCGCGAAGGGCATCTCAACCTGAGACAATGCACTCCTGCACTTTCCGGCTGTGCTACCTGCAGAGATCTGCTCCCAAAACAGAAAATGAAAGCAACACTGCTCCTCTTACCAGAACACCACAAGCTTGGCTTGCTTTCTTGAGCTCCTTACCACAAACAAGGCTCTGATACCATGTCAAGATTGTGGGAGAGAAGGAAGGAGTCTCACTTGTAGCTTTCTTGCTTGCACAATGGGGGAATACACATAGAGGTGGAGGCTGAAAACAGTTTTCCTCTTCTTAGTTGTGTAAGCAAAAAAGAACTCTAGTACAAAGAAATAGAAGAACCCTATATATGGGTCTCAAACCAAACTCAACTAACTAAGGTGGCATACTAACTGAGCCACGAACTAGAGTAGATAAGGATAGCTATCATGTAGCTATTATTCATGGGCGGTGTACCAACCGCGTCTGCAACTGACAAGTCGGTGACATAAATACACAACAGTCACCCTGGCATATCACGAGTGGAGCTCGATATCTCAACACCTTTCTTCATTAGCATCAGTGTTGGAAAAAATGCAATGGAAGCCATTTTAATGCAGAAGGGAAAGGGGATGTCTTATATGAGGCCTGTGTTTTATATAAGCAGATCCATTGGAGTGACTGAAAAAGCTTGAATGGAAGAAGAATTGTTGGTATGGGGGTTGGTATATGCAGTTAAAAGATAAAAATCATACTTGATTCAAAAACCATTTATAGTACTTACTAATTCTCAGTTGCTTCCACAGGTTTTGCGATCTGCTGAAAATGCTCCGAGAGTTACTGAGTGACTACTGGCTCTACAAGAATTTGAATTTACATGTTTGAAGGAGGATACTATAAGAGCTAGCTTAGCTGATATTTTGACTTATAAAGAACATGTTGAAAGTGCAACTGTTATTAGATGGAAACTAATTTCACATCTGCAAATTCATGAGGAAATGAAGGATAAAGATGCATGTGGTGGTTATTTTTGTTTTGAGCTTACCAAAATAAAAATTATGCTAGCAGGACTTACTTGGCCTAGTACTTGGCCTAGTGTGAGCACTGATGTTGCTCATTGGTGTAAAAGTTATCATGCTTGCCAATTATATACAAAAAGGGTACTAATTCCACAATCTACTAAAGCCATTATTGCCTATGGACCATTTGAGAAGTAGAGTTTAGATTTTATTAAACCTTGACTTGTACAAAAATAGGAAAGTCTTACATCCTTACTACAGCTGACTATATGACCAAATGGCTTGAAGCTAAGGCTACAAGGAATTGCAAGAAAGATGATATAACTTAGTTCCTCATGTAGGACATATGCTGCAGATTTGGAATACCACTAGAAATAGTAACAGATCAAGGTCCTAGCTTCAAAAGTAAGCTATTGAGAGAATTAACATGGAATTTAGACTTGAAACTCAGATTTGCTACTCCTTATTACCCTTAGTGCAATGGACTAGTGGAAGCATTGAATGGAATGTTACAGAAGATTCTCTTTAAGCTGGTCGAAGATCATCCTAAAGATTAGGACAATTATCTATATCAAGATTTGTGGGCTTATAGAACAATGCAGAACACAAGTACAAGATTCACCCCATTTCAGTTAGTATATGGTTAAGATGTTTTATTACCTATGAATGTCATGTTCCCCACGATGGAGTTTTTAAGAAAGCATCAATTAGATAATATTGACTTGGGAGTTGACAAAGAATTGAACTTGCATACCCTATAGTTGGATAGGCAACAAGCTGTGGATTGTTATGAAAAATAGATTGTGAAGAGAAGGGAATGGTTCAATACATAGCTGAAGAAGAAGAATCTTGTAGAGGGAATGCTGGTTATGAGATATGACAATAGCTTCGACTCCACTTTACAAACCAGGTTTCGAGTTAGATGGGAAGGACCTTTCCTCATCAAGAAAAAGTTTGAAAATGGCACTTACTTGTTATAAGATTTAGATGGGGTTGTTCACAACAATAGAATCAATGGGTATCATCTAAAGAAATACATCTGTAGAATCTTGTAAATAAAGGGGATGTAAGTAATGTACATACTATACATAGAGTAGGTTGCTTTCAATTTATTATTTGGGGCAGATTCAATTTTTTGAAATCTGGTGTTAATCAAATGGTTGTAGATAATGGACAGTATATTTAAGGTGTGCTTTGACACCTACTAAAGGTCTCTGCTAAGTTTGGTATTGATTTGAGCAAGAATGTGAAAGTTATGGTCTCTAGAAGGTCGATGTTTGAAGCAGAGTGCATGCAAAAATTTAGGACTACAGGCTATGCCGAGCTATTTTTGGATAGCAGCTCAAAGAATTTGGCTCTGAGTTGTTCTAAAGAGTTCTAGATTAGAAAGAGAGCTACAACTTTACTTTTTGAAGCTTAGTGATCTAAGACCTAGTTAGAAAGTTATGAGCTATTCTATGTAGTGCTCTATGAGACAAATTTTCACGAAAATGAGTTTTTATTTGTCAGATGTTTTCAAAGCTTTTAATAAAGGTTTGTTCACACTTTGTGTTCCAAACCAGGGGGTGACTAATCATATTGGGTGAAAATGAGTGGTTAGGGACATGATGCTATGTGGAGTCAAGTGATGTAACATATGCAAATATCATTTTTTGTCTTTCTAACACCTAGCTGTAGCAAGAGTCGGGTTGATAGAGGGAAATTCCCAAGTGGTACCATGCATGTTTGACATGTGGTTGTAATATTTTAGTTTTGAGACACACGCCTCATGCAAGAAGAGATATCCTCATACAGGGAATGTGTTCTTGCTTCCAATTTTGAGTGCCCGACTGAAATTTTACATGGCAATGGGCATATTTGCCATCTAGTAACTAAGGGAAAGCAAGGGGCAGCTTGGTAAAATAGAGAAAAAAGCAAAAACATGAGGAGTTTTTTAAAAAAATAAAGAAAAGAGAGGGAGAAGGGTTCTACGAAGAAGAAGAAGAATCTTGCAATCTGAAGAGAAAGAATAAATTTGATGCTAAGAGGAAGAAGAAGAAGAATCGAGTTTTAGAAGAAAGAGGCCATGCAGCTAAAGTTATCGCAATCATGGAGCATGATGGCAGGGTTGTTGAAGCCAATTGGCTAATGCGAGTTCTCAGTTTTCAGATGATGGTAATAAGAGTTTTCCTTTTGTCTTGTTTTCTTCTATTGCTACATGGGGAACAGAGTATGCACATTTGTCCTAATATATGGATATGAGTGAGAGACAACATAGGGCTATTCTTCATCATGTTGAGAGTGATGTATGTTAGCTATTTGCATCAAGCTTCCCATCACAGGAAAGAAGAATGAAAGTAAAGGATCTCTACATCTCAAACTGGGTAAGTGGCAGAGAATATGTATTATGGGTAGGTGTTGAATGCACGGACTCGAGTTAGCGGAAATTCGAAAGGATTTGCAACTAGGAAAATGATGAATTAGAGCTCATAATGTTAAGCTCCCGGAACTCTTCATCAATGCAAGATATGTTGAGATGTATCTGTTGGTATGCTCAAATGATAATCTAAAATCAATGAAAGCGTCCTCTCATTTGCAAGTTTGTATTTCTTGGAGTAGAGAAGTTATATGTTTGTTGTATAGCACAACAATGTATTTTTGCTGTGCTCTATGAGGCAACATGTGAATTCAGTAGCATATACACTACCAACTTGGTTTCCCATGAAATTCATCATGATTATCCATTGCTATACGAATGTAAACTTTGTTTTGATGCAGTAATGGAATGTCTACAATAGTGAAATGCTTGTAGTAGCTAAATTGGTATGAAAATTCACCGTATAAAGCTTTGGTTACCTATGTTTTTGGTTTATATTTATGTGTGCTCTGAGAAAAGAAGAATAGAAAGGATCTACAAATGATTTTGCACTGCTAGAGGAAACCATGCTTTGTGGGTAGTTTTCGCATGAGGTTGCCATCCCTAAAAAATCAAAGTTATGTGAATCACAAAGCTTGTGTTGTCAAAGTCTCAGCCATGGTTGTTTTCACATCAAATTGTCTCTAAAAATGGTAAATTCTGAGCTTAAAGGTTTAAACTTCTTAAGTGTTGAGTTGAAGTCCTAGTGAGGAGTGAGTGATCAAGAATATTTAATCATGTGTTTAGTAGTGATGTCTTGTGTGTTTTGTTGAGGGGAGATCCTCAGTCTTTATCCTATGGTGTTGTCTTGGGGGTTGTTAGAGGCCGAGTACCCAATTCACCTACCATAGATTGATGCCCCCACTCATGATCTTCGGTGTTGAAGATCTCTTGTTGATCTTATCAGTTGGGAAGTATAAGGTTTGGAACCCAACCGATACACAAACTCAAGCATGGAAACTTTTGGATATGAACCCTTCTTTGGTATTGAAAATGAGGATGCTAATAAGTTTATCAAGAGATTGGAGTGGATGGCTTACCAAGATCGAAGGGACAATGATGCAAATAAGCTTTGAATGATCAACATGCTACTTGAAGGTTTTACAAGATTATGGTGGAACTCACTAAATGAAGAGACAAGGGAAAATTAAAATGAAGTCAAAATGAGTTCCTTATAAGGTTTGCAGCTAAACCAACTCCTCAGAGTTTATGGAAATCTTTGGAAAGGATGTTTCAGGGAGAAAATGAGGAAGTTTCTAAATTTGTTGCGAGAATTGAAGCAAAATGGATAGAAATTGCACAAAGTATGGAGCAACCTTTGATGAAGTTCTTGAAAAAGGACAAGTTTGTTTCATTGCTCAGGCCTAAAATTAGAGAAAAGATTCTGATCAAAGACCCTGATACATATGAAGATGTAGTCAAAATAGCCAAAGAAAAGCAGAGGAAAATACAGTTGAGGTCAGATCAATTAAAAGATATTGTTATGCATGCATTTTTATAGCCTAATCAAGTTGACATTGTTGTGGGAAATGCAGGACAATAAGTTGTGAATCTTCATGGGGCATTTGAAAGAGCGAAGAATGGGAATCAACAAACTACATGAACAATTGGCAAATCTAAATTTGAATATGAGCCTATTGCAAGCAAGGCAGCCTCAAATGCAACCTAGATTTAGAGAACCTCCAAGAAATCGATGGGAAAACTTTGAATTCCCGATGATGACCTCGGCGTTGATCTTTATTTTGATCTTTCAATTGATAATGAGCATGGTACCTACGATGTTTATGATGCTGATATTCTTAAGAATGCTCTCAATATTTGTGAAGATCCTTCCCCTTATACTAATGCCATGTCATCCCCACAAAAGGAACAATGGCAAGAGGCTATGGAAGCTGAGCATTAATTTCTTCTTTGTAAAGATACATGGGTTCTAATTGAGTTACCACCTAGACATGTACTGCTATTAGATGAAAGTGGATTTATGAGACCAAAACAAAAGTAGATGAAACATGTGAAAAATTAAAAGCAAGGCTAGTTGCCAAAAAAAAATCACAAATTGCAGGAGTTGATTATCAAGAAACTTTGTCACCTATTGTTCATATTACTAGTATTTGGGTCTTGTTAGTTTTTTCTATTGAGTTTGATTTGGAGGTTCATCAAATGGATGTGAGGACTGCTTTTCTTAATGGAGAATTAAATAAAGAGATATACATGCAGCAATTCGAGGGGTTTGTAGTTAAACATAAGGAAAGTCATACTTGCAGACTTCATCGGGCACTCTATGGACTCAAACAATCTTCACGAGCTTAGTGTCAAAAGATTGATCTCTTCCTTACAAAACAAGGTTTTATCTCTTTTTCTTCATATCCTAGCTTATATGTCGAGCACTACAATGATAGGTTTCTTATTCTTGCTCTATATGTGGATGATACCATAATTGTTTCTAACAATCTCAACTTCCTTCAATAAGTAAATAAGGTTTTATCTTCTACATTTGACATGGTGAATCTTGGAGACATGTAGTCATGTCTTGGTATTCAGATTCAACACTATCAAGAAAAGGGTGTTTTATTATTGCATCAAACAAAGTTCATTAAAGATATTATTCAGAAGTTTGGTATGGATTTTGCACATCCTACTAGTACTCGTCTTGTGAGCTCTGCTAAAAACTTACTTTCTGCACCACCAGAAAACATCTTAGTTCTCCATGCCTTAAACATTGGACTACAGTTAAATGAGTTTTGAAGTATTTCAAAGGAACTAAATATTTTGGGTTGGTTTATCCGTGCCAAAAAAACTCTACTTTTGTTCGTTCACTTCAACTTTTGGGTTATACTGATACAGATTGGGCAAGCTCTCACTTATCTAGGCATTCTACAAGTTGAAATTGTTTCTTAGACTAGCAAGAAACAACGTTGTGTTATTGTTTCAACTACAATGACTGAATAGATAGCTACATCTTTAGCGACTTGAGAGCCACATAAAAGAGAATGTGACCATGTCAGCTCATCTAAGCCAGTTTCATGCTATTATTAAGAGCTTGGTTTTGTAGGGCATTGATTTCAAAGAGGATGTCACTCTGTTGTTCTTGCTTGGAACTCTTAATGAGTCTTGGGATGTATTGCACATTGTCGTATGTGCTTCTACCACTACTCTAAAGCTATCTGATGTTGAGAGCTCTCTTCTACAAGAAAAGATAAACGTAAGAATTTGGATGTCTCATGTGTGTCTCATGCTTTGACCATTAAGAGGATGAAATGATGGAAATCCAAAGAATGACTGTGGTAATGGCCATGGAGGAGACTCGCATAAATCTCGATCCAAGTCTCGTGGAAAGTCACATAGCAAATCCCATGGCAGGAATGCCAATTTGACATGTCATCATTGTGGGAAGAAAGGCCACAGTGTCATGAATTGTGCAATGAAAGGCGCAGAGAGAAGGGGAAGGAGAAAGTGAAGGATAAGTCTTCTGATCACAGCATAGTACCTACTACTAAGTCTAATAAGATTGAAGAGATCAATATTATGTAGCTCGAGGATTTTGATTGGGATTATATCCTTGCAGCAACTTCATCTAGTGCTTCACAGATGACAAAGATATACTCTATGTATGCACAGTGTTGCTCTTGGACTCAGGTGCATTCTTTCATGTGACACCTTGCCGAGAGTGGTTCCATTCATGCCATTCTATTCCAGGTCCGATGCACTTGGATGATGACAGGTCTCTTGAGATTGTTGGCATTGGTGATGGGCTGCAGCTTCCTTCTAGCATCAGTTTTGTTATGCATGTTGTATGTCATGTACCTACCTACATTGACATGCAGTCTCATGTCTGCTAGACAACTTGATGGCATAGGATATCATGTATCCTTTGGAGACTCTGGATGGAAGATTACTTGTGGTAGGCTTGTGCTTGCAAGAGAGGTGCTAAGGCTAGTAGCCTCTACCCCTTAGTTGTTTTTGGATCTACAGTATCTACAGTTGATCATGCTTTGTCTTTGGGGTCTTTACCTCATGTATCTCTTTGGCATGCCCGTTTGGGACACGTCTGTTAAGGGAATGAAAATGCTTTCTGGTTTATAGTAGTTATCACCCCTTGACTATTCTCATTTTGATTCTTGTGATCAATGTCGTTATGGCTGGCAGACTAGATCTACGCATAAGAAGTATGGTATGTCACGCATTAGTGAGCCCTTGGCTTTGGTTCATTCTAATGTCTATGGGTGGTGGGAAGTATTTTGTTACTTTCATAGATGATTTTTCACGTAAGGTATGGGCTTATCCCATAAAGTAGAAGTTTGATATCTTGGCAGTTTTTCAGAGATGGCTTGCTTTGGCAGAAAACTAGTCTGGGCATAAGCAAAAATGCCTTAGGACAGATAATGGGGATGAATATGTATCATGTGATTTTGAGTAGTTATGTGATGAGAGGGGTATTAAGTGTCAGTTGACCACCCCTTATACTCCTCCGTAGAATGGTATGACTAAGCGAATGAATAGGACCATCTAGGAAAGGGTTCACAATATGCTTAGCCATGCAGGCCTATACCAACACTTTTGGGCTGAGGCTGTTTTTACGATTGTCGTATATATCATTAATAGATCACCCTATAATGGCATAGATTTTCAGGTTGTAGAGGAGGTATGGACAGGAAAGCCTACCTCTTATGCACATTTACGTGTCTTTTGATCCGAGACATTTTGCCATGTGCCCAAGGATAAGCGTAACAAGCTAGATCCTAAGAGTGTTAAATGCATCTTCCTTGGTTATGGAGATGTAGGAGAGATGGGTTATCATCTATGGGATCCAGAGGCGTGGAAAGTCATCCGTAGCCATGATGTAGTCTTCCATAAAGACAAGATGCATAGGCAGCCTAAGAGACTCGTGGAGATACATAGGGTTATATTTCAAGAGGAGCCATGTGCTCCCATATAGCCAACTGGACAGCCTACAACAGTAGCACATGCTCATGGCCAGGGTGTTGGACAAAATGTTGGGTAGGTAATAGAGCTTGCAGTGCGGTCTTCTACTATAGATGGATGCCCACCTGACAAATTTGAGCCCTTCATACACTATGTCTTGGTTACAAATGCAGAAGAGCCTCTCAACTATGATCAAGCTATGTTCAGGGGTGATAGTCACTCTTGAGAGAGGGCTATGCAGTCTCTGATAGACTCCTTACATTAGAATATGTCTTGGGATTTGGTTTCCTTACCTGCTGGCAAGAAGGCTCTGTCATGCAAATGGGCGTACAAGCTGAAAAGTACCCCTAGATACCCCAAGCCGGCATACAAGGCTAGATTAGTAGCAAAGGGTTTTAAGCAGGAGCATGGTGTTGACTTTGATGATGTCTTCTCTCCTATGGTTAAGATGACCACCTTGCGCTTAGTCTTTGTAATGAAGGAAACCTAGGAGAGAGAAGGAGAGAAGGGAGAGACTATAGAGAGGAGAGAGAAAGAGGAAGAAGGTGGGATAAGAAGAGAGAGAAAGACTAGCAGAAGAGAGAGAAAGACAGGAAAAGAGAGAGAGAGAGAGGAGGGAAGCCATGAAAGCTAGGAGGAAGGAGAAAAGAGAGACTTGATTATTGATAACCCATCCCTAATTGGGTCTCTCAACACCTTATATACCCTATCAGTATAACTGGGTATTCAAATGCTAACCCGTGTCCTACCCATCTATCCCCACTCTTTTACATTCCATCCCGACCCCAAAGGTTTTTTCCCTCAAAAACAAAAAGAGGACTTATGGCTCACAGTGAAAAGGGGGGGGGGGGTGCAGAGTACTACTCTCCTCAACATTACAAAGGAGGATATAGGAGAATCTCATGTGGAATTGGGGCATAGAATTGTGTATATGATGTAAATGACATGTGCAAGTTGATAGCATATGAGTTTGGCCTCCAATTCTTGAGAATTAGGGGCTGACAAACAGTGACAGCATGCTGTCCAGAACAGGCCTGCTAGAGAAAATTGGTCATAACTTCCTATGGGCATCTCTGATTGAGGCGTCTGACATGTCAAAATGAAGCTCGTTGAGGGTACTTTCAGCCTAGGTAGGTCATGCAAGGGTGCACTTAATGCAGGCCCAAAACCGTTCGAAAATAGATAGCTGTCTACTGCAAAATAGGCCCAAATCGAGTCGTCTTTAGCCAAGGTTTTCACTTCAAGGTGAGGGGACTACACCGAGGGAGTGTTGATGTAGATAGAGCTTTCTTTCAATCCCCAGGATCAAATGGATAACCTGCATGGTAAGCATCACTAGCATACAAGTCATCCATGCAAGCGTGGGTCTCTACACTACCATCGGGGTCAAATGGAAAGTGGTTATCCTTTCCATGCATTGGGTTACCATCCACAAGTAAAGCTAGAATGATCAGTACCACTAGCTGTTGCATTGAGTCTTCCATAAGCATCATATGATTAAGCTCGGTCTGCGCTTGGATGCTGTCAATAACAAATGGGGTTGCATAAGCTGAGAAGTGTACTGCATCAACCCTTATATGTGACATGTGTACAGATTGAAGGGTCTCCTAGAAGGACATGTTTTCTTGATCTGTAATATGAGCATGATCTTTAAGATCTACATGATCTTCTTTCTTGAATGAAAGTTCATCTTGCTTTGGACCCACATCAAAATGGTCTTCAGAAAGATATATCCTATCCTTGGCATAATGCTATTCGAATACAAATAGGAGTTTTGCATTATGTGCTCTACATTTGTCTTGATGATCACAAGATGCCGGCTTAGCACATCGATAGCATAAGCCCGCAACATGCAGTCCCGTATCATATCACTAGTAAGGTGTCTAATGCATTTAGCCTTAGATAGCAATCTACACACATGCTCATCGCCATTGGTCAGCTCAGTAATAGTTCTGACATGCTGCTCATAGTCATCTTGCTGCTCATGTACAACAGATGGCTGCCCATGACCATAATGCTCATACTGTCCATATGAAGGGTCATGCCAATGTGGCTGCTGCTCATAATGATACTCATGCTACTGTCCACACATATGCTCATCACCATTGGTCAGCTCAGTAATAGTGCTGACATACTGCTCATAGTCATCTTGCTGCTCATCTACAAGAGATGCTCATCACCATTGGTTAGCTTAGTAATAGTTCTGACATGCTGCTCATAGTCATCTTGCTGCTCATGTACAACAGATGGCTGCCCATGACCATAATGCTCATGTTGTCCATATGGAGGGTCATACCAATGTGGCTGCTACTCATAATGATACTCATGTTGTTCATATTGCATATGGTAATAATATCCCTGCTGCTCATTTACATCTATTTACTGTTGACTATTACCAAAAATTTGGCCATATTGTTGCCCATAAACATGCTGCTTCCCAAGATTTCATGATGATTGTCCAACATGACTACAATGGTGTCCTTGCATCCTAGGCTGACCATAAATATGATGAGTAGCAAGTCCATGAGCATAGCTATCGGCATGATGCTGGTCATAATCATTGACTTGTTGCTCCTGCATTGCATAAGAATCTCCATATGCATGCTGTTGACCAATGCTATATGAGCTACCATATACATGTCCATGATCATGACTTGCATAAGAACTATGTTGTTGCATAAAGGAGTGCTTGTAAGTGTAATCATGCTATCCATAATGGCTATAATCATGCTACCCGTGATAGCCATATTGTTGATCAAATCCATTGGAGTATGATCCACCCTCATGAAAAGGTACATAGCCTAGGTGTTGCCCAAAGTCGTATTGTACAATACTTTGGTTATCAAAATTGCCCATATGTGATTTAGCTTAGCATCGGTAACTGAGCTATATTGTTTGCCACATCAGAGCATCAAAAGATCCCTAGTGTTACTACTGAAAATCAGATCTGCACACTACTGTTTGCTATTGTATGCTGCTCACTCTATACAACACACTGTTCACTGTGTGTTAAAAGTTAATCAAACTTATCATCCAATGCTTTCCCTGGTTCTGATAGAAGGAATTCTACATGAAATTCTACATGTTATGTTACTTTGTCTATTTTGTGTAAAAGTCCCTTCCAACTATGCTTTCCAACACCAAGAATTTGCCCAAAATCTTGTCAATCATCTGCACAGGACTGGCTTGATTTCTTGGCATAAGAACTTTACTTATCTGTAGAGTTCTGAGGGAATTGAAATTTCATGTACTTATGAACATCTACACATTCATGTTGTTCTTCCACTTCAAACTTTTCAATAGTGTCATCACCAAACTCATCATGGTTGGAAGTGGCTTGAACAATAGTCTCTCTATTGTCTTTTGAAGACTCAGGCCACAATCCACAATAGTATGAGGAATTTCCTTCCTTCAAGTAGGATTACCTCCTATCTTTTGGAGATTATCTATGAGCTGAGCTACAGAATGCATGCATTATTGGAAAGCCCAGTGCCCAGTTGGCGACTTCTTTAGTTGAGCTTTGAAGCTCCATCATTCAATGTTGTAAAGCACATTGGAATCTGCTGTAGGATTTGTATTTTCTTGGGGCACCTTGAGAGAACTTCTATCTTATGTGTCTTTGCTCCAGCTCTGTCATTCAGCCAACTACTACTACTTTCTATTGGACAAAGGAAAAGTTCCAAGTGCAGTAGTAGAGGATCTCCTCTTGACATCGGCCTTCACATTTTCTAATCCTAATGTACAATCAAACTCATTCAGTGAATTGCATTACATCACTTCTTGGCTAATTCTGTCACATTGTAGGAAGGCAGAGCTAAAGTCAGGTGTACATCCTTCCATCTTTATCATCTCCAACCTTCTCTCAACTCAGCATCATATTTGTAAAACTGTGGATAGGATTTCATCCCTTGTATTCACATGAAAACTTTCAGTTATTGATGTGAGCCGAAGTGCATTCTGCCTGCTCCATTTCTGCATCAGACATTTCCTTCCTAATCCTAGCTACCTCATGTTAACCCCAACATGAAGAAAGCAAAAGGAAATAAAAAAGACGCAGGGCAAAGGTGGAAAAAAGGTAGCCGATTGAAGAAAGAATAGGAGAAAAGGACAAAAGCGCAATGAGAGCGGAATTTAGGAGACGGCAAGTGCTTAAAAATAGCTAAAAATTATGAATATCAAGGGAAAAATATTCACTGTCAAAGGCGGCGGCTCGATCTAGGACGATTTTAAGCGCCAAAGTGCTTTAAAGGTGCCCGAGCGACACTTGTTGATTTTTCATAATTTTTCAGACAGTTGTGCGGGTTGACACAAGCTACTGGCCAATGCGGGATGCTAAGCCGGACGCCCAGGATTTTTCAGAGCTCAATTCGGAGTCCGGACAGGAAAATGGCCAAGGAAACGGTCAAGATATGAAAAGGTGGACACTTGGGAGGCCAAATTTGAGCATGCCTTTTGAGTTTGGACCCCCCCCAAAAAATTTATGCACCTTATGAAGCAAAAAACGTGGAGAGAGAATGAAGAGGCATGAAAAAACGTGGAAGAAGATGGCGCCCGAAAAATGCGCCATGAATGGATGAGAGGCATCATGGCTGCTGCAAACAACCCCCCCAATGGATTATGGGGCTTCATTCCCCTCTGTCTGTGGACTCTATCGCCGCCCTTCGCCCGTGGAATGATGGCCTGGTTTGAAATTTCTGATTCTAGTCTTTCTCTCTCCTCCCTCTCTCTCTTCTAAGAGGCAGTTCATGTGTGGGAAGGAGCAATGAAGAAAGAATGATGGAGACTTGTCCGGCATGGACCGGATTGCTACACGGGCTGAGAATGGTGATTTGGGATGTTGCTGGACATGAAGTGTTGCTGTTTTCCAAATCTACAGCCATGGACACAAAACCCGAAACACGCGTTTAAGCGGTAAACCAAAAAATTACAAAGAAAATTTAGTGTTTTATGCTTTTGATTGATGGAATGCCGTTCATATGGACTAAGATTTGATTATGCTGCTGATTCTTCTGAGTTCTTACTGTTTATAACCAGAAATTATGAAAAACATGCATTTCATGGCCCGAAATAATGTCAAGAAACCCGAAAATGCATGAAAAATGGGGAAAAACAAGGGTTTTGGGCATATAAATGGGGAAAACCGTCGATACACATCAACTAATCTTTCAATTTTGTTGCAAATGAACTAAGGGCCACAGCCCACAAACTGGTTTTCATTTTCAGCAATTTAAAAAATACAAGAAAATGAAGAAAATGGGGAAAAATGATAAAAACACCATGAAAAATAGGGGAAAAATACATTTGGGGCTACGAAAAATATAAAAAAATAGGATTTATGTTTGTTGATGTATAGCAAGGCTGGGGCATGAAGTTATGCTTCAGTTCAGCCTTGTTTATATGTTGTAGTGTGTGTTTCCTTCCTTTCTCCACATAAAAATGGCAAGGAAACCCTAAAAGAAATGAATGCAATGATGCACTATCAACGGGGAAGGGTAGAGTTGTGGAAAAATGGTTAAATGCAGTTGAGCATGAGGAATAATTTGCTGATTTTATATGCATTGCAACTAGGACGGAATAATAATGATAAAAATTAAAACCTAGTAGCACGAAGATCACTTCGGTGCTAGGTGTTGCAGCGAAGCACAAAGCGGTTAGAAAGAAAAGCATGAAAGAGATGTTTTGCACTTGCACGCTGGTGGTTTTTAAAATGTTTGAGCACTAGGCATCCACCTCTTTGCATGATCATTTAGAGGAAATTAAAAGTATCAGAGTTAGCTCCTGGATACGCATAGCAATTGTTTTCAGTAGGCCTGTGACCCACCGTTGAGAGTGTGAGGTTCCTATGCTGTAGGCTAGTCGTGGGATCCTAAAGGGGAAATTAAGTAAGGACAATGGTACATTCCTGGATACGTTTATTTGGTACCTTGAGTGACGTTTGTGCGAAATGTCTAAATGTTGAGCGGCGCATCGAGGGGCCAATCCCCAAGGTGTAGGAGAGTCGCAGAGGGTTGACGGCATTCAGCCGTAGGAGGAACCCCATGTGTATGTGATTCGAGCCTTTTGGCTATGTGAAAGGGACTCCCTCTGAGGAGCAATATTGGGTTAGGATCAGTTGGACTACAACGTATTACAAACGCAATGTTTAGGAAGGCAGAGATTTTGATAGACGCTCCTGGCCGCGAGGCCGAGGGGGTTGTCTTGCGCATAGTGACGAGGTCCGGCTAGTGCATGAGCCAGTGCCGGCCCGTTTTTAGGTCCATCAGTGGTGCGTCTGCCGGGAGCTGCTTAAAAGTGGCGGTTCTCGAATCCTGGTTTTCTAGGGACCAACTAGCAGTTTATGCCAAAGGATATTGAGATCGATCCGTTATTTATTGATAAGCATCGTCTAGCAGAAATCCAAAAGCAGGAAAGAGACGAGAGAGCTAGGCGACGTGCTGAAATCTTTAGGAGATATTCCCCTAAGCGTAGCGGTGCTGAACCCTTACGAGGGAGTGGATCTAGTGGTCTTAGGACCCCAAGCAATAAGTTAGGAGAAGGTGGAAGCTCTAGTGCTCCCCTTCCTGCCATAAGCCAATCCACGTCAATTGCGGGAGGTGTAACCCCACCGTTCCCTATTCCTAGTGCAAATCCAATCCCCGTCATGGCGCAGCCTATTGCAATTCCAGCAGGAACGACGGATTTTCCGGCTCTAGGTTACCCGCTACCCATTTTTAATGGGCTAGTTGAGGAAGATGCGGAACTCCACATTAGGGAGTTTCAAAAGTTGATGTTTAACTGTCGCATTCAAGAAGAAGGACATTTAATGCTGTTCTTCAACATGACTCTCAAAGGAAGAGCCGCTATATGGTATCATGGTTTAGAAGCCGGAACCATATTGAACATTGATGCATTTTATGGAGCTTTTCGAAGGGAGTTTGCCCCTGAAAGGGGTGGGCAATATTGGTTGCGTGTACTCAACGTGACCCGCCAAGATCCACACGAGGATATTCGTGCTTATGCGAAGAAGATAAAAGAGGTCTTCCGTAAGTTGGACACCTCTATCCCTATCCCCGCAGCTGCCCAATTGCAATATTTCCTACATGGTTTGGACTTTAATATCCAATTGCAGTTGAGTAGTGTCCCCTTGGGGGATATAGATACTGCCATTACACGAGCACAAGAGGTGGAATCCCGACTACAAGCAGCCTATGCTTCTAGAGGCAATTCGAACATGGGTTTAGTATTGGGAAACAATATGGCAATAGCCAATGGCAGTAGTGGCCAAGGGATAGCGATGGCTAACCCTAATGGGAGAGGGAACATGATACAGAATGTCCCTTTATTACCAGCTCACCCTAGCATGTCGATGCCTACGGGCAGTCAAATGGCTCCAAGTAGTGGAGGCCAGGCGGTCAATTCTAACACCATGCCTGCAGCTCAACAGCCTGTGCCTAATCGAATTGTTAGGCCGATTGAACGACATGGAAATGACCAAGGCTATGAGTCGAGTTCTTCCAATGTTCTTGGCGAGGTTAAGGACATGATGAAGCATTATACCGACATGATTACGGAGCAGTATCGACAAATAGCCGTTGATGTCAACTTCCTTAAAAAACAACAAAATTTGATAGGAAGTAGATACCCAGAAGAGGGTGCGCCGTCGAGGTTTAGTTGCAAATGGTGTGGCGGGCAGCACTATCCAAGAAATTGCCCAAATGTTAAGTGCGATATTTGTGGAAAATCCGGCCATCTAGCGGCTACTTGCTGGAGTAAGATCAGTTCTCTCCAGCGGGGTAGTCGGCAACCAGGGCCTGTTAATCATCGTGCCCAAGGAAATGATTCCCAGCGAGAGGATGGGCCTAAACAAATACTTCAACGATCAAAGACTACAGTGGAGGAGCTACCAAGTGGTAGTGGGGTTAGTTTGATTGAGGCTGTACGCGTTAATGATGCTGAAACCTCTAATCTACGAGCTGTCCTTACAAGAGGTAAAAAGGGTAGAGAAGCCGACATGGATAAGCCTGTCGACGGAAACCCTAAACAAGGCGACAAAGGAACGCAAGTTTTGGATCCTGCCCTAGAAGGGGGACCTTTGAAGCCCGTAGAGAGTAAAGCCGATAAGGAAGCACCAAAGAAGAAGGTGAAAGTTAAGAAAGAGGCAATAAAGCCAGCTCAGCGACCTAAAGAGCGGATGATTTGGCGTGAAAAGCGAGCTCTTTCGAACTATCATGAATTCGATTTGGCGGGCTCTCTTTGCGAAGTCAAGCCGGATGTGAACCTTTTGCAGCTTATTAAGCTTTCCCCAGGAGTACGTAAGGAATTTAGAAAGATCCTACGTACCGGGTATATTGTAGAACCTTTGGGTATTGCGCGAGTTGGTGATGACTGGTTCGAGCATGCTGAGAAGCATTGCCCAAGGGTTGCAGCCTATGTCGATGGGATATTAGTAGATTATGCCATTGTCGACACAGGATCATCTGTTAACATTATGAGTTCTGAACTGATGGAAAGGTTGGGCCTTGCGATCCAAAAAGATACCTCCACAATTCTCAGAATGGCAGATGACAGTTTGAGACAGCCGGAAGGCTGCATTACTAAGGTCCATGTCACTGTTGCAAATGTAGAATGCCTGTTGGACTTTAGGGTGATTCGTTTTGCAGGGCGGCCAAGTTACCAAGTATTACTTGGACGACCTTGGATCTTGCAAGCGGATTGCCAAGTGGATATACCTGCCGGTCGATTAATATTCGGCAGAGGTGCCCAGCGTGTGGTGGTTGATGCTTATCCTGAGTCCCCGCAGAGTGAGAGGGCTCCTCTATCTTCTACAGAATTGGAGACATTAGAAGATTCATCTGTTAGTGAGGCATCATCGAGTGATGAGTCCAAAGAGGGATCCACCACGGAGGACATCTATCAGATCACTTTGAACGAGCCGATAGAGGCCCAAGATCGTATAAGAGATGCAGATGTTATCGAGCTAGACCTTGGTACGCTTGATGATTCGCGGCCAATCAAATTAGGGTCCATGCTCAGCACAGCAGAAAGGGAGGACTATGTGGCCTTGATCCAGGAATTCCGTGATATCTTTGCCTGGAGTTATGATGAGTTGAGAGGCATCCCTCCCAGTCTTGCTGTTCATACAATTCCGTTGAAAGAGGGCAGTCGTCTTGTACGGCAGAAAGTAAGGCGTATGCCTTTCGAATTGAGGGACGGGCTGTTTGAAGAGTTACAGAAGCTTCGAAAAGCGGGTTTGATTTTTCCTGTGCAACACACAGAATGGTGTTCGCCAGTTGTGATTAGAAAGAAGAAGAATAATCAGATCCGTTTATGTGTAGACTTTAGGGAGCTGAATAAGCAGACAGTTAAGGACTACTACCCATTACCATTTATTGACCAGATTTTGGATCAATTAGCGGGTAGGGAGATATATTCGTTTATGGATTGCTTTGCAGGATACAACCAAATGGCAATTGCAGAAGAGGACAAGTTGAAAACAACTTTTATCACTGTATTTGGCACTTTTGCTTACCACGTGATGGCTTTTGGTTTATGCAATGCGCCTGGTTCGTGGCAACGAACAGCCGATAAGACATTCGGTGACATATCCCCTGAAGAGTTGAGGGTGTTTATTGATGACTTAGGGGCCGCCACCGTGAGAGAAAGGCAGTTGATCATTTTGAGAAAATGCTTTGAGCGCTGTAGACAATTTTGCATCGCCCTAAACCCACGGAAGTGTGCTTTTGGAGTACCTTATGGGCTATTGCTAGGCCATGTGGTCAGTTCGGTAGGAATTGCGACAGACCCCGAGAAGGTGAAAGTTATAGTTGCCATGGGTCCACCACGCACTCCGAAAGAGGTTCATAGCTTTCTGTCTTCGGTTGGTTACTACCGTAGATTCATTAACACCTTAGCAGAAAGAACGTTGCCACTTACAAATTTATTGTCCTTTAGCTGTTCGTTTGTATGGGGTGACCCTTGTAAGGTAGCATTCGAGGATGTGAAACAAGAGCTAGCAAGAGCGCCCGTTTTAAAAGCACCTAAAAGAGGTGAGGTGTTCTATATATTCTCAGCAGCCACCATGTATAGTATCAGCTGCTGTTTAGCCCAAATTTGGGAAGAGAAGTGGTACCACCCGATTGCTTTTGCTAGTCGGAAGCTGGGGGTATCCGAAATCAATTACACCTACATGGAGAAGCTGTGTCTAGCGATGGTCTTTGGGACCAAGAAATTCAGGCATTACATTCTCTATGAGAAAGTCGTACTTTATACGAAGGCGGAGGGACTTCGACTATTGATGAATAAGTTACAGCCGCCTGATCGTTTAGCGAAGTGGTTGATCACTTTGCAGGAATTTGATTATGAAATCAAGAGTAAGCCACCAAGGTTGCAAGGCATCGTGGAATGTCTAGTGGACTTTGGGGAGCCGAAAGAATCTGTGGCTGAAGGTAGTGACATGGAGATGATATTTAAAATAGATACGGCATCTATTCCCTCCTGGTATGCTGCAATAACACATTATTTATCAACAGGAGAGGCGGGATCCGAATTATCTAAGGCTGAGAAAAGGAAAATTAAGCAGCAAGCGTTAAAGTTTGCCTTGATCGCAGGTACATTATATCGGCAAGGGGTTGATGATATCTATCGCCGATGTGTGACGCCTGACGAGGTGCCATTCATTTTGGAAGAGTGCCATGATTCTGCTTGCGGTGGCCATTTTGCTGGACGGCTTACAGCACAAAAGGCTTTAAGAGCAGGTTATTGGTGGCCTGCCATCTTCCAGGATGCGTTTGCGTATGTTAAGCGATGCGATATTTGCCAACGACATGATAGTCGAGAGAATAGGAAACGACCACTCACCCCTATTATGGCGATACTTCCATTTGAGAAGTGGGGAATAGACTTTGTGGGTCCTATTACTCCGTCATCGACTACGCAAAAGAGGTACATCATTGTCGCAACTGACTACTTCACAAAGTGGTCAGAAGCACGTGCAACAAGGAAAGATGATGCTAAAGAAACTGCTAGTTTCCTTTTAGAGCAGATAATATGCCGGTTTGGTCCACCGAAAGAATTAGTGTCGGACCGCGGAACTCATTTCCTGAATAAGGTGATCAAAGGTTTGACAGAGTTGTGGAACATCAAGCATAACAAGACAACCCCATATAATCCGCAAGCCAATGGGCAAGTTGAGAGC
This sequence comes from Lygodium microphyllum, assembly GCF_053477565.2. Classification (NCBI taxonomy): domain Eukaryota; kingdom Viridiplantae; phylum Streptophyta; class Polypodiopsida; order Schizaeales; family Lygodiaceae; genus Lygodium; species Lygodium microphyllum. The sequence goes on along the minus strand of NC_141150.1, from coordinate 101,733,100 downwards.
ACCAACAAGCAGCTTGTGGGCATCCTGTCCAAAATTGTGTCGGAAAAGAAACGGGATTGGGATAAAAAGTTATACGTGGCAGTGTGGGCTTATAATACGACTTTCAAACGAGCCACTGGCCATACCCCGTTCAAGTTAGTATATGGGGAGGAGTGTGTCTTGCCTCTAGAAATTGAGCTGCCGACTATTCGGTTTGCCATCAATCATTCTTTGAGCGATGAAGACGCTCTTTTTGAGCGCTTGACGACACTGGCACATTTAGATGAGCTTAAGCTGCAGAGCTTATTGCACCAAGAAGTGGCGAAGCGCCGAATGAAGAAGCTACACGACCTCAAAGCCAAGAAATACACCTTCAAGAAAGGACAGCTTGTTCTGTATTATGACGCACGACGTGAATTATTCCCAGGCAAGCTAGAACCCAAATGGGATGGGCCCTATAAGATCGTTAGAATAGGAAAGAATAAATCCACAGTTTTGTTAGCTGACCTTGAGGGGATAGAATTTAAAAATAAGGTTAATCTTAATAAGATTAAACCTTATTACTTCTGATTGTACTAATGCTATAACTGCCTTGCAGGTCTAGGCAAGATTGATCAAACATCTGCAAGGAAATCGTGATAGAGGTTGATGGGTCGTCTGATCCCTTATTTAGAACACCCATATTTGGAACAGAGGTATCATCAGGGAAAGCTCATTTGGTGGAGCAAAGGATACAAGGTGATTGAGCAAGAAGGCGGGACATTTATTTGGGAAATCAAGGTCTTCTGCCATCATTGCCTACAACTTTTGACGAGCATCCCTGTTGAATTCAATGATGATGGAGGGATGGAGCCTACAGTCCACCCGTTGAATATGCTGAATTTCGATTACCATAATTACGAGTAGAGTTCAGGATGGCAGGATATGTAAACCCTTTATGGACGTACACCTTGTACTTTGATGGGGCGTCCAGGGGTGCATGCAAAAAAGGAAGTGTAGGAGTTGTCATCCGAGACCCCCGACGACGCATTGTCATGAAGTTAGCTGCTTATCTTGGGGTGAATTTTACCAATAATATGGCAGAATACAAAGCCCTGATTATGGGTTTGAATATTGCAAAGAAGGGTGGTATCTGCCAGTTGTTGGTGAAAGGGGACTCTCAGTTGGTTTTAAATCAACTCAATGGGACGTACATGGTGCGGAACCCGATCCTTTGTATGTACCATCATACTGCCATAGCCCTGCTAGACGAATTCGATAGAGTGTCTTTTCAGCTGATTCCACGGAATTGGAATCAGTTTGCCGATTCATTGGCTAATCTTGCGTATGAAGAGGACCTCTTCTTTAATTGTGGCCCTTGTCCCGATATATCTATTGATGGTGAGACAGGACCTGGTCATTTGTGGGGTATGCTTTCTGAACATGCCCTCTTTGGCAGACGATGGTTGTTTTGGGTGATGCAGAGGGTAAGCGAGACTCATCTACCTTTATTATCTCAGACCCACAGACTGATTCGACGACATGTGATGCGCACACCTCTTGCGATGTACGCAGGAGGGATAGGTCATAATTTAATGCACCTAGTTTAGGGCTACGAGCCTCTGTTCCCCTGGGAATAGTATGCTTTGATGTCTATCATGGTTGTTTCCAGGTGGATGTTCTGCATAGTATTGTTTGATTTCATTAGGCCAAGAGGGCCGATTCAGTTTTGTGGCAAAGTCATTTCTGATTTCATTAGGCCAAGAGGGCCATTTCCCTGTCTAGTGCGGGTGCGTTTAATTGGGTTTTTGTTTAGTGTTGTGCTGGACAGGTTTCGTGGTGCGTGGAATTTGGTGGAGCCTGGAGGAGCCTTTGCTGCGATGGAAGCTTCTTGTGGCCACTCCATGTGATATTTCTCCTTTACGAGTACCTTTCTTTCATGTTATATGTGTATTTGTACTTGTTGAGGGGATACTTTTTGTTGGGGACCGGCGACCAAGGCATGAAGTCCCAGGTTTAGGCTACGTATGTTTGAGGGAGGTCGGAGTAGTCATTGCCTCCTGTAAAGACATTGTTAGACATTGAAAGATCTGTTTTAGAAGGAAGTCCTAGTGGCTCTATTCTGCTAACCTGCTAGGCAGCCGTTCTAGGAGTTCTTGTTAGTAGTGAGGCAGTTAGAGAAGCCTGCTAGAAGATAATAATAATGATGCCAAGAAATCCTGAATATCCTAAAAGATGAATATAAATACGAAGGTGTGTAAAAAGGGGTTCTAACCCCTATCAATGAAAAGAAAAGAAATGAAAATATATAAGCAGTTGATCATCGCCTTGCGAAGGCCTGGTAGGTTCCTGGGGACGAGTCAGACCCGGGGCCGATACCTTGTCTTCCTCGGGGTGGCTTCTTGCTGGAAAAATAATATCAAAACAAGGAAGGTTGGAGCGAAAATAAAAGTGAGCGTTAGAAAAGGATTAAGTGTCGCCTTGCGAGGGCTTGGTAGGTTCTTGGGTGCCGAGACAAGTCCTGAGACCGATGCCCTGTTCTCCTTGGGTCACTACGCTCAGCTCCCTCCTTTTTACATGCCCAAGTATGTTCATCCAATCAAAACCCTCAAAGAAGAGATATACTGAAAGAAAATATCCTTTGCTCAGGCTATAGGAGTCCTCGCCTTGTAGGAGCTCCTAGTTGCGTTGTCTTTAGTTGGTCAGTAGTTCAGACTACCACTTAGGGCAACCTCTTTGGCAGTTCTTTTTAGTTTGGCTGTGTTGGAGCAGCTAGTTAGTGACTCACTTCGGATCTTCTATTAGATGATGCTAGGCCTATTCCTTGTGGATGTCATGCCTTGGTTCTGTCCAGGGGTAGGGGGAGCATTGTGCTGAGTTTTATGATGATAATTGTTTTGTATCAGTTTGATGCTTCTTTGGTTGTTTATGTGCAGATATGTTCGTGGATTCGACGGGCTGAGTCGCCCTATCCCGTGGTCGCCAATGAGAGCGGAATTTAGGAGACGGCAAGTGCTTAAAAATAGCTAAAAATTATGAATATCAAGGGAAAAATATTCACTGTCAAAGGCGGCGGCTCGATCTAGGACGATTTTAAGCGCCAAAGTGCTTTAAAGGCGCCCGAGCGACACTTGTTGATTTTTCATAATTTTTCAGACAGTTGTGCGGGTTGACACAAGCTACTGGCCAATGCGGGATGCTAAGCCGGACGCCCAGGATTTTTCAGAGCTCAATTCGGAGTCCGGACAGGAAAATGGCCAAGGAAACGGTCAAGATATGAAAAGGTGGACACTTGGGAGGCCAAATTTGAGCATGCCTTTTGAGTTTGGACCCCCCCCAAAAAATTTATGCACCTTATGAAGCAAAAAACGTGGAGAGAGAATGAAGAGGCATGAAAAAACGTGGAAGAAGATGGCGCCCGAAAAATGCGCCATGAATGGATGAGAGGCATCATGGCTGCTGCAAACAACCCCCCCAATGGATTATGGGGCTTCATTCCCCTCTGTCTGTGGACTCTATCGCCGCCCTTCGCCCGTGGAATGATGGCCTGGTTTGAAATTTCTGATTCTAGTCTTTCTCTCTCCTCCCTCTCTCTCTTCTAAGAGGCAGTTCATGTGTGGGAAGGAGCAATGAAGAAAGAATGATGGAGACTTGTCCGGCATGGACCGGATTGCTACACGGGCTGAGAATGGTGATTTGGGATGTTGCTGGACATGAAGTGTTGCTGTTTTCCAAATCTACAGCCATGGACACAAAACCCGAAACACGCGTTTAAGCGGTAAACCAAAAAATTACAAAGAAAATTTAGTGTTTTATGCTTTTGATTGATGGAATGCCGTTCATATGGACTAAGATTTGATTATGCTGCTGATTCTTCTGAGTTCTTACTGTTTATAACCAGAAATTATGAAAAACATGCATTTCATGGCCCGAAATAATGTCAAGAAACCCGAAAATGCATGAAAAATGGGGAAAAACAAGGGTTTTGGGCATATAAATGGGGAAAACCGTCGATACACATCAACTAATCTTTCAATTTTGTTGCAAATGAACTAAGGGCCACAGCCCACAAACTGGTTTTCATTTTCAGCAATTTAAAAAATACAAGAAAATGAAGAAAATGGGGAAAAATGATAAAAACACCATGAAAAATAGGGGAAAAATACATTTGGGGCTACGAAAAATATAGAAAAATAGGATTTATGTTTGTTGATGTATAGCAAGGCTGGGGCATGAAGTTATGCTTCAGTTCAGCCTTGTTTATATGTTGTAGTGTGTGTTTCCTTCCTTTCTCCACATAAAAATGGCAAGGAAACCCTAAAAGAAATGAATGCAATGATGCACTATCAACGGGGAAGGGTAGAGTTGTGGAAAAATGGTTAAATGCCGTTGAGCATGAGGAATAATTTGCTGATTTTATATGCATTGCAACTAGGACGGAATAATAATGATAAAAATTAAAACCTAGTAGCACGAAGATCACTTCGGTGCTAGGTGTTGCAGCGAAGCACAAAGCGGTTAGAAAGAAAAGCATGAAAGAGATGTTTTGCACTTGCACGCTGGTGGTTTTTAAAATGTTTGAGCACTAGGCATCCACCTCTTTGCATGATCATTTAGAGGAAATTAAAAGTATCAGAGTTAGCTCCTGGATACGCATAGCAATTGTTTTCAGTAGGCCTGTGACCCACCGTTGAGAGTGTGAGGTTCCTATGCTGTAGGCTAGTCGTGGGATCCTAAAGGGGAAATTAAGTAAGGACAATGGTACATTCCTGGATACGTTTATTTGGTACCTTGAGTGACGTTTGTGCGAAATGTCTAAATGTTGAGCGGCGCATCGAGGGGCCAATCCCCAAGGTGTAGGAGAGTCGCAGAGGGTTGACGGCATTCAGCCGTAGGAGGAACCCCATGTGTATGTGATTCGAGCCTTTTGGCTATGTGAAAGGGACTCCCTCTGAGGAGCAATATTGGGTTAGGATCAGTTGGACTACAACGTATTACAAACGCAATGTTTAGGAAGGCAGAGATTTTGATAGACGCTCCTGGCCGCGAGGCCGAGGGGGTTGTCTTGCGCATAGTGACGAGGTCCGGCTAGTGCATGAGCCAGTGCCGGCCCGTTTTTAGGTCCATCACGCAAGGGCAACCTTAAAAGTCCAAGGCAAATACAAAAGGGGAAATGCGCATTTTAAAATAAAAAGGCGCACCCTGAAATCATGTAAAAGAGCGCCGGGCCCTCACCCGTGCAATTTGTAAAAGTAGACGGGCGGTGGAAAGGAATCTAGGAAGATAGAAGGACAATGGGAAAAAGGGCCTAGGCTACGGCCGGCCATGTAAAAAAGGGGAAAAGGGGATGACCGCCCAAAAGGGATTTAGGGTTTTGTATATAAAGTGGAAAAGTGAATGAAAAGCTCATTCTTGTGTGTGGCCAAAAGTAGCTCTCCTCTTCTTCTTCTTCTTCTTGTTCTTGCTTGCTTGAGCTTGTGCTTGAGGGAGGGAGTGTGAGAGTGTGAGGGAGTGAGTGTGTGAGGGTGAGGGACCGAGGAGGAGAAGCTCTCCATCTTCTCCTCTCTTCTTCTCTTGTCTTGCTCGCGGCAATGGAGCTTGGAGCGTGGAGCTTGCTTGAAGCTTGCACTTGGATCGTGGAGCTACCGGAGTGCGCGGGAGAGGAGGTAACTTGAACGACATGGAGGTAAGCTCACTACACCCGTAGATATGGATGGCGCGTCGGCAAAATGCGAGGGCTTTCACTCAACCGCCAAGACCCATGGACCGCTTATTGTTTCAAGTGTTCCAAGCCGAGCACTAATGGCTACCTCTCACATAGCCGACGCGCCATCCATATCTACCGGTGTAGTGAGCTTACCTCCATGCCGTTGGAGTTACCTCCTCTCCCGCGCACTCCGGTAGCTCCACGATCCAAGTGCAAGCTTCAAGCAAGCTCCATCCTCAAGCTCCAGTTCCAAGCTCCATTGCCGCGAGCAAGACAAGAGAAGAGAAGAGAAGAGAAGAAGAGAGGAGAAGATGGAGAGCTTCTCCTCCTCGGTCCCTCACCCTCACACACTCAATCCCTCACACTCACACTCCCTCCCTCAAGCACAAGCTCAAGCAAGCAAGAACAAGAAGAAGAAGAAGAAGAGGAGAGCTACTTTTGGCCACACACAAGAATGAGCTTTTCATTCACTTTTCCACTTTATATACAAAACCCTAAATCCCTTTTGGGCGATCATCCCCTTATTGCACCATAAGGCTCCGTAGCTTTCCTAAATCCCTTTTGGGCTATTTTGCAAGATCCAACTACTCAAATCGACTTTCAAATTCTCTTATTAACAATTCTGTAGCCACAAGACCCTTATTGGGTCGTAAAACCTACTCCTAAAAAGTCTTGTGCGTAATTAAATTTGTATCTTGAATGTAAAATTGTTTCCTATGCGTCTTCTTGAAAGCTACCCAGTCAGCATCATGCATATAAAATTCAATAATTCGTGCTTTTAGTTCATGTACAGTGATCCAAACAAAATATCACAACAGTCACTATTTGAGCAGAATCCTGCATTACGTGTTGTTGTTGTTGAACCTGCATAAGCATGTTCATATTCTATACTAGCTTCTGCAAAACATAACTAGAAATTGTGCTTGAAGGATCTCCCATCTTGTCTTTCCTTTTGACGACCTTTCACATCTGGTTCACCAATGTCGGAGGGGTTTTAGTCGAAAGGTCGTATCAACTAAGGATCAGAGATAGAAGGAAGTAGAGATAGGAGATAGAAGAGAAGGAAACGAATAGACAAGAGGTAAACACAATAAAGACAAAGCACAATGGATTAATGTTAAGCCAATTAGCTACATCCCCAAGGGCTTAATGGAGGACATCATGGTAGAAAGATTCGCAAAAGTCAAATATGAATGAATTGTGGCTTGAATCTGCCACAAAATCCACCATGAGTATTAGTAAAGTTTGATTATTCTATTATATTTGAGAATTTGTCACACCAATGAGAACTCCAAAATGAAAAATATACAAGTATTCCAAAATGCAATTTTATGTCTAGAATGTGAGATAAGCCTCTAATATACACAAAGGATAGATTACTCTTAACACATAATTCCTTCCTCAAATGTGATGCAACTCTTTAACAAACACAATTTAAGAACAAATCATTTGAATGCAATAAGATTATTATTATTTTTTTGTAAATGGAAATAGTAGTCTCTTACACAACACAACTACAAGCATCACCATTTAAATCCTTTTCTAGAGTGTGATTCAAGTCTCAACACTCCTAACAATAATATTTTTATTACCTAGATGTAATATTGGAGTGTGAGTGCACATCTCAAATAGCAAATATTAGGTATTTTATATGCTTGTATTGTGAGTTAGTGTGAGAACCTCTAATGCAACACAAGTATACAATACCACAAAGTTTAAATCCATTCTTAGAATGTGATGCAAGCCTTTAATAGACATAAAAATGGATGTTTTATAGCTTAGACTTACTATTGGAATGCAAGTGCAAGTCTTGAGTACTAGCAATAGCAAGTCCAAGAAAATTGTATTATGAAAGAAAGTGCAAGCCTCTAATACAACATAACACAAATGAATAATCCTAATATCCTATTTCTAGAGTGTGAGATATACCTCTAATCCACATATATACAAAGGGAGACTAAAATTCTAAAAATACTTTTAAGGTATGAGGGAGACCTCTAACACAACAAAAGTATTTAAAATAGAAAATTATATATAAATAATATTTTAAAATTAAAATAAAATGATCCCTAAAAATCTACTTATGGACTACTATTAGTTGTGTTGGAGGCAAAGAAGAAAGGGCAAAAACTAGTAAAAGACTTTCAAAATGATTAAAATGTTCTGAAACCTTCATCAACATAATATTAGTGAGTTTGGGAATCTCCCAATTCCCATTTTTTGAATACTAAAAAGATGGCACCCGGATAACATGCCTATATGTTTCTCGAAACCATATGATGTGACCTATCATTGGAAAAAGCACTTGAAAAATGGAATCTATTGAGCTATAGAGTGCTCGATTTGGAGTTATAGCGTTTAGGTTATGACAAATCCAAAGATTTGACCATGTGTCCCAAACTTAAGGGAAATTCCCATATTCTCCAATATGGTGTTCATCTATGTACTTAAATTTTTGTACATAAGCTTTACAATCAAAAGCTTTCGATCACCACTCCAATGAGAGATGATAATGATGATGGTAGTCTTTGTTGAGATGTAGAGAGAAAAGATATGTAAAGACTTGAGAGGGAGAGAAGAGACACACCATGTACACTCCCAAAGACTATTCATATTGATCACAATCTACATATATATAGGTGAGACCTAGTCTAGATAGGGGGTGAGCTTGTTATATTTAGACTTGTTATGTTGAATGTAGTCTTTAGCAAGACTAATAATCACATCGAAGTGGTGTGCTAGAGAGAGGAGGAACGACCAATATTTGATAGAACTTGTTGAAGTCATAATGACTCTCGAGCCACTAAAGATGTAGCTACGTATTCAGCCATTGTAGTGGAAACAACAACCCAACGTTGTTTCTTGCTAGTCCAAGAAACAAAGAAACCATTGATAAAGAAACAATTTCTAGTTGTAGAACGCATAGATAAGTGAGAGCTTGCCCAATTTACATATGTATAACTCAAAAATTGAAGTCAACATTTGGAATCAAAGTTTTGGTGGTGCCAATAAAATAACCCAAAATCTTTAGTGCCTTTCAAATACTTCAAAACTCATTTATCTATAGTCCAATGTTTAAGGCATGGAGAATTAAAATGTTGTTTGATGCAGTAAGTGAGAGTTTTTGGTAGAGCTCACAAGACAAGGAGTACTAGTAGGATGTCTAAAATCCAAACCAAACTTTTGAATAATATCTTCAATGAACTTTGTTTGACACAGTAATAAAACACCCTTTTCTTGATAGCATTGAATCTGAATACAAAGACTTAAGTGTATGTCTCCAAGATCCACCATGTCAAATGCAGAATATAAAGCCTTCATTACTTGTTAAAGAAAGTTGAGATAGTTAGAAACAAGTATGGTATCATCCACATATAGAGCAAGAGTAACAAACCTATCATTGTAGTGCTTGACATGTAAGTTAGGATCTGAAGAACAAGATATAAAACCTAAGGAGCCTACCCTAAAGCCCTAACTTTCGGGGTCGGGATGGAAAAAACCTTCGGGGTCGGGATGGAATGTAAAAGAGTGGGGATAGATGGGTAGGACACGGGTTAGCATTTGAATACCCAGTTATACTGATAGGGTATATAAGGTGTTGAGAGACCCAATTAGGGATGGGTTATCAATAATCAAGTCTCTCTTTTCTCCTTCCTCCTAGCTTTCATGGCTTCCCTCCTCTCTCTCTCTCTTTTCCTGTCTTTCTCTCTCTTCTGCTAGTCTTTCTCTCTCTTCTTATCTCACCTTCTTCCTCTTTCTCTCTCCTCTCTATAGTCTCTCCCTTCTCTCCTTCTCTCTCCTAGGTTTCCTTCATTACAAAGACTAAGCACAAGGTGGTCATCTTAACCATAGGAGAGAAGACATCATCAAAGTCAACACCATGCTCCTGCTTAAAACCCTTTGCTACTAATCTAGCCTTGTATGCCGGCTTGGGGTATCTAGGGGTACTTTTCAGCTTGTACACCCATAAGGCTCCCTAGCTTTCCTTCTTGCACAAGACCCTTATTGCACCATAAGGCTCCCTAAATCCCTTTTGGGCTATTTTGCAAGATCCAACTACTCAAATCGACTTTCAAATTCTCTTATTAACAATTCTGTAGCCACAAGACCCTTATTGGGTTGTAAAACCCACTCCTAAAAAGTCTTGTGCGTAATTAAATTTGTATCTTGAATGTAAAATTGTTTCCTATGCGTCTTCTTGAAAGCTACCCAGTCAGCATCATGCATGTAAAATTCAATAATTCGTGCTTTTAGTTCATGTGCAGTGATCCAAACAAAATACTGGCTCCATGCAAGTTGAGCCACTCCAAAGAATTCCATCTTTTGAGCATAGGTATGTATATATGCAGATACATCCTTGACATTGAACAACTTCATCTCACGCTCAACTGGTTGCAGAGCATTCATCACAACAGTCACTATTTGAGCAGAATCCTGCATTACGTGCTGTTGTTGTTGAACCTGCATAAGCATGTTCATATTCTATACTAGCTTCTGCAAAACATAACTAGAAATTGTGCTTGAAGGATCTCGCATCTTGTCTTTCCTTTTGACGACCTTTCACATCTGGTTCACCAATGTCGGAGGGGTTTTAGTCGAAAGGTCGTATCAACTAAGGATCAGAGATAGAAGGAAGTAGAGATAGGAGATAGAAGAGAAGGAAACGAATAGCCTACCCTAAATCCCTAACTTTCCTTCTTGCACCATAAGGCTCCCTAGCTTTCCTTCTTGCACTGTATGCCGGCACAGGGCAGGATGCACTAATGCACCATCAAATGCGCACAAGGCATACAACCTCTGCATAAGTGATAATGAGGATTACATCAATGGGTTTAAGGAACGGGTTTCCCTCTTGGATCTTTCAACAGAGAGTGAGACAGAGGGTGGACTGAATGTGACGAACTTTTCTTTAATCAATTATTGAGAGGTGTGGATTGAGGGACGTTACGACAATTGGAATCAGGTACGTTTCTGTTTCCCTATGCACCCACGGGATGGGTCTCTGCTATCAGCATAGGACACGTCACTTTGTTATGTACACGGTACTGCAAGGCTCCCTGCCCTTTATGCTTGCATCTATGCCAAACGGGGTTGGACGCACTAATGTACCATCAATTGTGCACCCTCGCATACTCCCTTTGCACCATCCCCTTGTCGATTCCTAAACCAGATGTAAGATCTAGGTTTCCATCAATATTACCTCAAGTGATGTAAGTTATTGGGCGAGTGACTATTCTCTCATTCCATTTGAGTGCCAGTGAGCTGAATGACTATTCTTCGTCTACGACACCTCCCCCGATGGACTTCATCAACCAGCTACCTACCTGGGTGCTGCTGCATGGTCCTTGCCATGCTGGTTGAATGTTGGAGTGAGACGTGGTACCTCTCATGCAGTCGACTCCAACCCTTCTGTAGCAGTGACGGTTCCTTCGACCATACGCGAAACGGGCCAAGTGTTCCTAACTCTACTTTTTTGTTTGCAAGTGTATGTGATGTTTTAAGTATGGGGATGCCAGCATCCAGACAATTGACAAGTCTGTAGCCGTGTCGATAAATCTACTCTATCCGTTAAGGTTTTAAGTGTGGGGACACATCCCTACGCGTCTAATGTGCATACCCCTTGCATATGCCTCAAGTTGATCATGCACATATGACATGACCTCTTTCTGCCCTCATAAGGTCCCTTTCCCACCTCTCCCTAACTTTCCCCCACCCTTTGGGTTGTTCCTTTCCTATTTCCCTTTATCCCTTGTTTTGATGTTTTGCATGTGAACCCATCCTACGTTCACCGGAATCCAAATCCAACCTTACAGCCCTGTTTCTCCCTTTGAACTGCCCATTTTTCCATTTTAGCAACCCCTATTTCAATAGATGGTTCTTGAGTTATTAATTTTTGATGCAATTCCCATAAATTGGACGGTTTTCCATGTGAACGCGCCTTTATTGCTTCAGAAATGTGATTCAACGTGCCCCCCTGGCAGCCCCCTTACCCTTGATATTTTTTATTTTTACTCTGTGTCCTTCTGATACGCAGTTGGTCTGCTATTAATTTTTGCAAGTTTTGAGGCCCTTTTCATACCTATTTTTCATATTTTTCCATGTGAACATGCCTTATTTTCACCAAAATTCCAGTTTAACTTGACCGCCGTGTCTTGCCAGCCTTTCTCCCACTTTTTCCTTTTTCCTCCCCCCTCTTCCGACTGCTGGATTTCTAGTTATTAAATTTTCCATGTGTTTTCGGGTGTCTTTTTTGTGTTTTTTGCATGTGAACCCCTCCTCCCTCTGTCAACCGTGAGTTTTGACGTGACAGCCTTGTGTGTTCCCTTCCTCTGGACATTTTTCCTTTTTACTGTCCTCTATTCCGATGCACGGATCATTCCATATTAATTTTTGAATCCCTTTTCGGGCACGATTTTTTGGTTTTTTCCATGTGAACGCGTCCTTTTTTGGTCGAAACCGTGTATCGATGTGATAGGTTTGTCGGGTAACTTGTTTGGCCCATTTTTCCTTCTTTCCGCCTTGCGTTCCGACGAGTGGATTTTTTTTTCCATATTAATCCTCGAATGTATTTTTAGAGCCATTTTTCGTGTTTTTTCCATGTGAACACCCTGCTTTTGCCCTGGAACTCGTGTCACATTTTTTTATCATCTTCCCCTCATCTCCTGACACATTTTTTCTTTTTACGGTTTTTCGATCCAGTGAACGGTTTAGATTTTATTAATTTTTCGTCCTTTTAGCCGTGTAGCCGTGTCTCTCGTGTCACGTGTGAACGCACCTGTTTTTGGTTTTAAGTGCCTCAGGATGCCGTCGTGGCCTTTGTGCCTCGCGTGTCACCGTCCCCACCCCGTTTGATCCCACCGATGATATTTTTTTTACTCCCGCAATACGCATGTGCACGGGACGGAGGTGCGCTCACTTTTTAATGACAAAACACAAACAACACAAAAATTAACAAAAACAAAACTAACATTAAAAACAAACAACAAAAAAAACAATAATAATTAAATAGATAAATAAAATACAAACCACAAAAAGAAAAACCACACCCAACACAAGAAACCAACAAAACATCAAATCACAAAAAAAAAACACAAAAAAACAAAAAAACAAACAAATAATAACACAAAAATTTAAAAAAAAAATCATAACTCCACCAAATTTAAAAAAAAAAAAATATATATATATATATATATAAAATAATATAAACAAAGAAAACACAAGAGAAAGAAATCCTTACATGTTCGTTGTCCCGCGGCCTCTCTCCTTCCCCATGTGACGTCTCCCTTTTCCTCCTCGCGCTCTGAACCTCCTCCCTCCAGCCTCGTCGCGCCGCTTGCCCCACCCGGCTAGGGTGCTAAGATCGCTGTCACCACCGCCGGCCTGCCCTGCCTCGGCATCATCACGACCCTCAACGTCTCCCGCATCTCCACCACCGTCGGCCGCGTCTGCTCTGACTCCAAGGAAGTCTGCTCCCTCCTTGGCCCCCACAGCCCCATCCGCACTGCCCTCTACGACCTCTCCCGCGTCGTTGTCGAGATCTTAGCCACCTTTGCCGCCACACACCTTCTCTCCTCCTCCTTCCTTCAGCCGCCTCCGCCGCTGCACACCTTCTCTCTTCCTCCTTCCCTCAGCCGCCTCCACTGCTCGCTATCTCCACCCCTCCTCCTCCTCTTGGTTAGGTTCCTTACTTAACCTAACTTAATTAACTTTATTAACTAACATAACATAACTAACTCACTTAATCACCCTACCTAACCTAAGTAACTTAATTCACCTAATTAACCTAATTAACTTAATTCACCTAATTTACTTAACTCAACTAAGTTACTTAGCCTAACCTAACGCACTTAGATCTCCTAATTAACTAACCTCTACTAACCCCAGTTTCCCCCGTTTTAGCCCCCTTTCCTGCCCCTTCTCCACTCTACCCCCACTCTCCATACGCAGCGCGCAGCGCGGGTGTTCAGGTGTGCCTGTGTGTACGGGCATGGCCAATGGGTGTTCATGCGCGAGGACGCGCGTTTGATCTTCTCCGTGCGGTGGTGCGTGTCATCCCTGAGTATACATAACTCTTCACACGCAGCCCGGGTATTTTTTTTAATTTTCTATAAACCCGAGAAAAATACTTTAAAGATATCTAAAAATAATTAAAAATAATTAAAAATATTAAAAATCATTTAAAAATAATTAAAAAACAAAAAAATTATTGAAATTTTCATTTCTAAATTGGGTAATTTTTTAGTTGATGTTGCTGATTATAATGTAGAGAATTAATTGCAAAAAATACTAACATTTAAAATCCTTTTAAAATTCACTAAAAATTGAGAAAAAAATCATTAAAATCCCTAAAAATCAGAATTAAATTCAAAAAAATCACAAAAAATTCCATCAATGCATTTGACTGCTTTTGGAATATTTTAAAATAAAAATTATACCCAAAAAAAGAGAGAAAGAAAACATAAAATACAAAATAAAAACACACCTAAATTAAAATTAAAAAAATACTAATAACAATCTCACCGACACATTAATGAATATTGCCTAAACCAAATGTGATCCCACTAACATTGCCTTGATATTTCTTTTGTCTTTTAAAAAAAAAACCAAGGTGTTTTGTTTTTTCTTGTTAGTGGTTTTTACTTTTTTGTTGGATTCCTTGCATTTGGAACTACTCAGTGCACCCTCAGTCTCTTGCATACACACCCCTACCAAGTATCTATTTTTCGTGCTTTATTTATTTTTTGTCATCCCTTAACTACAATTAATTGTTAAAATAAACTTTATTCGCCCACTTTTTTATGCACACTCACGCTAAACACACATTTTTCTAATAAATTAAAATCAATCCACCGTTCACTTTACACGTGCTACGTGCGCTTCAGAAGCACTTTAATTTTAAATAAAAACGAATCATTCCTCATTTAAAAAAAAATCCACGCGCTGAAAAAGAATGCGTCAGACACATTAAATTTTTAATCAATGAATATGCATTTAGAGACTTGAGTCTGGGGATCACAGTTTGGATTTTGTTAAAAAGCACCGTTTCACATTAATTAATTGTAATAACAATTTAAAAATGAACCATCGTTTTTTTATTAAGGTTTACAACCTAATAAAATTTCAATCATTGTTAATAATTTCTTAAAATAAACCCTTCACTAAAATCATTCCCCTCACTGCACTTTTCTCCCTTTTCAATAAATACGCTTTGTGAGATGGGAACGTATAGTCTTTTAAGTTGACATTGTTTATCAAATTTCTAGTTATGTCCTAATTATGTTTTTGAGGTATTATGGTTTGATTGTGTGATACGATTACGAGAGCGGTCTGTAGTTTGATTGTTGAGAGTGAAAAAAGACTGAAATTTTGACTGATTTTTGTTGTTTTTGAGGTCTGAATGATTGATTTTTGATGGATTTAGAGTGATGTATGGTTGATAATGGAAGTGTTTGAGAGTGTTTTGGATGATATTGATTATGTTTTGGAAGTTCATGATGATTCTCAGTGGAGATATGAAGCTCTATGATGTTCTATTGAGCTTCTGATTGGTTCTATATACCTTATGTATAGCTTCTATTTTGTTCTAATTGTCTTCTGTATGAGCATGGATTGATGATTGATGAAGATTGAGATATTTTTGAAAGCTTATTGAATAGTTTTTGATAGTATGGAATGGTTTGAGTATGAGTTATGAGGTTCTGATGACCTTCTGTAACCCTCCGTAGACCTTCTATAGAGCCTTTGTCTCTGCTCTGTCTCTGTACTATAATTGTAATGTAGTTGCTCTAGTACCATACTGTAACTGTTCTGTAGACCTTCTGTAAGTGTTCTGTAGAAAGTATGTATGACTTTGGGAAAGTTTTCTAACTTTTGGAAAGGATGAATCTAAGTTCAAAAGAGCTAAAACAAGTGGAAGAAGCAGCTGCTGAAGACTGAAGAGAAGACTGTGTGACAGTGATAGTAGTGAGCTGTAAAAAGACACTGTAGTGGCTCTGGTGCCTCTTCATATTAGACATACCTCTTGGGAGGTGCATCCAAGACCTAAGAAGGATTATTTAGAGTTAGTATGAGAGTATTGTAGTGAGGATATGATGTACTATTGATAGAGAGAGAGATAGAGAGAGAGAGAGAGAGAGAGAGAGAGAGAGAGAGAGAGAGAGAGAGAGAGAGAGAGAGAGAGAGAGAGAGCCAGAGATAGTCAGTTCTATCAAAACAGTGTAACTATATATGAGAGATTGAGAGAAAGAACTATGAAGACATTGAAGATGAATACTATGTGATTGATTTCCATTCAAAGATGGTGTATTCTTTTGTGTTCTTTGTTATATTGATGGATTTTATGAAGATGTTGAAGATTATGGTTGATTCTATTAAATCCATGGGAGATACCTACTATGATGCTGCGTGAAGATTTGCTATTTCCTTTGTTTTGATGATCAAAAGAATGAAATAAAAGCTTGTTGATGTTACAAGATAGATTTTCTTGCAAGATAATTCCCTTTTTCTTGGTGTTCCTCTTGGGGTTCCATGTTTTTGGTGTGCAGCTGGGGAAGCTTGCCATCAATAAGCATCAGAAGAGGCTGAAAATGAAGAAAATGGCATTGCCAAGAAGAGGAGAATTCAATGGAAGTTTGCAAAGTTCCTTCTTCCACTGAAGAATTGGAGATTCTTATTATCAAAGCCACTTTCTACAAGAAGTTCATCCCACAATGGCGGAAACATATCACCATCATAATGCATGCTCCATGTGGTGGACTGTTTCCTCTTCCTGTTGAAGCAGCAGAAACTTGCATCTTGGTGTCAAATTGTTTGGGAACAAACTAAAGAGCAGAAGCAGAGAGACTGACCATCCATGGAAGATTTGGCATTCATTGGCAAGTTTCCAGACATCATCAAGTGGGAGATTGTGAAGAAGCTTCAGAAGTCGCGGTCTGTGGAGGTTCACGAAAACAAGAAGGAAAAGAGTTGGAATTTGTTCATGGATGCTCAACAACAAGATACGTGGGATGCTTGGTGTACTAACAATCTTCTATTTGTCCAATTAGCAACCCACTGGAAGTTGGTAGACAGAGTGTTTTTCACAATATACACTGTTGAAACCCTCAGAAGCTAGCATTATTATAATGACACAACAGTGATCCTAAGAAGAATGAGTTTTGATACTTTCAGAACAGAATATCTTCCCCTTTGTAGTGCTTTGAAAGCTGAATTCAGAGATGATGAAAAGAAGGAAGTAGAGGAGATGTTGGCTAGAGAATCCCTCAGAGAATGAAGCCCTCTCTGATACTATCCTATTGATTACAAACCAACTGGTTGGAGCCAACCCCCTGATGAATGATGCAATAAAGAGGCAAGCGTTAGAACGAGTCCAGAGGTATGTGAGAAGACAGAAGGCAAAAATCAAAGCTGAGAATGAGCTTGTAGCAGAAGCCTCCTTTGACACCCTAAAAGCACCCTTTACAGAAGTCCCCATGGCGACTCAAGGTCTCCTTCCTAGTCAGATTCATCTTGGAAATATTGATGACAGGCCAACAAATGTAGTCCCATTGCCAATTTTTAAGGGAGAGTACAATGAAGACCTTGATTTTCATGTAGCAGAATTTATGGTAGCATGTGTGGCTAACAATGCCAGAACTCCTGAGCATTGGTTAGCAATATTCCCTGCCACTTTCAAGGGCGCGGCATTTTAGTGGTATGAGAGACAAGCAACAGGAACTTTTGGCACTTGGGACGATCTGAAGTTGGCCTTCCTCACTAAACTCAGGCACGAAGGTTTTGAAGAGTGGATGCGAGAGGAGTTCATGAACCTAAGTCAGTCCTCTGGAGAAAGAGTAGAAGCTTATGTCTCGCAAATGGAATCCATCCTGAAGAGATGGACTAACCATCATTTGGATGAAGGAATCCAGAAAGGAGTGTTCCTCAGGGGTCTACAACTCAACAACTTAAATATACGCTATTGGAGCTGGAATTACCGCGGCTGTTGGCACCAGACTTGCCCTCTAATGGATCCTTGTTAAGGGATTTAGATTGTACTCATTCCAATTACCAGACTTATAAAAGCCCAGTATTGTTATTTATTGTCACTACCTCCCCGTGTTGGGATTGGGTAATTTGCGCACCTGCTGCCTTCCTTGGATGTGGTAGCCATTTCTCAAGCTCCCTCTCCGGAATCGAACCCTAATTCTCCGTCACCCGTCACCACCATGGTAGGCCTCTATCCTACCATCGAAAGTTGATAGGGCAAAATTTTGAATGAAGCATTGCCGGCGCTGAGGCCGTGCGATTCGGGAAGTTATCATGATTCACCGCATTACCGACAAGCCCGCATCGGCCTTTTATCTAATAAATGCATCCCTTCCAGAAGTCGGGAGTTGGTGCACGTATTAGCTCTAGAATTACTACGGTTATCCGAGTAGCAAGGTACCATCAAAGAAACTATAACTGATTTAATGAGCCATTCGCAGTTTCACAGTACAAGAGAGTTTATACTTACACATGCATGGCTTAATCTTTGAGACAAGCATATGACTACTGGCAGGATCAACCAGGTAGCTATCTTTCATCACACGAGCAGCACCGCTGCTGCGCGTTCCGACTCCACATCAAGTGTGGCTGCAGGGCAAAAAGGCACGACCTCATCACCAATGTGTTGTTCTTGATGTAAAGAGAAAGAGGGAAGGAGCACGAAGGCTCGAGAGTTTACGGGGGGAAAAAGAAAATGACAAATGGGGATGGGACGAGGGCATGCTTTCGTTTCCCACCGTGGACAAAGCCGCACACGAGCACGTGCATCAGCCATCACCACCACCACGCACGAGGCGTGCTCCATGTTGTCTTGTCTGCCACATTCCGAGCTCGTGTCGAGTCGAAAGACGATGGAGACGCTCATCGTTATAGAGGACGACAGTCTGGCGGTGGTCAGAGATCAGAGGTGGAATGTTACATGTGTGGAGAAAAGGGACATATCTCCCCAAATTGTCCAAACTCTAGACGATCTGTGGATTACAAGCCCTTATGTAGCCGATGCAAAGGAGAAGGCCACACTGCAAAGGACTGTCCAAGT
The DNA here is from genome assembly GCF_053477565.2 of Lygodium microphyllum. Taxonomy (NCBI): domain Eukaryota; kingdom Viridiplantae; phylum Streptophyta; class Polypodiopsida; order Schizaeales; family Lygodiaceae; genus Lygodium; species Lygodium microphyllum. The sequence continues at coordinate 101,714,372 of NC_141150.1, read as the reverse complement.
CCAGCCCCTGTAAAGGCCAATGGCACTGATAGCCAATAGAAGGTACAAGAGCCTGCCTCCAATTTGCTAGAGTTGGAAGTTGCTGCTGACACGTGCACCAAGAAGAAGGAACCAGTTGTTTAGAACGAAAATAATTCTCCTGCCAAGACTGTGAAGTCCAACCTGCCAATAGAGGGACAGAGCAGTACAGGACAGAACAGTGCAGTACAGAGCACTGTAGTGCCACAGAGAGTTACAGAGACAGTCCCATAGACAGGACCAGAGGTCCAGGAGATAGATGAGACAGAGGCACCTCCAGAAATAGAAGAAGTGCCGATGCTACAATTATTAGAAGAAAAAGGAAAGATGAAAATGGGTGTAGCCCCATTCCCCAACAGGCTGGAGAAGCTTGTGGATCCTATCAAAGATTATGACTTGGTCAAAGACCTAGACACTTTTAAACCAAACTTAACATTCCCGCAGTTGCTAATGCTATCTCCTAGTTGTCGAAAGAAATTCAAAAGCATCTTAACAAGAAGACGTGGGCTAAGGATCACTCCTTCAACAGCGACTAAGACCAATAAGGCCCCGGAGCCTGTAAAGGAAGTAGATGTGGCTAATGCCTTCCTAGATCCTGGAATCCTAAAGATTAGTGTATGGATAGAAGGATGATTTATTTCAGATGCACTGATTGATGGAGACTCATCAGTAAACATAATGATTGATGTGACAATGAAGGACTTAGGGTTACAAGGAATTCAACATACACAGTGGCTTATCAAATTGGCGGACCAAAGCAAAGTCAAACCGTTGGGCATCCTCCCATACGTTTAAAAAACCCTTGCAGGAAGAGACTATTGGCTGACATATTTGGTGGTCAAACCAAATTCTTATGGAATCTCATACCCTTTGCTATTGGGAAGACCTTGGCTTTTTGAAGCAAGAGCCAGGACAGACTGGTTCAAAGGAATCCTAACCCTAGGCAGAGGACCCAACAAAGCGGTGTTAAAGCTGTATGGATCGCAAAAAGGCAATGGATCCACATCTATCAAAGTCATAACTGACTCCTCCAATGAGGTAACACATGGTACATCAGGAGATGAAGAGGCTGTTAAGCAGATATTTCCTTAGAAAACAGAGGCACGGTCCCTAACAGTGGGCACTGTAAGCCAACTGTCAAGGAAAGTAAAATCCTTATCCATGGGAGAATACCTCTTGCCTCAACTAGAATTAACTTCTGAAATCACCTCTAATAGTGAAATAAAAGCATGGATGTATTGTTCTCCCTATTACATGATAGTCGCAGAAACAGAGCAGAGGAAGAACAGTTACAGAGCAAATACAGAGCAAAGACAGTACAGAGACAATACAATTACAGAGCAGAGACAGAACAGATACAGAGCAGCAGATACAGAGAGAGTAACAGACAGAGAGCCAGAGCTAGAGTCAGAGGTAGAAGCAGAGTCAGAGGAAATGACAGAAGCAAAAGCAGATGCAAAGGTGGAAGATATGTTCTTCTCCTACAGAGCCTCTACAGAAGCAGAGACAGAGCCTCCAAAGGAAGAGAATGAAAATAATGAGGAAGAAAATAAATCAGGTTATGAAAGTGTAGATGAATAATTTCCTTTGATAGCGGATGATCTTGTTGATGTTCCTACAGAGACCTCAAAGGCTGAAGATCTCCGGGTGCTGGATGGAATGACCATGGTTCCATTTGGGGTGATCAATGGACCACAAAGTATTCAGAATCTGTATAAGAAATGGATTAAAAGCATAAAAATTAAGTTCACCAGTGGCTCCTGTTGCCCTAACTGTTCAGTCCAGAGAAAAGATGATGATGATGCCCCTTGCCAACAGAAGCTAAAGCCATCAGAGCCATGGCCCCTAGAAGGTTCGTGCTATGTGATATTCCTGGACGCATCCTCTGAAGATGAATACCTAAGTCGAGAAGAAATTACCACTCACACAAAAGCAAACAAAGCTTTGATACCCTTCCAGCAACCTCAACAGATCTGTTTAGAAGGAGGACACTTGTTCTAGCAGAACGTCAAATGAGGATACTACTCTCTTAAAAGAGTCAAACCTCTATCCAGAAGCAATCTGTGGAACATTCATCCGCGAAGTGGAAGGTGAAAGATAAGTAATGTTCTTGGATACTGATGGTACTGAACGACACCTGAAAGTGGGTCTCAATCTTCCAGAAGAAGAACTAGTGGTCTTGTGAGATCTACTAAAGGAGAATTTACATGTGTTTGCTTGGTTGTACAAAGACCTAAAGGGGATTGATCCCACGGTATGCCAACATCATATTGACCTAGAGCCTGATGCCAAACCTGTAAGGCAAAGACAAAGGCGTATGAATTCTAATTACTCTACTCTAGTGAAAGCTGAACTATTGAAACTTCTTGAAGCAGAGTTCATTTATCCTGTGGTTAATAGGGAATGGGTTATGCCCATTGTGGTAGGACCCAAGAAGAATGGGAAACTTCGAATATGTATGGACTTTCGAAAGCTCAATTTGAAGATGAAGAAGGATCATTTCCCTATACCTTTTACAGACCAACTGTTGGATACAATGGCAGGCCATGAGCTGTATTCCCTCTTGGATGGATTCAACAGATATAAACAAGTCCAAATCGCAGAAGAGGACCAATCTAAAACAACCTTCACCACAGAATGGGGGACCTATGCCTATAGAGTGATGCCATTTGGGCTCTATAATGCTCCTGCCACCTTCCAATGAGTAATGATGGCTGCCTTCCAGAATCATCTGCATGATTTCATTGAGGTGTATCTTGATGACTTTTGTGTCTATAGCTTGATCCGTGAGCACTGGGGACACCTAGAGCAATGTTTTGACAGATGCCGAGAGTATGGGGTTTCTCTCAACCCCAACAAATGTGTCTTTGGTGTCTCATCAAGAGTTCTCCTGGGCCATATTGTCTCTGCATAAGGGATTGCAACAGACCCTGCAAAGATTGAAAAGGTTTCCACTTTAATAGCACCGACAAACCTCAAGAAATTGAGAGGATTTCTGGGCCATGTGGGCTACTATAGAAGATTTATTGCACATTTTTCAACCAAGGAAACCCCTCTACACAAGATCCTAAGGAAAGAATCTGATTTCCTTTGGACTGATGAGAAGAAGCCTTTAATACCCTAAAACAGTGCCTCATCCAAGAGCCTATTTTGCAGCCTCCCGACTGGACAAAGGAATTCCATGTGCACACAGATGCATCAGTTGAAGGGCTAGGTGCTATCCTATGTCAAAAGGGTATTAAGCTTCTAATTGGTTCTGTATACCTTCTGTATAGCTTTTGTTTTGTTCTGATTGTCTACTGTATGAAGCATGGATTGATGATTGATGAAGATTGAGATCTTTTTTGAAGCTTATTGAATAGTTTTTGATAGTATGCAATGGTTTGAGTATGAGTTATAGTTCTGATGACCTTCTGTAACCCTCTGTAGACCTTCTATAGAGCCTCTGTCTCTGTTCTGTCTCTATACTGCAACTATACTGTAGCTGCTCTAGTACTGTACTATAACTGTTCTATAGACCTTTTGTAAGTATTCTGTAGAAAGTATGTGTGAATTTGGGAAAGTTTTTTAACTTTTGGAAAGGATGAATCTAAGTTCAAAAGAGCTAAAACAAGTGGAAGAAGAAGCTGCTGAAGACTGAAGAGAAGACTGAGTGACAGTGACAGTAGTGAGCTATGAAAAGACACTGTAGTGGCTCTGGTGACTCTTCATATCAGACATACCTCTTGGGAGGTGCATCCACGAACTAAGAAGGATTATTGAGAGTTATTATGAGAGTATTGTAGTGAGGATATGATGTATTATTGATAGAGAGAGAGAGAGAGAGAGCCAGAGATAGCCAATTATTTCAAAACAATGTAACTGTATATGAGAGATTGAGAGAGAGAACTATGAAGACATTGAAGATGAATACTATGTAATTGATTTCCATTTAAAGATGGTATATTTTTTTGTGTTCTTTGTTATATTGATGGATTTTATGAAGATGTTGAAGATTATGGTTGATTCTATCAAATCCGTGCGTGATATCTACTATGATGCTGCGTGAAGATTTGCTATTTCCTTTGTTTTGATGATCAAAAGAAGGAAATAAAAGCTTGTTGATGTTACAAGATAGATTTTCTTGCAAGAGAATTTCCTTTTCCTTGGTGTTCCTCTTGGGGCTCCAATATTCCATCTGAATGGCGCCTCAAGCTCCTCCTCCTGTTCAGTATATCCCATTGATCAGTAGGGATTATTCTTCCCTATTGACTTTTGAGCCTATCCCGAAAGCTAGCCTTGAAACTTTTGTGGCTACTTCACTCCCTTTGATTCCAGATGATCCAGCCCTATGTGATGAGTTTCTTGTGTCATACAGTAAGAAATTGGGCTTGGTTCGTGGTACTTCCATGGTTTTGACACCAAGAGGGTTAGGGAAGGCTTTGTCTCTTTCCTAAAAAGGAGAACCCTTTGTTACAACCAGATACTTATTCTCAAATGACGAGATTCTCAAGCTATTACAGAATAGACTAAAGAGGTCCTCGATGTCAAGAAGGTGATTAACACTTCAGGAGTGTCTTTCTCAATGATCACTGATCCTCTCTGGAAGCTAGTCTCCCAATTTCTCTAAGACAGGTTCATGCCTGCCAAAACACCATCCCACTATTTGTCCAAGGAGCTCTTCACAACTTCCAGGATGGTGTTAAAAGGAGTTGTGATTGACTGGAGTACTTACCTTCTTACTCGAGGGGGTCACTCATGAATATATGTATATATAATGTGAGTTCAAAATAAGGGATTTTTAAAATACCATTTTTATACATTTTTTACATATAGAAGGGTGTTGTATAAAGGGGTTACTTATAGGTTGAATAGAAAAGGGTTGTGTTTTATTCAAGAAAATTTCACAAATTAGGATATTTATAAATAGGCCATGAACACACGTTATATAGAGAATATATATATAGTGAACTCCCCAAGCCTTCTTACAAAGATGGACCAATATTTTGTCAAAATGACCAGAGGGAATGTTACCAATGTAACTTATGGTTCATATTTATATGCTTTCTTGACATATTTAGGCCTTAAGAAGGGTGTGCTACCCCCTTCTCCATATGATCCAGTACCTCCCCCTTCACCTTTAGAGGATTCAGAACCCATTGACATAGAGGATCTTGATTCCCCTCCTCCATTGGTCATTCAGCAGAAGCGCTTGAAGCGTGTGGCAGATAAAGTTCCACCAATCATTCCTTCAATGTCAGTTCTTGCTACCTCTAGAAGTGACCTTCCTGCCTACCTCACATGCAATAACTTATTCAGGGCACATCGAGAGGGTTCTTTGGAAATATCAGTTCCTTCGCTGAATAGTTTAGTGTCAAGGGATGCCATTCCTTTCCTTTGTAACGGCATCCATAGTTCTATTGAACTCTCAGTGACAACTTGTGTTCAACAATTATATGCTTCTTTCTATGAAGAATTAATGCAATCCAAAGACCAGTTGCATAAGGCAACCACAGAGTTAGCCTCTGCCAAAGACACACTTGCTAATCTGTTTAAGCATATGGAGCAGCAAACACAAATGATTGAGACTCAAAGAGAAGAAATATCTTCTTTGAAAACTCAGTTAGTAGAGGCTCAGTCAGAGGTCACTAGAGTTTCGAAAGCGAAAGAGAAAATGTCCAAAGAAGCTTAAGAGTTTAAGACTCTTTTTTGATGCGAAACTGTCAGCTTTGCTGACTACTCATAATACATTGGAATCCCAAGCTTCCCAGAATAAGCAATTGCAGGACCAACTGGTGCAGTGATGGTCCATTCCTCCAAGTCCCAGTATTCCTATGATTCCTTCTATATCTCAGCAAGACTTGGTAGTTCTCCAGAGACATGCCACATTATGTCCGTTGTTTCAAGATAAAGTGGAAAGATTGTAGTCCAGGATGGATTTATTATGATCTACATTTGAGCAATTTCAGGAGTATGTTCCTTCAGACCATTCCTTTTTTGTCCACTATTAGTTGCAGAAGTTGGCCTTCTATATTATGCTCTCAATGATGGATCTCCTTCTTCTAGAGGATGGTTGGAGTGGGGCTTGGTCTTCTAATTTGCTGACGGACATTGTCCATATGGTCTTTGAGGATTCTGTGATGATGGATACCATGTTGCTGTCTTACATGTATCTACAAGGTGATTTGTTAATTTTAGATGATGTAGATCTGGCTTGGTATGTGGGGGTTGTGGTCTTACAAGTTGCCTTATATGTCAACTATTTGGAGTTGAGGATAGATGACATGTTCTAGTGCTATTCTTCTAAAGTGGCTACTTGTCCTGACACTTCATGGAATTCAATGATTGATTCTGTAGTCCTGAACCAATGCCAGAATACAGCTTCTACTTATGTACAGAGCACTAACCAACTGAGGGTGGATCTCCCAGCTTATCTTTCCAAGAACCAATAATTTTATTCATCCTTCTTTGATTCCTACCATCGATGATCTGTTTTAGGTCCCTCTATTCCTAGCTTATTGTGCTATCAACGAATCCAACTCAGCAACTATTTTACATCTCCTTTTTCAACCTCAGGGTTTTCCTCAAATTCCAATCTTTACCTATTATTATTTCATTGAAGATCGAGTCTTTTTCCCATCTCCTCCATGTCCTTCTCCATCTATCCATATACCTTCTACTTTTCTTGCTTATCAATTGACACCTTTCCTAACTGATTCACTTAAATTTTTAGCCACTCCTTCTTTAGCTTATTCCTCATTTTATGATTTTCATACCCATCTCTTCATCCTCTTTTACTTATTTCACTTCCATCTCCTGCCACTTCTATTTCTCAACCCCCTCAGTTGGTTAGTGGGTACGAAGGATTTGATCAATAGATTTCGAGAAGAAGAGGATGGAGTTCAACTGATTCTATCATGGGACCACAGATTAATTGGCCCTTAATTCCAAGGGACTGGACAACTGCTAGTCAAGCATACCAAAATTACATCCATTTTTCTCAACAATATTCACAATCTCTAGATTCTTCAATGAGATTGACAGCCCATTTTGCTTGGTACTTAGCATATATGCATAGGCATTCCTATAACGATCAAAAGGCCATTCCAAATATTTGTATGAATGTCAATGTGAACATTGATTCCCAATAGTTGGATGTCCTATATTTTCATGCCCTTTGTCTACCTAGTAGATACCTTGTTTTGCTAGAACGGATGTGCTGTCTTCAGTTCTTTCAGAATCCTCCAAAATCCTTTGTAGATGAGTCTTTATCCCTAGATCGCTTTCAAAATCATCAAGTCTTCAAGAGGGATCATCTTCATTGATACCCCTGGATGTATCTTTTGTGCTTCTTAATGAGACATTTTTTGGAGGTACCATTCAGATGATTATATTTGTGTGTGTGTTTTAATCATTTATATGTGCTGAGTTCATGCTAGTTGAATGATTTGTTCGAGAGCTCTCTTTTCAACTATTGATGGTGATGGCGGATGGCAAGCCTACGATGGAAAGTTGAAGAACTTCTTATATCCTTTATAAATTTGTCATGACTTTTTATTGTTTATCAGATGTGTTAATGAATAATGAAGTTTTCCTTTAGTAGTATTATTTTCTAGAGATACATGTGATAAGTTGGGGTCGTGGTTTGGGGTGATTATTGAAGATACTAAAGAAGATCAAATTGAGCTTTTTACTGAACTTATATTCTTCTTTTCCTTAGGTCGTGAGGACGCTTCCTTTCTAAGTGTGGGGATATGTTGAGAGTGGAAAAGGACTGAATTTTTGATTGATTTTTGTTTTTTTAAAGGTCTGAATGATTGATTTTTGGATGGATTTAGAGTGATGTATGATTGTTAATGGAAGTATTTGAGAGTTTTTGGATGATGTTGATTATGTTTTGGAAGTCTATGATGATTTTTGGTAAAAATACAAGGCTCTGTGATGTTCTGTAGGTTGTGTTGAGGTTCTGATTGGTTCTGATACCTTCTGTATAGCTTATGTTTTGTTCTGATTTTCTTATGTATGAAGCATGGATTGATGATTGATGGAGGTTGAAATATTTTGGAAGTTTATTGAATAGTTTTTGATAGTTTGGAATGGTTTAGTATGATTTATGAGGATCTATTGTTCTCTGATAACCTTTTGTAATCCTCTGTAAACCTTCTGTAGAGCCTTTGTATCTGTTCTGTCTATGTTCTGTATATGCTCTGTTCCTATTCTGTTCTGTTCTATAGATCTTCTGTAAGTGTTCTGTAGAATGTATATGTGACTCTGGAAAAGTTTTCTAGCTTGTGAAAATGATGAATCTAAGTTCGAAAGAGCTAAAATAAATGGAAGAAGCAGCTGCTGAAGACTGAAGAGAAGAATGAAGTGATAGTGACAGTAGTGAGCTATGAAGAGACACTGTAGTGGCTCTGGTGCCTCTTCACATCAGACATATCTCTTGGGAGGTGCATCCACGACCTAAGAAGGATTATTGAGAGTCATTATTGAGTATTGTAGTGAGGAGATGATGTACTATTGAGAGAGAGAGAGAGAGAGAGAGAGAGAGAGCCAGAGATAGACAATTCTATCAAAACAGTGTATTTTTATATGAGAGATTGAGAGAGAAAACTATGAAGACATTGAAGATGAATACTATGTGATTGATTTCCATTGAACAAAAGTGGTATATTCTTTTGTTGTTCTGATTTTCTTCTGTATGAAGCATGGATTGATGATTGTTGGAGGTTGAAATGTTTTGAAAGTTTACCGAATAGTTTTTGATAGTTTGGAATGGTTTTAGTATGATTTATGAGGATCTATTGTTCTCTGATGACCTTCTGTAACCCTCTGTAAACCTTCTGTAGAGCCTCTATATCTGTTCTGTCTCTGTTCTGTATGTGCTCTGTTCCTGTTTTGTTCTATTCTATAGATCTTCTGTAAGTGTTCTATAGAATGTATGTGTGACTCTGGAAAAGTTTTCTAACTTTTGGAAAGGATGAATCTAAGTTCAAAATGGCTAAAAAAAATGGAAGAAGCAACTATTGAAGACTGAAGAGAAGACTGAAGTGACAATGACAGTAGTGAGCTATGAAGAGACACTGTAGTGGCTTTGGTGCCTCTTCACATCAGACATACCTCTTGGGAAGTGCATCCATGACCTAAGAAGGATTATTGAGAGTCATTATTGAGTATTGTAGTGAGGAGATGATGTACTATTGAGAGAGAGAGAGAGAGAGAGAGAGAGAGAGAGAGAGAGAGAGAGAGAGAGAGAGAGAGAGAGAGAGAGAGAGAGAGAGAGAGAGAGAGAGAGAGAGAGAGAGAGAGAGCCAGAGATAGCCAATTCTATCAAAACAGTGTATCTATATATGAAAGATTGAGAGAGAAAACTATGAAGACATTGAAGATGAATACTATGTGATTGATTTCCATTCAAAAATGGTGTATTCTTTTATGTTCCTTGTTCTGTTGATGGATTCTATGAAGATGTTGAAAATTATGGTTGATTCTATCAAATCCGTAGGAGATATTTACTATGATGCTGTGTGAAGTTTTGCTGTTTTCTTTATTTTAGTAATCAAAAGAATGAAATAAAAGCTTGTTGATGTTACAAGATATATTTTCTTGCAGTAGAATCCCCTTTTCCTTGGTGTATATGTTGAGAGTGGAAAAAGACTGAATTTTTGATTGATTTTTATTATTTTTGAGGTCTGAATGATTGATTTTTGGATGGATTTAGAGTGATGTATGATTGTTAATGGAAGTGTTTGAGAGTGTTTTGGATGATATTGATTATTTTTTGGAAGTCTATGATGATTTTTAGTAGAAATACGAGGCTCTGTGATGTTCTGATAGGTTCTGTTGAGGTTCTGATTGGTTCTGATACCTTTTGTATAGCTTCTGTTTTGTTCTGATTTTCTTCTGTATGAAGCATGGATTTATGATTGATGGAGGTTGAAATATTTTGGAAGTTTATTGAATATTTTTTGATAGTTTGGAATGGTTTTAGTATGATTTATGAGAATCTATTGTCTCTAATGACCTTCTGTAACCCTCTGTAGAGCCTCTGTATCTATTCTGTCTCTGTTCTATATCTGCTCTGTTCCTGTTCTGTTCTATTCTATAGATCTTCTGTAAGTGTTCTGTAGAATGTATGTGTGACTTTGGAAAAGTTTTCTAACTTTTACAAAGGATGAATCTAAGTTCAAAAGAGCTAAAACAAATGGAAGAAGCAGCTGTTGAAGACTGAAGTGATAGTGACAGTAGTGAGCTATGAAGAGACACTGTAGTGGCTCTGGTGCCTCTTCACATCAGACATACATCTTGGGAGGTGCATCCACGACCTAACAAGGATTATTGAGAGTCATTATTGATTATTTTAGTGAGGAGATGATGTACTAGAGAGAGAGAGAGAGAGAGAGAGAGAGAGAGAGAGAGAGCCAAAGATAGCCAATTCTATCAAAACAGTGTATTTGTATATGAGAGATTGAGAGAGAAAACTATGAAGACATTGAAGATGAATACTATGTGATTAATTTCCATTCAAAAGTGGTGTATTATTTTGTGTTCCTTATTCTATTGATGGATTCTATGAAGTTGTTGAAGATTATGGTTGATCCTATCAAATCCGTGGGAGATATATACTATGATGCTGCATGAAGAATTGTTGTTTTCTTTGTTTTGGTCATCAAAAGAATGAAATAAAAGCTTGTTGATGTTACAAGATAGATTTTCTTGCAGTAGAATCCCTTTTTCCTTGGTGTCTCTCTTGGGGCTCCAATGATTGTAGTAAAGAACAATGTAGTAACTTAAACCCCATCATCTATGAGAAATGGGACCAAAATAAATAGCCACACAATCTCATCTTAGTGGGGGGATTAAAAGTAGATGTGTAGGTAACTAAACTTGTTGCAGATCTTTGGGGTAGCCTAGATGGAGTTTTATGATTACAAGTATGTTGAGCTTCCTTCAACGAGCACGGTGAGGTGGACCACATAGAATTGACAATTAAAGGTACATCACATGCCCATAATACCTTTTATATGAAACCTACTCCATGCTAGACACTCAAATGATTTGATGTTTGTTTTTTCTCTCCTTGCAGAGTGAGTGCATGTACGGGGTGAAACAATGAAAATATAAGGGGCAATCATCGTGAATGCATGATGGGATTTTTTAGTGCAAGTTGCTATGTCGAGAAGTAGGTTTTGCCTTGCCTTTTTTTTCTATTGCTCCACTCGTACAAGTGGTGTGGTAATGCTAATGACACATGCCTTGTTAATTGCTATGATTGTAGTAGAGTGCATAAATTGCAATAAAGAATAAGGCATGTGTCATTAGCATTACCACACCACTTGTACGAGTGGAGCAATAAAAGAAGACGGCAAAACCTACTCTTCGACATAGCAACCGATTGGAGTTTTGTGATTATAGGTATGTTGAACTTCCTTTAGCGAGTGTTGTGAGGTGGACTACATAGAATCAATGATGATTGAAGGTGCATCACAGACCCTACTAAGCCATCTTCACTAGTTGTGGAAATTTTTTTCTTAGATGTGCTATATTTACGAGAACAATTAGTACCTTCTATATGGAACCTACTCCATGATGCTAGACACTAAGATTATTTGATGTTTGGTTTGTTTTCTCTTGCAGCGATGTGCAAGTATATGGTAGAACAATGTAGGTCAATGGGGCAGCCTTTACAGACACAAGATATGATTTCTTAGTGTAGGTTGCTGCATCAAGGTGTAGCAAGTTTTTCTTGGCCTTTTTTTCTATGTTGCTCCATTGGTATAGGTGGTGTGGAAATGCTGATTGCACAAGCCTTGTTAATTGCTATAATTTGGCACAATGCAAAAAGAGAGAGAGAGGTTGTAGTAGACCATGCGACTATCACAGAGAAAAGGGTGTGAAGGAGAGCCTGAAGAAGAGGGAGAATGCTGGGAGAAGATAATCTCGATACATAGAGTAGAGTAGGTAACTTTTTTTTTTGTTTGAGACTTGAGAGAGGAATTTAGGTGACGGAAAGTGCTTAAAAATAGCTAAAAATTATGAATATCAAGGGAAAAATATTCAATGTCAAAGGCGGCAGCTCGATCTAGGACGATTTTAAGCGTCAAAGTGCTTTAAAGGTGCCCGAGCGACACTTGTTGCTTTTTCATAAATTTTCAGACAGTCCTGCGGGTTGGAAAGAGTTACTGGCCAATGTGGGATGCTAAGCCGGACGTCCAGGATTTTTCAGAGCTCAATTCGGAGTCCGGACGGGGAAATGGCCAAGGAAACGGTCAAGATATGAAAAGGTGGACACTTGGGAGGCCAAATTTGAGCATGCCTTTTGAGTTTGGACCCCCCCCCAAAAATTTTATGCACCTTATGAAGCAAAAAACGTGGAGAGAGAATGAGGAGGAATGAAAAAACGTGATCAACAGAGGGCGCCATTTTTTTCCCATGGATGGATGAGAGGCATCATGGCTGCTGCAAACAACCCCCCCAATGGATTATGGGGCTTCATTCCCCTCTGTCTGTGGACTCTATCGCCGCCTCTCGCCCGAGAAATGGTGGTCTCTATGAAGAATTCTGATTTCAGTCTTTCTCTCTCCTCCCTCTCTCTCTTCTAAAGGCAAGTTCATGTGGGAAGAAGAAGGAAGAAGAAAGAATGATGGAGGCTTGTCCGGCATGGATCGGATTGCTCCACGGGCTGGAAATGGTGATTGGTGATGGTGCTGGACATGAAGTGCTGCTGATTTCCAAATCTACAGCCATGGACATGAAACCCGAAACACGCAAATAAGCGGTAATTTAAAATTTTCAAAGGAAATTTGAGCTTTTATGGCTTTTGATGGATGAAATGTTGTTCATGTGGGATAAAAACTGTTCATGTTGCTATTTTCTATGAGTTCTTGCTGGTCATAATCAAAAAATTAGAAAAATATGTATTTTGTGGTTCAAAATAATATGCTAAAACACGAAAAACATGAAAAATCAAGGGAAAATGATGGGTTTTGGCATAAAAAGGGGGAAGTAAATAGGAACATCAACTAAACTTTCATTTTTCTGCAAGAAGGAACTAAGGGCCACAACCCATAACCTGTTTTGAATTTTTAGTAATTAAATAATGCAGGAAAATAAGGGAAAATACAAGAAAAGGGTGGAAAAATCCTAAAAAAATAGGGGAAAAATACATTTTGGGTTTCGAAAAATAAGGATAAATAAGAGCAATGTTTGTGAATATTTGTGGGGACCCAAGCATGAGGATTTGCCTCAGTTCAACCCCACCTTCTTGTTCTAGTGTGGTTTTTTCCGCTTTCTACACATAAAATGATGTCAAAATACCCTATAAACCTATCCAATGATGCATTATTTAAACGGGGAAGGGTAGAGGAGTTGAAATATGTCTAAATGCCGTGTGAAATGATGGAAAAGTTGCTTATTTCTATGCATAGCATTTAGGACGGATGATAATTAAAATTAAGAGCTTAGTAGCACGAGGATCACCTCGGTGCTAAGCCCATGCAACGAAGCACGAACGGTAGTTGGAAACCATTAAAAGAATGTTTTTGCACTTGTGCACGATACTGTTTTGCTAAATGATTGAGCACTAGGCATCCACCAAATGCATGGAGCATGAAAAATAATTTAAAAGTATCAGTGATCAGCTCCTGGACATGCATTGCAATTGGTTTATGAGGACATGACCTACGTTGAGAGGCAGTGAGATACCCATGCTGTAGGCTAGTTGTGGGATCCTAAAGGGGAGATCAAGTAAGGACAATGGTACATTCCTGGACAAGCTTATTGGGTACCTTGAGCGATGTTTGTGCGAAATGTCTAAATGTTGAGCGATGCATCAAGGGGCCAATCCCCAAGGTGTAGGAGAGTCGCAGAGGGTTGACGACATTCAGCCGTAGGAGGAACCCCATGTGTATGTGATTTGAGCCTTTTGGCTATGTGAAAGGGACTCCCTCTAAGGAGTAATATTGGGTTAAGATCAGTTAGACTACAACGTATTACAAACGCAATGTTTAGGAAGGCAGAGATTTTGATAGACGCTCCTGGCCGCGAGGCCGAGGGGTTGTCTTGTGCGTAGTGACGAGGTCTGGCTAGTGCATGAGCCAGTGCCGGCCCGTTTTTAGGTCCATCAGTGGTGCATCTGCCGGGAGCCGCTTAAAAGTGGCAGTTCTCGAATCCTGGTTGTTTAGGGACCAACTAGCAGTTTATGCCAAAGGATACTGAGATTGATCCGTTATGTATTGATAAGCATCGTCTAGCAGAAATCCAAAAGCAAGAAAGAGACGAAAGAGCTAGGCGACGTGCTGAAATTTTTAGGAGATATTCCCCTAAGCGTAGCGGTGCTGAACCCTTACGAGGGAGTGGATCTAGTGGTCTTAGTACCACAAGCAGTAAGTTAGGAGAAGGTGGAAGCTCTAGTGCTCCCCTTCCTTCTATAAGCCAGTCCACGTCAAGTGCGGGAGGTGTAACCCCACTGTCCCCTATTCCTAGTGCAAATCCAATCCTCGTCATGGCGCAGCCTATTGCAATTCCAGCAGGAACGACGGATTTGCCGGCTCTAGGTTACCCGCTACCCATTTTTAATGGGCTAGTTGAGGAAGATGCGGAACTCCACATTAGGGAGTTTCAAAAGCTGATGTTTAATTGCCGCATCCAAGAAGAAGGACATTTAATGATGTTCTTCAACATGACTCTCAAAGGAAGAGCCACTATATGGTATCATGGTTTAGAAGCCGGAACCATATTGAACATTGATGCATTTTATGGAGCTTTTCGAAGGGAGTTTGCCCCTGAAAGGGGTGGGCAATATTGGTTGCGTGTACTCAACGCGATCCGCCAAGATCCACATGAGGATATTCGTGCTTATGCGAAGAAGATAAAAGAGGTTTTCCGTAAGTTGGACACCTCTATTCCTATCCCCGCAACTGCCCAATTGCAATATTTCCTACATGGTTTGGACTTTAATATCCAATTGCAGTTGAGCAGTGTCCCCTTGGGGGATATAGATACTGCCATTACACGAGCACAAGAGGTGGAATCCCGAATACAAGCAGCTTATGCTTCTTGAGGCAATTCGAACATGGGTTTAGTATTGGGAAACAATATGGCAATAGCCAATGGCAGTAGTGGCCAAGGGATAGCGATGGCTAACCCTAATGGGAGAGGGAACATGGTGCAGAATGTCCCTTTATTACCAGCTCCCCCTAGCATGTCGATGCCTAAGGGCAGTCAAATGGCTCCAAATGGTGGAGGCCAGGCGGTTAATTCTAACACTATGCCTGTGGCTCAACAACCAGTGCCTAATCGAATTGTTAGGCCGATGGAACGACATGGTAATGACCAAGGCTATGAGTCCAGTTCTTCCAATGTTCTTGGCGAGGTTAAGGACATGATGAAGCATTATACCGACATGATTACGGAGCAGTATCGACAAATAGCCATGGATGTCAACTTCCTTAAAAAACAACAAAATTTGATAGGAAGTAGATACCCAGATGAGGGTGCACCGTCGAGGTTTAGTTGCAAATGGTGTGGTGGGTAGCACTATCCAAGGAATTGCCCAAATGTTAAGTGCGAAATTTGTGGAAAATCTGGCCATTTAGCAGCTACTTGCTGGAGTAAGATCAGTTCTCTCCAGCGTGGTAGTCGGCAACCAGGGCCTGTTAATCATCGTGCCCAAGGAAATGATTCCCAGCGAGAGGATGGGCCTAAACAAATACTTCAACGACAAAAGACTACAGTGGAGGAGCTACCAAGTGGTAGTGGGGTTAGTTTGATTGAGGCTGTACGCGTTAACGATGCTGAAACCTCTAATTTGCGAGCTGTCCTTACAAGAGGTCAAAAGGGCAGAGGAGCCGACAAGGATAAGCCTGTCGACGGAAACCCTAAACAAGGTGACAAAGGAACGCAAGTTTTGGATCCTGCCCTGGAAGGGGGACCTTTGAAGCCCGTAGAAAGTAAAGCCGATAAGGAAGCACCAAAGAAGAAGGTGAAAGTTAAGAAAGAGGCAATAAAGCCAGTTCAGCGACCTAAAGAGCGGATGGTTTGGCGTGAAAAGCGAGCTCTATCAAACTATCATGAATTCGATTTGGCGGGCTCTCTTTGCGAAGTCAAGCCGGATGTGAACCTTTTACAGCTTATTAAGCTTTCCCCAGGAGTACGTAAGGAATTTAGAAAGATCTTACGTACCGGTTATATCGTAGAACCTTTGGGAATTGCGCGAGTTGGTGATGACTGGTTTGAGCATGCTGAGAAGCATTGCCCAAGGGTTGCAGCCTATGTCGATGGGATATTAGTAGATTATGCCATTGTCGACACTGGATCATCTGTTAACATTATGAGTTCTGAACTGATGGAAAGGTTGGGCCTTGCGATTCAGAAAGATACCTCCACAATTCTCAGAATGGCAGATGATAGTTTGAGACAGCCAGAAGGCTGCATTACTAAGGTCCATGTCACTGTTGCAAATGTAGAATGCCTGTTGGACTTTAGGGTGATTCGTTTTGCAGGCCGCCCAAGTTATCAAGTATTACTTGGATGACCTTGGATCTTGCAAGCGGACTGCCAAGTAGATATACCCGCCAGTCGATTGATATTCGGCAGAGGTGCCCAGCGTGTGGTGGTTGATGCTTATCCTGAGTCCGCAGAGTGAGAGAGCTCCTCTATCTTCTACAGAATTGGAGACATTAGAAGATTTATCTGCCAGTGAGACATCATCGAGTGATGAGTCCAAAGAGGGATCCACCACGGAAGACATCTATCAGATAACTTTGAATGAGCCGATAGAGGGCCAAGATCGTATAAGGGATGCAGATGTTATCGAGCTAGACCTTGGTACGCTTAATGATTCGCAGCCAATCAAATTAGGTTCTATGCTCAGTACAGCAGAAAGGGAGGACTATGTGGCCTTGATCCAGGAATTCCGTGATATCTTTGCTTGGAGTTATGATGAGTTGAGAGGCATTCCTCCTAGTCTTGCTGTGCATACAATTCCGTTGAAAGAGGGCAGTCGTCCTGTACGGCAGAAAGTAAGGCGTATGCCTTTTGAATTGAGGGACGGCCTGTTTGAAGAGTTACAGAAGCTTCGAGAAGCGGGTTTGATTTTTCCTGTGCAACACACGGAATGGTGTTCGCCAGTTGTGATTAGGAAAAAGAAGAATAATCAAATCCATTTATGTGTAGACTTTAGAGAGCTGAATAAGCAGACAGTTAAGGACTACTACCCGCTGCCATTTATTGACCAGATTTTGGATCAATTAGCGGGTAGGGAGATATATTCGTTTATGGATTGCTTTGCAGGATATAACCAAATGGCAATTGCAGAAGAGGATAAGTTGAAAACAACTTTCATCACTGTATTTGGTACTTTTGCGTACCATGTGATGGCCTTTGGTTTATACAATGCGCCTGGTTCGTGGCAACGAACAACAGATAAGACATTCGGTGACATATCCCCTGAAGAGTTGAAGGTGTTTATTGATGACTTAGGGGCTGCCACCGTGAGAGAAAGGCAGTTGAACATTCTAAGAAAATGCTTTGAGCGCTGTAGACAATTTTGCATCGCCCTAAACCCACGGAAGTGTGTTTTTGGAGTACCTTATGGGCTATTGCTGGGTCATGTGGTCAGTTCGGTAGGAATTGCGACAGACCCCGAGAAGGTCAAAGTTATAGTTGCCATGGGTCCACCACGCACTCCGAAGGAAGTTCATAGCTTTCTGTCTTCGGTTGGTTACTACCGTAGATTCATCAACGCCTTAGTAGAAAGAACGTTGCCGCTTACAAATTTATTGTCCTTTAGCTGTTCGTTTGTATGGGGTGACCCTTGTAAGGTAGCATTCGAGGATGTAAAACAAGAGCTAGCAAGAGCGCCCGTCTTAAAAGCACCTAAAAGAGGTGAGGTGTTCTATATATTTTCAGCAGCCACGATGTATAGTATCAGCTGCTGTTTAGCCCAAATTTGGGAGGAGAAGTGGTACCACCCGATTGCTTTTGCTAGTCGGAAGCTGGGGGTATCCGAAATCAATTACACTTACATGGAGAAATTGTGTCTAGCGATGGTTTTTGGGACCAAGAAGTTCAGGCATTACATTCTCTATGAGAAAGTCGTGCTTTATAAGAAGGCGGAGGGACTTCGATTATTGATGAATAAGTTATAGCCGCCTGATCGTCTAGCAAAGTGGTTAATCACTTTGCAGGAATTTGATTATGAAATCAAGAGTAAGCCACCAAGGTTGCAAGGCATCGTGGAATGTCTTGTGGACTTTGGGGAGCCGAAAGAATCTGTGGCTGAAGGTAGTGATATGGAGTGGTTATTTAAAATAGATACGGCATCTATTCCCTCCTGGTATGCTGCAATAACGCATTATTTATCAATAGGAGAGGCTGTTGAGATATCGAGCTCCACTCGTGATATGCCAGGGTGACCGTTGTGCATTTATGTCACCGACTTGTCAGTTGTAGACGCGGTTGGTACACCGCCCATGAATAATAGCTACATGATAGCTATCCTTATCTACTCTAGTTCGTGGCTCAGTTAGTATGCCACCTTAGTTAGTTGAGTTTGGTTTGAGACCCATATATAGGGTTCTTCTATTTCTTTGTATGAGAGTTCTTTTGGCTTACACAACTAAGAAGAGGAAAACTGTTTTCAGCCTCCACCCTTGTGTGTCTTCCCCCATTGTGCAAGCAAGAAAGCTACAAGTGAGACTCCTTCCTTCTCTCCCACAATCTTGACATGGTATCAGAGCCTTGTTCGTGGTAAGGAGCTCAAGAAAGCAAGCCAAGCTCGCGGTGTTCTGGTAAGAGGAGCAGTGTTGCTTTCATTTTCTGTTTTGGGAGCAGATCTCTGCAGGTAGCACAGCCAGAAATTGCAGGAGTGCATTGTCTCAGGTTGAGACACCCTTCGCGTTGAAGCAAGAGGGCAGTATATGCTGTGGGGGAGAGCTTTAGCTCCTGGCGACCCTGTTTTTTTGATTTGAGGCCATTTCGGGGCCTGTTTTGGAGGCGGAAGTTTTCTGCACGCACTCAGGAAAAAGCCCTGTTTTATGCTGTGCGACCACTGTTCTACAGGTCGGTGAAAAGTTACCACAGAAATTGCATCGTATGCTTGTGCGCAGAGACATTGGGAGTTACAGAATCATCCTTGGTTTCTGTTTATGCAAAATCGTCACTAGGAAGTGACTGTGTGGTCAAATACCACTTTCGCCAGTTTTGCAGATTTGCCCTTGTGAGGCTGAAGCTGTGTTCTTTGCAGTGACAGAACTTTTTGCAGTATTCTGTAATGGCGTCTGATTCTCTCTCACAGATTGTCACTGAAAAGCTTGACAAGAACAACTTCCAAGCATGGAAGTTTAGAATGACGAATTTCCTTATGGGAAAAGGATATTGGGAATTTGTTGCAGGAAATGAAGAAGAACCAGTTCTTCCTGATGTTCCCAATCAATAGCAAATGCAGGCATTCAAATCATGGCATGAGAGAGCCAGGAAAGTTATGTACTGGCTGTCTATCAGCATTTCAGACTCTATGATTGTGCATATTCAGGATGCAAGTACGCCAAAGGAGGCATGGGATACTCTGTCAAAGATGTATAGCACAAATACGCAAGCCAGGAAAATGCAGCTCAAGCAAGAGTTGCACAATGTGCAAAGAGAAAATATGAGCATCAATGACTACCACATGAAGGTGAAGAAGATTGCAGATGCACTTGCTTCCATTGGGTTGCCAGTGGAAGATGATGATTTAGTTTCTGTGACCTTGAATGGTCTAGGAAAGGATTATGCACAGTTTCAGACATCCATTTCAGTTCGTGAAAGATTTCCTGATTTTGAGGAGTTGATTGCTCTTCTAATTTCTGAGGAGCAGAGAAATGGTGGTGCATCTTCTTCAGGAGGAACTTCAAAAGAAATTGTCTTCTACTCAAATGCTGGAAGAGGTAGAGGCAGAGGTAGAGGAGGCCGATTTGGAGGCCGTGGCAGAAATTAGAATATGCAGCAAACTCAAGAAAACCAGTCCTATGGAGGAGGACGTGGTAACTCTAGAGGCAGGGGGAGCCAAAGAGGTCGTGGTGGATGGCAAAGAGGCCAAAATGCAAACAGTAATGTTGAATGCTACTACTGTGGTAAAATGGGTCATATGGCTAAAGACTGCTATAAAAAGCAGAATGACATCATGAATGGAAAACTGCAACAAGGAAATTATGCATCTTCTAGTAGACAGGGTGATGACAGAAATGAGCACTTGTTTATGGTGCAGCACATGAACAATTCTGTGACAAGTGCAGAAGAAAGCAATGATGTATGGTATGTTGACTCAGGTGCATCAAACCACATGATAGGTCATGCAGAATGGATGGAGGATGCAAGGAAAATGGAAAAACCAGGATTTGTGGAGACTGGTGATGATACTGCACATCCTATTGTGCAGATTGGAAAAATTCATTTGTCTATGCAGGATGGGAAAAAGAAATACCTGTCCGATGTATTTCATGTCCCGAATATCACCAAGAATCTGGTTTCTGTTGGTCAAATGGTTGAACAGGGCTTGCAGGTCAGATTTAATCCTCATGGATGCTTTGTTGAGGATATGAAAAATAAAGGTCGCTTGATAGCAAAAGGAAAAAAGAAGGGCAGAATGTTTACATTGGATGCAGACATGTCTGAATTGAGTGCAGCAATGTTTGCACATGGGACCGGTGTAGTTGCAGATATTGATATCTGGCATAAACGCATTGGTCATGTTAATGTACAGCGACTTAAATCAATGCAGGCCCAAAATATTGTTGCAGGATTGCCTAAATTCAAGGTTGCAGAAATGCATAAGGTATGTGAAGCCTGTCAGTTTGGAAAACAGGCAAGGAAACCATTTCCTAGACATGTTCAAGAGAGTGAGAAGCCATTGGAATTAATCCACTCTGATGTGTGGACTACTAAAGCTGCATCTCTTGGAGGCTGTCATTATTTTGTCACTTTTATTGATGACTATAGCAGAAAAATTTGGGTGTATTTTATGAAAAAGAAAAGTGAAGTTTTTGGGCATTTCAAAACTCTTAAAGCTATGGTTGAAAAAGAAACAGGTCTGCAGATAAAATGCCTAAGGTCAGATGGAGGGGGAGAGTACCTCTCAAATGAGTTTGCAAGGTTCTTGCAGGAGCATGGCATAAAGCAGCAATATTCATGCAGTCATACCCCACAGCAAAATGGAATTGCAGAAAGAAAAAACAGACATATTGGAGAGGTGTCTCGTGCCATGCTCAATGAAAAAGACTTGCCAGATTTTTATTGGGCTGAAGCAGTTGCTACAGCAGTCTACATAATGAACAGGACTCCCACTGCAGCAATACATGGAATGACTCCAGAGGAGAGGTATACTGGTAGGAAACCAGATATTTCTCATTTGAAAATTTTTGGTTGCATTGCCTATGTACATGTGCCAGATGAGTTGAGATCCAAGTTGGATCCAAAAGCTGAGAAGTGCATCTTTATTGGTTACTCTCTGCAGCAAAAAGGGTATAGATGCTATAACCCTTCTACTCGTAAGTTTACAGTGAGCAGAGATGTTGTTTTTGATGAGATGAGTAGCTGGTATAAACCAATAAATGTGATTGATGATGTAGATGCACAAAATGGTAATGCTGCACAGAATTCACAGCAGCAGTCACAAAATATTAGTGGACCTCGAGCGTCCTCTAGCAGTGGTTCACATTCTTCTCCATGGACAGGCAGATTGAGATCAGGAGAATCTTCTCAAAGCAATGCAGATAGTGGTATGCAGGTATCACGAAAAGGAAAAGAGAAGGTTGATCAGCCCATGTTTGATGTGAATGCAGGTCACTCTTATGTGGATGGTGAATCCAGTGGCTCAGAACAGAGCATTGATGATGAGTTGGGTATTCCTTCTATTGTTACACCTGGAGTAAGGAAGACCAGGGATGTTTTGAGAGCACCTGGGAGTGAACCTACTTTGCGCAGGTCTACGAGAGCTAGGTATCCTGTGGATAGGCTGAAATATGATGGATTTACAGCCATTCACTATGCATATATGGTCAAAGTGATACAGGAACCAGAACCCACATCTTTTGAGCAAGCCATGGGAAAAGAAAAATGGGAGAAAGCCATGGATGAAGAAATGGATGCCTTGGAAGCAAATGCTACATGGGAGTTAGTACCTTTGCCTAAAGGTAAGAATGCAATTGGCTGTAAGTGAGTTTATAAGGTGAAGCACAATGCAGATGGTTCTGTGAACAGATACAAGGCAAGATTAGTAGTCAAGGGGTATGCACAAACATATGGCATTGACTATGAAGAAACATTCAGTCCAGTTGCAAGGATGGCAACTGTAAGAGCAGTCATTGCTATGGCTGCATCAAAGGGATGGTCTTTACATCAGATGGATGTAAAGAATGCCTTCTTGCATGGGGATTTGCAAGAAGAGGTCTATATGGAGCAGCCACCAGGTTATGTGCATGATGTTCATCCTGAGTTTGTTTGCAGGTTGAAGAAAGCCTTGTATGGCTTGAAGCAAGCACCTAGAGCATGGTCTGACAAGATAGGACAGTATCTTGTCACTATTGGCTTTCAGATTTCCAAGGCAGATTTCTCACTTTATGTGAGAAAAACAGAGAAAGGTATTATGCTACTTGTCATTTATGTTGATGATTTGATTATGATAGGTGACAGTGATGAAGATATCCTTCATGTGAAAATGCTATTGAAGCAGAAGTTTGAGATGAAGGATTTGGGAGAGCTGCGTTATTTCTTGGGCATCGAGGTGATTAGATCACCAAGTGGGATACAGCTCTTGCAGAGGCAGTATGGATTGGACATGCTGTCCAAATATGGGATGACAGGCTGTAAGCCTATTTCAGTTCCTTTGGAGCAGAATGTGAAGCTAAGCGCAGATGCAGGTGAGCTTCTGGAAGACCCTACTATGTACAGACGCATAGTAGGAAGCTTGATTTATATGACTATTACCAGGCCAGATTTGAGCTATGCTGTTGGATTGGTAAGTCAGTTTATGCAGACTCCAAGGAAACCACATTTGGATGCGGCTAGACGCATACTCAGGTATGTGAAGTCCACATTGCAGTATGGACTATTCTATGAGACTAGGGTTCAGATACAGTTGCATGGATACACTGATGCTAATTGGGCTGGTAGCATTTCTGATAGACGATCTACCAGTGGATATGTGTTCTCTTTTGGGAGTGCTGCAGTCACTTGGAGCAGCAAGAAACAACCTACAGTTGCCTTGTCGAGCACAGAGGCTGAGTACAGGGGTGCAGCAATGGCTGCATGTGAGGTAGCTTGGTTGCATAAGCTACTTTATGATATGGATCAGTCTACAGATGGACCAGTTGTCATTTATTGTGACAACATGAGCAGTATACACTTGGCAAATAACCCAGTCTATCATGCTAGAACAAAGCACATTGAGGTGCATTATCACTATGTGCGAGAGAGGGTTTTACTAGGTCTTATTGATCTAGTTTATGTCAGCACAGAGGATCAGGTAGCTGACATATTCACGAAGGCATTGGGCGCAGAGAAGCTGCGCAAGTTCAGAGACCTGCTTGGTGTGCAGGAATTGGGATTGAGCTCGAGGGGGAGTGTTGAGATATCGAGCTCCACTCGTGATATGCCAGGGTGACCGTTGTGCATTTATGTCACCGACTTGTCAGTTGTAGACGCAGTTGGTACACCGCTCATGAATAATAGCTACATGATAGCTATCCTTATCTACTCTAGTTCGTGGCTCAGTTAGTATGCCACCTTAGTTAGTTGAGTTTGGTTTGAGACCCATATATAGGGTTCTTCTATTTCTTTGTATGAGAGTTCTTTTGGCTTACACAACTAAGAAGAGGAAAACTGTTTTCAGCCTCCACCCTTGTGTGTCTTCCCCCATTGTGCAAGCAAGAAAGCTACAAGTGAGACTCCTTCCTTCTCTCCCACAATCATGACAGAGGCGGGATCCGAATTATCTAAAGCTGAGAGAAGGAAAATTAAGCAGCAAGCGTTAAAGTTTTCCTTGATCGCAGGTACATTATATCGGCAAGGGGTTGATGATATTTATCGTCGGTGTGTGATGCCTGACGAGGTGCCATTCATTTTGGAAGAGTGCCATGATTCTGCTTGCGGTGGCCATTTTGCTGGACGTCTTACGGCACAAAAGGCTTTAAGAGCAGGTTATTGGTGGCCTGCCATCTTCCAGGATGCATTTGTGTATGTTAAGAGATGCGATATTTGTCAACGGCATGATAGTCGAGAGAATAGGAAACGACCACTCAACCCTATTATGGCGATACTTCCATTTGAGAAGTGGGGAATAGACTTTGTGGGTCCTATTACTCTGTTGTCGACTACGCAAAAGAGGTACATCATTGTCGCAACTGACTACTTCACAAAGTGGTCAGAAACACGTGCAACAAGGAAAGATGATGCTAAAGAAACTGCTAGTTTCCTTTTAGAGCAGATAATATGCCGGTTTGGTCCGCCGAAAGAATTAGTGTCGGACCGCGGTACCCATTTCCTGAATAAGGTGATCAAAGGTTTGACAGAGATGTGGCAAATCAAGCATAACAAGACAACCCCATATAATCCGCAAGCCAATGGTCAGGTTGAAAGTACCAACAAGCAGCTTGTGGGCATCCTGTCCAAAATCGTGTCGGAAAAGAAACGAGATTGGGATAAAAAGTTATACGTGGCGGTGTGGGCTTATAATACGACCTTCAAACGAGCCACTGGCCATACCCCGTTCAAGTTAGTATATGGGGAGGAGTGTGTTTTGCCTTTAGAGATTGAGCTGCCAACTATTCGGTTTGCCATCAATCATTCTTTGAGCGATAAAGACGCACTTTTTGAGCGCTTGACGACACTGGCACATTTAGATGAGCTTAAGTTGCAGAGCTTATTGCACCAAGAAGTGGCGAAGCGCTGAATGAAACAGCTACACGACCTCAAAGCCAAGAAATACACCTTTAAGAAAGGACAGCTTGTTCTATATTATGACGCACGACGAGAATTATTCCCAGGCAAGCTAGAGCCCAAATGGGATGGGCCCTATAGGATCGTTAGAATAGGAAAGAATAAATCTACAGTGTTGCTAGTTGACCTTGAGGGGACAGAATTTAAAAATAAGGTTAATCTTAATAAGATTAAACCTTATTACTTCTAATTGCACTAATGCTATGACTGCCTTGCAGGTCTAGGCGAGATTGATCAAACATCTGCAAGGAAATCGTGATAGAGGTTGATGGGTCGTCTGATCCCTTATTTAGAACACCCATATTTAGAACAGAGGTATCATCAGGGAAAGCTCATTTGGTGGAACAAAGGATATAAGGTGATTGAGCAAGAAGACGGGACATTTATTTGGGAGATCAAGGTCTTCTACCATCACTGCCTACAAATTTTGACGAGCATCCCTGTTGAATTCAACGATGATGGAGGGATGGAGCCTACAGTCCACCCGTTGAATATGCTGAATTTCGATTACCATAATTACGAGTAGAGTCGGGATGGCAGGATATGGAAACCCTTTATGGATGTACACCTTGTACTTTGATGGGGCGTCCAGGGGTCCATGCAAAAAAGGAAGTCTAGGAGTTGTCATCCGAGACCCCCGACGACACATTGTCATGAAGTTAGCTATTTATCTCGGGGTGAATTTTACCAATAACATGGCAGAATACAAAGCCCTGATTATGGGTTTGAATATTGCGAAGAAGGGTGGTATTCGTCAGTTGTTGGTGAAAGGGGACTCTCAATTGGTTTTAAATCAACTCAATGGGACGTACATGGTACGAAACCCCATCCTTTGTATGTACCATCATACTGCCATAGCCCTGCTAGACGAATTCGATAGAGTGTCTTTTCAGCTGATTCCACGGAATTGGAATCAGTTTGCCGATTCTTTGGCTAATTTTGCGTATGAAGAAGACCTCTTCTTTAATTGTGGCCCTTGTCCCGATATATCTATTGATGCTGAGACAGGACCTGGTTGTTTGTGGGGTATGCTTTCTGAACATGCCCTCTTTGGCAGACGATGGTTGATCTGGGTGATGCAGAGGGTAAGCGAGACTCATCTCCCTTTATTATCTTGGACCCATAGACTGGTTAGACGACATGTGATGCGAACCCCTCTTGCGATATACGCAGGAGGGATAGGTCATAATTTAATGCACCTAGTTTAGGGCTACGAGCCTCTGTTCCCCTGGAAATAGTATGCTTTGCTGTCTATCATAGTTGTTTCCAGGAGGATGTTATGAATAGTATTGTTTTATTTCATTAGGCCAAGAGGGCCGATGCAGTTTTGTAGCGAAGTGTTTGATTTCATTAGGCCAAGAGGGCCATTTCCCTGTCTAGTGCGGGTGCGTTTAATTGGGTTTTTGTTTTAAGTTCTATGCTAGACAGGTTTGAAGGCAAGCTTGGAGGGAGCCTTTGTCGCAGCATCGATGGAAGCTTCTTGTGGCCAATCCAGGTGATATTTCTCATTTACGAGTACCTTTCTTTCCTGTTATATATGTATTTGTACTTGTCGAGGGGATCCATTTTTGTTGGGGATCGGCAACCAAGGCATGAAGTCCCAGGTTTAGGCTAAGTATGTTTGAGGGAGGTCGGAGTAGTCATTGCCTCCTGTAAAGACATTGTCAGGCATCGAAAGACCTGTTTTAGAAGGACATCCTAGTGGCCCTGTTCTGCTAACCTGCTAGGCAGCCGTTCTAGGAGTTCTTGTTAGTAGTGAGGCAGTTAGAGAAGCCTGCCAGAAGATAATCATAATGATGCAAAGAAATCCTGAATATCCTAAAAGATGAATATCGATACGAAGGTGTGTAAAAAGGGATTCTAACCCCTATCAAAGAAAAGAAAAGAACTGGAAATGTATAGGCAGTTGCTCATTGCCTTGCGAAGGCCTGGTAGGTTCCTGGGGACGAGTCAGACCCGGGGCCGATACCTTGTCTTCCTAGGGGTGGCTTCTTGCTGGAAAAAAAATTGACAAAACAAGGAAGGTTGGAGCGAAAATAAAAGTGAGCGTTAGAAAAGGATTAAGTGTCGCCTTGTGAGGGCTTGGTAGGTTCTTGGGTGCCAAGACAGGTCCTGAGGCCGATGCCCTGTTCTCCTTGGGTCACTATGCTCAGCTCCCTCATTTTTACATGCCCAAGTATGTTCATCCAATAAAAATCCTCAAAGAAGAACTGTACTGAAAGAAAATACTCTTTGATCAGGCTATAGGAGTCCTCGCCTTGTAGGAGCTCCTAGTTGTGTTGTCTGTAGTTGGTAAGTAGTTCAGACTACCACTTAGGGCAACCTCTTTGATAGGATTTTTTGGTTTGGCTGTGTTGGAGCAGCTGGTTAGTGACTCACTTCGGATCTTTTATTAGATGATGCTAGGCCTACTCCTTGTGGATGTCATGCCTTGGTTCTGTCCAGGGGGTAGGGGGAGCATTGTGCTGAGTTTTATTATATAATTATTTTGTATCCGTTTGATGCTTCTTTGGTTGTTTATGTGCAGATATGTTCGTGGATTCGATGGGCTGAGTCGCCCTATCCCGTGGTCGCTAATGAGAGAGGAATTTAGGTGACGGAAAGTGCTTAAAAATAGCTAAAAATTATGAATATCAAGGGAAAAATATTCAATGTCAAAGGCGGCAGCTCGATCTAGGACGATTTTAAGCGTCAAAGTGCTTTAAAGGCGCCCGAGCGACACTTGTTGATTTTTCATAATTTTTCAGACAATCGTGCAGGTCGGCAAGAGTTACTAGCCAATGCGGGATGCTAAGCCGGACGCCCAGGATTTTTTAGAGCTCAATTCGGAGTCCGGACGGGGAAATGGCCAAGGAAACGGTCAAGATATGAAAAGGTGGACACTTGGGAGGCCAAATTTGAGCATGCCTTTTGAGTTTGGACCCCCCCCAAAAATTTTATGCACCTTATGAAGCAAAAAACGTGGAGAGAGAATGAGGAGGAATGAAAAAACGTGATCAACAGAGGGCGCTATTTTTTTCGCCATGAATGGATGAGAGGCATCATGGCTGCTGCAAACAACCCCCCCAATGGATTATGGGGCTTCATTCCCCTCTGTCTGTGGACTCTATCGCCGCCTCTCGCCCGAGAAATGGTGGTCTCTATGAAGAATTCTGATTTCAGTCTTTCTCTCTCCTCCCTCTCTCTCTTCTAAAGGCAAGTTCATGTGGGAAGAAGAAGGAAGAAGAAAGAATGATGGAGGCTTGTCCGGCATGGATCGGATTGCTCCACGGGCTGGAAATGGTGATTGGTGATGGTGCTGGACATGAAGTGCTGCTGATTTCCAAATCTACAGCCATGGACATGAAACCCGAAACACGCAAATAAGCGGTAATTTAAAATTTTCAAAGGAAATTTGAGCTTTTATGGCTTTTGATGGATGAAATGTTGTTCATGTGGGATAAAAACTGTTCATGTTGCTATTTTCTATGAGTTCTTGCTGGTCATAATAAAAAAATTAGAAAAATATGCATTTTGTGGTTCAAAATAATATGCTAAAACACGAAAAACATGAAAAATCAAGGGAAAATGATGGGTTTTGGCATAAAAAGGGGGAAGTAAATAGGAACATCAACTAAACTTTCATTTTTCTGCAAGAAGGAACTAAGGGCCACAGCCCATAACCTGTTTTGAATTTTTAGTAATTAAATAATGCAGAAAAATAAGGAAAAATACAAGAAAAGGGTGGAAAAATCCTAAAAAAATAGGGGAAAAATACATTTTGGGTTTCGAAAAATAAGGATAAATAAGAGCAATGTTTGTGAATGTTTGTGGGGACCGAAGCATGAGGATTTGCCTCAGTTCAACCCCACCTTCTTGTTCTAGTGTGGTTTTTTCCGCTTTCTACACATAAAATGATGTCAAAATACCCTATAAACCTATCCAATGATGCATTATTTAAATGGGGAAGGGTAGAGGAGTTGAAATATGTCTAAATGCCGTGTGAAATGATGGAAAAGTTGCTAATTTCTATGCATAGCATTTAGGACGGATGATAATTAAAATTAAGAGCTTAGTAGCACAAGGATCACCTCGGTGCTAAGCCCATGCAACGAAGCACGAACGGTAGTTGGAAACCATTAAAAGAATGTTTTTGCACTTGTGCACGATACTGTTTTGCTAAATGATTGAGCACTAGATATCCACCAAATGCATGGAGCATGAAAAATAATTTAAAAGTATCAGTGATCAGCTCCTGGACATGCATTGCAATTGGTTTATGAGGACATGACCTACGTTGAGAGGCAGTGAGATACCCATGCTGTAGGCTAGTCGTGGGATCCTAAAGCGGAGATCAAGTAAGGACAATGGTACATTCCTGGACACGCTTATTGGGTACCTTGAGCGACGTTTGTGCGAAATGTCTAAATGTTGAGCGACGCATCGAGGGGCCAATCCCCAAGGTGTAGGAGAGTCGCAGAGGGTTGACGGCATTCAGCCGTAGGAGGAACCCCATGTGTATGTGATTCGAGCCTTTTGGCTATGTGAAAGGGACTCCCTCTGAGGAGTAATATTGGGTTAAGATCAGTTAGACTACAATGTATTACAAAAGCAATGTTTAGGAAGGCAGAGATTTTGATAAACGCTCCTGGCCGCGAGGCCGAGGGGTTGTCTTCTGCGTAGTGACGAGGTCCGGCTAGTGCATGAGCCAGTGCCGGCCCGTTTTTAGGTCCATCAAGACTTTTTAATATTTAAAAGCATTGTGGGTCCCCTTGCCTCTGCACACCCTAGTGTGACCCCAAATTTAGAAAGGGAAGCTAATTTTTGCTTATGCCCCGCTTTCCCTTGCTTGGCCATGCATGCCCTAGTGTGACTGGGGGCCCTTATGGAGGAAGAAGGGTCAATTACTTCAATAAAAAAACAAGTCAACTTGATGCAATTTCTTATTGTGTTATTTGTTCGTGATAATGTAAAAGTCCAACGTGGATTGCAACATGATGTTTGACATGACTGTGGAAGAGCCATGAAACAAGAGGGTGCCCAATATACCTTGTTGGATCTGGAGTAGGGATTGGAGCCATGGAGGATTCAAGGAAGTCAGCAGTCTAAGAGGGACCAATGATGGCTTTTGGACTCATTGGTGCTCACAAAGAAAGCATTGGAAATTGGATGCATGTCATGATACTTATCTTGGACGTAAGCACATAAGAGTGACTCAATATTGTTACAATAGTGATATTTGAGTTGCATGAGGTCCATGCTCATCATTAGGATGTCAACAAAAAGCATAAAACTATATTAGTTGTGATTGAAAAGGGTTCAGAGTGGAAGATATCAAGTGTCGTTCTAGAGGTAGCAGAACTCTGTCACCCTGCAATACTTGCAATTAAAAGATGGGAAGATGATGTTCGCACACACCCGTGATGGAATGCCAGTGATGAGGAAGAGAAAGCTACAATAATGCAAAAAGAGATAGTTGAAAATCCTCTATAATTTGTTGTTGTTGTTGTTCTTGCAGTGCCATCCTTGCTAACTCATTAGTCTGTAAATTTTGAAAATGGTCCCAAGTATCCAACTGCAAGAAACGAAGTTTCAATCCTATTAGAATATCCAATGTCATATCCCAAAGTCATTGAAAACACTTGACACAGAATGATACAATAGGGATGTTGAAAAAATCCCACTTTTACTTCAAAGGGGACATGGAGAACTTCAAATGTATTATAAACATGTTTATTGCCAAAAATTATAAACTTCACATGAATGATAAACATGTTTATTGTCACCAAAAGTTATTGAAATTTCTTGAACATGCTATCAATAAGGATTGATTGTGCTTGCTAAATTAGAACTGATAAAAGAAAAAGAACATCAAGAATCCAACAATACTTCTACATTCAAACCATTAATTTTGTAACGTGTCCCCCTGTCCACTTGCAGGACACGTCTTAGCAGCCCATCGGGAAGAGAGTCTAGAAAGCGCCGCCCGACACTCCCAATGAATGTCACGGGGTTTGCGATCTAGGTCTTCCCAAGTCTACCACAAAGTGGACGCATTCCGGCCATTCCCACTTAGGACCGACCTCAATCAGGGTTTTCCTAATGGTCAAGTTTCTAGAAGGTAACTAGCGTCGAGCCCCAGACGAACTACTTTACGCAGAAATGTCAGGGTCGAAGCGGATTTATACTGCACTTGGTTCAAGGAGAATGGGAAAGGAGAGGGATGTGAAGCTCGACCTCTCTACCCATAAGACATAGTCCCATTCCGTTCCCCTAAAACGGCATAAATCGGGACTCTAGCTTTATAGATTCTAGGTCATTATTTTCATCACTGTCAATTCCTTTGAGAAAAGTTCCCAGCCAACCAGGACCACCCTTCCGTAGGACGGACCCAGGGTCACATCCACCGCACTTTTCTTAGGTTGCTTTAGTTATCTAATTACCTACCACATTTAGTTTGACAAGAAAAAAACAGCTTCCTTAATTAACTAATTAATCGCTGGTTCCTTCACGTAACTTAGACACTAACATAGAAAAACAATGTCAAGCAAGTTCCTTTTCAACATTTGATCTTTATTTATCAGTCTTTGGAATACATTATATAATCCAGCCCGAAGGCTATTCCATAATCCGCTCGAAGGCGATTCCAGCAATCCTCAGGGATCGCTATTCCAAGTTCCACCCCCGTTGACTAGTATGCAGGCCTCGAGATCCCATCTCGAGTCACGTTGGCCTCTTGTGCAGGATCCGGAGGCAAGGGATTTATGGCCAGAGCCCCCCTGGCACCCAGGTGTCCTCCTGCTCCAAGTAGCACCCACGGAGAGACCTCTCACAGCGGGTTCGGTCCACGTACCCAGCGCGGCTAACAACCCCCTTGGATAGGGTCAGGCAGACAGTCGGGGGTAAGTGATGCTGCCTCTCCCTCCAGGCTTTCAACCTGAAGCATTAGTTATTTTCTAGCATTAGTTCCTTGAGCAAAGAAGAACAAACAGTGCTCCTAAGTGTTCAACACAAGCACTCCAGTGGTCGTTTATACGGCCAACTGCTAAGGTGTGAATCCTTCTCTCCAAATACATCCAGCATTCGATCCGGGATCAATTGCGACTTGGCAAGATCCCAAGGGTTTCGTAAGCTAAGTTGCTTGTTTACCCTTTATCCTTGGGTTAGGGTTTATACCCTTTTGACCCAAATTGTTTCCACCTTAGATTTCCTTAAGTTATAGACAATAAATCCTGGGTAAGCTCATCACCCTAACTTGATTGGTTAACTGCTTTCTTGGAAAATTCGTATCTCCCCTAACTTGGCAAATAAGTCCAAGGAAGAGTGGTGTAGTAGGATGACTACTTATCCTCTAGAAAATTAGACTTGTACTTAGAACTCGCCAACCTTGTTCTAAGGAGTGGCAATACTATTTTGTGATTTAGACACAAACCATGCGACGTTGCAACTTGTTGCACGAGATAAGTGTCGCACCTAACTTGTGGGATTATTTCTCCCATCACACGGTATTCCCTGGTCAAGAATACCTTTGGTCAAGATGTAGGGTTTGGGAGTCCTCTTGACCCAACCCAACCCTAACCCTACTAGGCCGATAATGCTTTGGCCCTAGGGTTCCTAAATTCATACGGAAGTCTAGTATTTGGTCAATTGAACCTTAGGGTGAGAACCCTAGATCATTCTTGCATGGGCGTTTAGCTAACCCTAACATTCCGTGAATGTGGGTAGGACCTTTGGGATCGTAAATATTAGGTTGGCATCCTAAGTGCGATACTAGGCAGAATTTTTAACGTAACTTAACCCTACCTAGCACTTTGAGGAGATCGTCATAAGCAATCTAATTGTACCTTTATGATTCTCATGTAAGCTATTTAATTATACCCGAATTACTTAGTTTGATCAACCCATGATTTAAGATGATCTTTCCTTTTAAAGGTGCAAATACTTTCTTCTAGATTTGCAAGTACTTTCCCCTAAAAGATATAAGTAACTGGAAGATAGGTGAGATGCATCATTTCATGCAAATATGTGATTTCAAGACCATAGACCTTTTCCTTCTATGCAGTTGTAAGATCTACAATGATAGTTACTTTTCCTTGCCCTAAACTATAATGATTGACAGTTCAGAGCTAACTCTTATAAACCCTATGTTGATGCAATGAAATAAAAGCTTTAATATTTTTAATGAAGATGCATTCAAACTTTGATAAGTAAACTCCATGCATGAGCGAATGCCATGAGTCCATCCTTGATTTAACCCTTCCTTCTATCACTTAACCCGACCTAAAATGTAACCATCTTCACATGCAATTTACAAAGTTCATAATTTCCTTTCCATGCATTGCGACTATTTGGACCATCATTCAATGAGCATCTAAGATTATCTCATACACGAGTCACAACTAGGAAATTATTACCTAAGTGCATTATGTGTTATATGCGTTGTTCTTTTCGTGAGGCAACAAGGATTCCTTTAGACCAATCCACATTTTAACTTAAGCAATATGCATTCAAGAATGCAACTACCAAGACCATGCAAGTAATCATCATGCAACTTAACTTGGTAATTCGATGCGAGTATATAAATTTTCCAATGTATTCAAACTTGCCTACGTGAATTTAAAGACATGCTTAATGCGTCCTTTCATGCGGGAATGTTATTGGAACCTGGGCATTAAGAATCGGGGCATTGTCTACTCGCGTACTCGGGTTGGAAGCTCCCGCATGTGTGCCTCGCGACTTTTGCTTAGGAGCCATCGATGACGTAGATCTCGACTCAGAAAACTTCCTCTTGTCTCTCTTATGCATTAGGAAGTCACTTCTGTTCGATATCCCCTCCTCCGCACAGGACACAAGCCTTGCAGGACACGGTTTTAGAAACCCGGGAAAGCACATGTAAACAAGGCTTATGGAAGCTTTAATGGAAGCTTCTAATAGAAGCTTCTAAGCCTTTGTCCACAACAGATGATGTGGAGAGAGAAATTCATGATTGGGAAAATGATGGGGATGGAGGTGAGGATGACGACGATGATAATTATGATGGTGATAGTGGTGAGGACGGAGGCGGCAATGGGGCGATAGCCCTGGCGGTGTGAAGGCAGCGTGGCGGCAGCAGCAATGGAATGATCCTCCCTCTCTTTCCTCCCCCTCAAGCTTGAGAGAGGGGGGGTTCATATAGCACTAAGGGGGGGGAATAGCCACACACGTGGCTAGTTGCATGCCTCCTCCCCCCCCATGCTCTCCTACTCCACACCCACTCCTCTCACACTCCCTCTCCCCCGCCATGCAACAGCTGAAGGGGAGGGGAGTTTATTCATAAAAAAAATTTCCAAAAATTTATCTATTATCCCTTTTCCCCCCTTGAAGGGGTGTTCCCGCATGGAACTATGGCTTTTGAGCCACGGTCTCTTATGCACAACGCGGGCTGGAGTTTGCTAGTGCATGCGGAGGGAGCACTTAGCCCAAATTTTTATTGTTGCAGGAGATTGCTTTAAGTTGATCTTGCACAAGATGTGCAGGGTCTAGGATCATTAATATTTCGTG
The DNA here is from genome assembly GCF_053477565.2 of Lygodium microphyllum. Lineage (NCBI taxonomy): Eukaryota > Viridiplantae > Streptophyta > Polypodiopsida > Schizaeales > Lygodiaceae > Lygodium > Lygodium microphyllum. Next base: position 101,679,884 of record NC_141150.1, on the reverse strand, counting down.
CGGAAATATTACAAATTTTCATAGTAATTGTGCTTACAATTCACTTTTGAGAACTTCATGTTAAGGCTTGAATGTACAAATGGTTTGCTTCTTGCATCCATTCACGTAGGATTTTTTTGATAACGAAATCTCTTCAAGTTGAACATCTTGTACGTACTTTCTTTATTACATTTCTTGGTCTTTGTGACTTCCAACAATTCTTGGATATGTGATCACAGACATTACAATTGAAACACTTTGTCTATCCCTGGGTATCTTTAGCAAGTAATAGTCTTTGAGTGTTTTGGAGTTTAATGACCATCAAGGTTGGCTCTATCTTTTTTTATTCTTGTTGAAAATATCTTCTTCCTTCATTGAGAAGGTTTCCTTCAATTCTTTGAGCTAAATATCATCTACAAAAGTCAAAGACCTTGAACTTAACCCTCTACAAAGATCATGTCTTAGTCTAGGCCATTAAAAAATAACTTCATGTTCTCTATAATTTTTATATCAAATCTCATCACAATTTCTTCAAATGCACAACAAGTTGAGAAATTGTTTCATGCTCCTTTCATTCACACTCATTAAGCTGTTGGAGAGCCCTTTTGGCTACATGTCATGAGAAAATATCATCCTACAGCTAGCTTGAAAGAATTCCAATTATGTTTTACCTCATCAAGTTGTTGAATATACCATGTGGATGCAATTCCTTCCAAAAAAATTTGTACCTCATTGAAAATTTCTCCTTCTTGCCAGCATTGATGATAATCTACAAGATTTTTTAAGGGATCTAACCAAGATAATATGTCTATAGCTTGTAGAACAGAAAAATATTCTGGGTGAACCTTCCTATATTGGTTTGAAGAAGAAGAAGAAGAAGAAGAAGAAGAAGAAGAAGAAGAAGAAGAAGAAGAAGAAGAAGAAGAAGAAGAAGAAGAAGAAGAAGAAGAAGAAGAAGAAGAAGAAGAGGAGGTATCTTGATTGGCTAACAATGATAGAATGGCTTGATTAGTAGAAATTTGTTGGTTGGTTGTAGATAGTTTTTGCAATGGTACAATGTAAGATTGCAATAGGGAATCTAGGCTAGAAGGTTGTACAAAGGAAAATTCATAAGAAATCATAATTTCATCTCTCAAATTACCAAACATGATGAGTGATGCGTGTTGTCTCCACCAATAACTATGTATAAAATTCCTATCCAACAAGCTCTTGACAACACACATTATATTGTCTTCGAAAGGGAATAGATCAATTACTGGAAAAAGAAAGATACATCAAATAGAGCTTCAACTCTCATCATTCCATCCCTCCCTTCTTTAGCCAATCCATGCTTAAATACATGAGTTAATTACTAACAACCAAGAAGTGGTTAGTTTGTTCGGGTACTTAGTTTGTTGATTCACTAAACCAACCCCCATAACAAACTTTTGAAATTTCCTATGGTATGACAAAGTTAGGGCCTGCCACAAAGCCCTTTCCATGAATTTTAATAAAAAGAGAGAAAGAAGGCTCCTTTTGATATTTCTACATATGAAGGAGTACTTGAGAAAGTGTGGAATCTCTTTTTTAATTCTCACAAATCATAATTATAAACACCTTGTAACTTTACATATATAAGCATTGGCTGAAATTATCTTATCTAGAAGCACAAGTCTACTAAACCATTTACATCTCTAAGGCACACATGTTCCTTGCAAGTAATGTGGTAACCGAGCTATTGCAAAAGATGGTCATGCATAAAGTTGTCTACATCATGAGTTTAAATTTTGGGGGGGGAGGGGGGGAAGTTTAATCCAAACACATGATATGTAATGAGGGGATTGTAGATAGGTCATAGCTATTAGGAATAATTATGTTATATTCTATACTTTTTATGCATGAATAAAGGGAGAGTCTCTCTATAACAAGTGTAGATAGGAACTCACTTTTCACCTGCTACATTTAACTAGGGACAACTATTTAGGTGTGATTGGAGATACTAAAAGCACCTTCCAAAACCACTAGTTGTAATGCCTTTATAAAGGCATGTTGGTAGGTTAATTGGGTAGTTGGCCTCTAACAACCCCCAAGACAACACCACAGGATAAAGACCGAGGATCTTCCCTTAGCAAAACCCACAAGATGACTCCACTGAACACATGATCAAAAATTCCCAATCACTTTCTCCTTACTGAGACTTCAAATCAACACTTAAATAGTTCAAACTTTCAAGCTTAGATTTTACCGCTTTTAGAGAAGATCTGATGTGGAAACAACCATGGCATAGACTCTAACAACAAGAGCTTTCAGATTCACACAACTCCTATTTTTTAGGAATGGCAACCCCACGCAGCAAACTACTCCACAAAGCATGATCGCTTCAAGCCGTACAAAATCAGTTGTAGACCCTCTCTGTCATTCTTCTTCAAAGCACACATAAATACAAACCAAATACTTAGGAAATCAAAGCTTTATACAACAAATTTTCATGCCCATTCAACTACTACAAGCATTTCACAGCTATAGACATTCCATTATTGCATCAAAACCAAGTTTTGCATTGATATATCAATGGATAAGCATAATGACTTCCATGGGAAACCAAGTTGGTGTTGTAGAAGCTGTTGAATTCACGTGTTTCCTCATAAAGCATGGAAATTGCCTCATAAAGCACAGAAACTGCTTCATAGAGCATTACACACAGAACATCTCATAACTTTCTAGCCAAACCTTCGATCACCGAGCTTCAAAAAGGAAAGTTGTAGCTCTCTTTTCAATCCACAATTCTTCAGAACAACTCAGTGTCAAATTCCTTGATTTGATGCCCTGAAATAACTCTGCATAGTCTGCAATCATAAATTTTTGCACGCTTTATACAACAAACACAACTTCTCTGTTCCAAAAGCATGATCTTGCATTGATGAAGAGTCGCGAGAGCTTTGAACTTTACAAACTCTGATCCATTATCTTATTGCCTACAAATCCTTTCAGATTTTCCAATAACTCGAGCTCGTGCATTCAACATTCGACCATAATACATATTCCTTGTTACATACCCAATTCCAGATGTACAGACCTTTCACTTCCATTATTCTCTACTGACAAGGAGGAGCCTCACTCAACGACTAGCAAATATCACTCTCATCATGAAGAAGCACAGCCCTCTACTGTCTTTCACTCATATCCATACACCAGAATTGATATGCAAACTCTCTATCCCACAAAGCAATAGAAGAAACCGAGACAAAAAGGAGACTCTTATTACCGTCATCTGAGAACTGAGAACTCGCATCAGCCCATTGACTTCAGCAACTCTGCCATCCTGCTTCTCAACTCCAATAACTTCAACTTCACGGTCTCTTTCTTCTGACAGCTTGTTCTTCTTCTTCCAAGCTTCAGATTTCTCCTTTCTTTAGCCTCCAAGATTCTTCTTCTCCCTTCCTCTCTCTCTCTCTCTCTCTCTCTCTCTCTCTCTCTCTCTCTCTCTCTCTCTCTCTCTCTCTCCCTCCCTCCCTCCCTCCCTCCCTCCCTCCCTCCCTCCCTCTCTCTCTCCCTCTCTCTCTCTCTCTCACGCTTTCTCTCTCTCTCTCTCTCTCTCTCTCTCTCTCTCTCTCTCTCTCTCTCTCTCTCTCTCTCTCTCTCTCTCTCTCTCTCTCTCTCTCTCTCTCTCTCTCTCTCTCACGCTTATTGTGTTATATTGTGTCGAACACTTCTCTTCTCTTTTTCCCCAAAAAGAGCTACTCACATTTTTTCCCCCTTAATTTTCAAGTTGCCCCTTGCTTCCCCTCAATTGCTAAATGGCAAACATGCCCCTTGCCATGTAAAATTCCACTCGGGGACTCAAAATCGGAAATGAGAACACATTTTTTCCTCTTCCTGCATGAAGCGCATGTCTCAAAATTCAAATATCTCAACCACGTGTCGAACATGCATGATACCACTTGGGATTTCCGTTTATCAACTCGACTCCCGCTACATAGAAAGGCAAAAAAAATGATATTTGCATGTGTTACCCCACTTGACTTCATGAAGCATCATGTCCCCGGTTGCTCATTTTCACTCACCATTGCTCATTTTCACTCACCATGATTAGCCACCCCTTGGTTTGGAACACAAAGTGTGAACAAACCTTTATTAAAAGCTTCAAAAATATCTGACAAAGACAAACACCTTTTTTCTAAAAATCTGCTTCATAGATCATAGCACAGAACAGCTCATAACTTTCTAATCAGATCTTGGATCGCCAAGCTTCAAAAAGGAAAGTTGTAGCTCTCTTTCCAATCCACAACTCTTCAGAACAACTCAGAGTCAAATTCCTTGGTCTACTATCCTGAAAAAGCTTTGCACAGTCTATAGTCCTAAATTCCTACATGCAATCCACTTCAGACATCAACCTTCCACAGACCATAACTCTTGCATTCTTGCTCGGATCAACACCAAGCTTGACAGAGACCTTTAGTAGGTGTCAAAGCACACTTTTAATATGCTATCCATCATTTACAACTATCTAATCAACACTAGATTTCAAAAAACGGAATCTGCCCCAAATAGTAAACTGGAAGCAACCTACTTTATGTACAGTATGTACATTACTTACATCCCCTTGAGTTGCACGATCCTGCATATATATTTCTTTAGACGGAACCCATTGATTCTACTGTTGTGAACAGTCCCATCTAAATCTTGTAGCAAGTAAGTCCCATTTTCAAACTTCTACTTTATGAGGAAAGGTCCTTCCCATCTAACTCGAAACTTGGTTTGGAAAGTAGAGTCCAAGCTATTGTCATATCTCATAACCAGCATTCCCTTTGTAAGATTATTCTTCTTCAGCTATGTATTAAACCATTCCTTTCTCTTCACAATCTATTTTTCATAACAATTCATTGCTTGTTGCCTATCCAACTGTAGGGTATGCAAGTTCAGTCCTCTCTCAATTCCCAATTTTGTCTGATCTAATTGATGCTTTCTTACAAACTCCATCGTAGGAAACATGACATTAATAGGTAATAAAGCATCTTGACCATATACTAACTGAAAAGGGGTGCATCTTGTACTTGTCTTTTGCATTGTTCTACAAGCCCACAAAGCTTGATGTAGATAATTGTCCCAATCTTTAGGATGATTTTCCACCAACTTAAAGAGAATCTTCTGTAACATTCCATTGAATGCTTCCACCAATCCATTGCACTCAGGGTAATAAGGAGTAGCAAATCTGTGTTTCAAGTCTAGTTTCCTTGTTAACTCTCTCAATAGCTTATTTTTGAAGCCAGGACCTTGATCTGTCACTATTTCTAGTGGTATCCCAAATCTATAGCATATATCCTCTATGAGGAATTGAGTTACATCCTCTTTCTTGCAATTCCTTGTAGCCTTAGCTTCAGGCCATTTGGTCATATAATAAACTATAGTAATGATGTAAGGCTTTCCTGTTTTTGTACCAAGCAAAGGTCCAATAAAATATAAACCCCACTTCTCAAACGGTCCATAGGCAACAATGGCTTTAGCATGTTTTGGAATTAGTACGTTTTTTGCATATGACTGGCAAGCATGACAACTTTTACTCCAATGAGCAACATCAACACTTAGACTAGGCCAAGTAAGTCTTGCTAGTAGAATTTTCCTTTTGGTAAGCTCAAAATCAAAATGACCACCAGATGCTTCCTCGTGATAGGAATATAAACAAGCAGGAATCTCAGAACTATCTAGCACCCTTCTCAGTACATTATCAATCCTCTTCATGTACAACTGATCATTTATGAGCACATATGCCTTGGCCTTTCTGATAATGGCATATCTTTTGTATTTATCAGCCAATGACTTTAACTCCCCAGTTTTTAGAAACTCTTCAATCAGGTGAAGGCTTTCCCTATCCTCATATCTAGGATTATCTACCCTCATGGCAACAACATACTGAGAAAGAGCATTTTCAGCCAATTCATGAGCTCTACGGTTGTTTTCCCTACCAACATGCCAAATTTCAAATTTTTGCAAGTGCCTCATGAGGCCTTTTATCTTAAACAACTAGTCCTTCAAAATATCTTTATTGGCTTTCCAAGCATTTTGAACATGTCTAACCACAAACATAGCATCTTCTTTTGCAACTATCTTTCTATATCCCAGCTGAATATACTGTTTTAGACCAACATGTAAACTTGCATATTCAGCTTCATTGTTACTTTGTATCTCTTTACTCTCTTGACTTCCAAAAAATACTTCTTGATTTTCAGCATCCATAATGACAAAACCCAATCCTCCCTTTTTCAGCACTCTTCTATAACTGCCATCAAAAAATAAGGTAGCTTCTTTATCCTCATCTCCTCATGAATTTGCGGATGCAAAATCAATTTGCGTCTTATAACGGCTGCACTTTCAACAGGTTCTTTATAAGTCAAGATATCAGCCAAGCTAGCTCTTACAGTATCCTCCTTCAAACATGTAAATTCAAATTCTTGCAAAGCCAATAGCCACTTAGTAACTCTTGGAGCATTTTCAGCAAATCGTAAAACTCGTGGAAGCAACTGGGAATCACTAAGTACTACAAATGTTTTTTGAATCAAGTATGATTTCCATCTTTCAACTGCATATACTAGCCCCCATACCAACAATTCTTCTTCCATCCAAGCTTTTTCAGTCACTCCAACGAATCTGCTTATATAAAACACCGGTCTCATATAAGACATCCCTTTTTCCTTTTGCATTAAAACGGCTCCCACTGCATTTTTTCCAACACGAATGCTAATGAAGAAAGGTTCATCCCAGTTTGGATACATAAGAACTAGCAAAGTGCTTAATCTACGAGAATGCATCCTCTTCAGCTTGCGCCCAAACTAAAGGATCCCCTTGAGTTGCTTTCTGTAAAGGATATACATATTCAACCAGCATATGGAATGACCTTGATAGATACCTCAACTTTTGAACAAAGCTCATAAGTTCTTTTACAGTTTTTGGAGAGTTCATAAGAAGTAAAGCCTCCAATTTACTAGGCTCAGTTGAAATACCATTAGCAGACACTTCATGACCCAAGAGTATCACTCTAGTTCTTGCTATCTTACATTTATCAGGGTTCAATTGACCACCATCCTCATCAAGTCTGCAAAAAAATTCATCAAGCTTTTTAGAGTGTAAGGCCCTTGAGCTGTACACACAAAAGTCATCCATAAATACCTGCAAAGATTTCCCAATGAAAGGGGCAAATACCCAACTAACCCATCTTGAAACGCTAGCGTATGCATTCATCAGACCAAAAGGCATCACTCCATAACAGAAGCATCCTCATGGGGTAATGAACATCTTTTGCTATTCTGATTTGGAAATATCTAGAGTATCCATCGCACACACTATAAAATTCATGACCAACCACTTGATCCAAGATCTCATCTTGAAATGGAAGAGGATAGTAGTCCCTCTTAGTAGCTGCATTAAGAGGCTTGAAATCAACACATACTCTCCACTTTCCATTCTTCTTTGGTCTGATTACAACAGGAGACACCCATTCTACATCATCAATAGGATAGATAAATTCAACATCAAGCAACTTCTGAATTTCAGCTTTAAGTACATTTTTCTAAATTGTACCAAGCCTTCTAAGTTTTTGAGCCACTGGTTTACACACTTCTTTCAATTTGATATGGTGCATAATGCTGTTAGTACCCCTCAGTTGGTGGTATTCTATAGCAAACAGTTTTGGGTATTTCTGAAAAATGGCTGAATATTCATCTCTTTCATCATTAGTCAAATCATTTCCCAACATTTTCATAAGCTTAGGCATTCCAACATTCATTTTAGGTTGCTGATCACATATCTCCTTCAAGAAGTCGGCACTTCCTACAACAATATTTACCACTTTTTCCTCTTTTTTTGAACCTTGGATTGACAACCCAAAGAGATCAACATCCCTAGAGAGTAGGCTAGCTTCCCATTCTCTATCATCCTCATCAAGGCTGGAATTTTCTGAATCACTACTTTCATCACCTCCAACATCACTTTCATGTCCACTTTGAATGATGGACCATGTTTTCATGTCAAAGATCACCCTCTTATGAACAGGCTTATCTAGATAGAGTTCCAATTGACCTCTATACCAGTCTTGTCTGGATCTCATACCAATCAACCACAGTCGTCCCAAAATGAGAGGATATGCCCCAAGTTTTGCAGGCATAACATGGAAATCCAAACATGCTCTTTGGCCTTCAATGTTGATCTCCAAGTTCTCAATGACTCCCAAGCATTTCACTTTTGAGCTATTTGCCATTTTAACCTTAAAGAGTGAATTCCCTGTCATTTTAAGATGCATTTACAACACTGCTTCTTCAGTGATTACATAAACTTGCGCACCACCATCAACATAAACTTGATCAATTTTCCTTCCATGTATCCATGCATCCATGACACGTATAATGTCTTTAACATCTGATAGGTATACCACTCCAACATGTCCAGTTTGGGTTTTTCTTTTCCTGATGCTAACCAAACCATGCCATTGCCTCCTCAAAGATGAGTTCATTTGTAGTAGTTGGCCATATCTAACATCAGCCTTTTTACCTTTTAAATCCTCAAGCTGGTTGTAAGAAACTTGATTGAGTCCCAAAGCAAAGTTCCCCATTTGAATCTTCCTTTATTGTCTAGCTTTCTTGCTAGTTTCTGGATCATCGACAACCTGTTTTCCCTTTTTAATTATTGCTGCCCTTTGAGTTTTAGTTTTAGTATCCCTCTCACTTACTCTCTCATTAGCAAAAACATCTGCATTTTCCCCATCATCAGACACACTGGTTTCAATCAGATTCATACCGGATGTGCCTTCATTAGGTCTTCTTTCCAACTGTTGCCTAGCTAGTTCAAGTGGCCTTTGTTCCTATTGAGGTCTAGCATCTTGCCTAGCATTCCCTTGTGGCATGGGATACATCTCCCCTCCTGTTCTTCTTGGATAAGGGCAATCATGAGCAATATGGCCTCTCTCCCTGCAATTAAAGCATTCAAAGTTTTCGCATATATTCCTTGGTCCTCTAAATCTAGCTTACATTTGAGGTTGCCTTGCCTGCAATAGGCTCATATTTAAATTCAGATTTTCCAACTGTTCTTGCAATTTATTAATCACATCATCATCAGGTTTCCTATGAAATTGCTGAGTCCTATTCTTTGCTCTTTCAAATGTCCCATGAAGATTTACAGCTTGCTATCCTACATTTCCTGCAACATTGTCAGCTTGATGAGGCCGTAAAAATGTATGCACAGCAATACCTCTTGATTGATCCGGCCTCAATTGTATTTTCCTTTGTTTTGACTGCATCTTCATATGTATCAAGGTCTTTGATAAGAAATTTTTCTCTAATTTCAGGTTTGAGCAATGAAATAAACTTGTCCTTTTTCAAGAACATCATGGGAGGTTTCTCCATACTCTGTGCAACTTCTATCCACTTTGTTTCAAATCTTGCTGCAAATTTAGACACTTCCTCATTTTCTCCCTGTGAAACATCTTCTCCAAAGATTTCCATAAACTTTCAGGAGTTTGCTTAGTTGCAAACTTTGTAAGGAACTCATTTTTGACTTCATTCCAATTCACCCTTGTCTCTTCATTCAGTGAGTTCCACCATAATCTTGCAGAACCTTCAAGCAGCATGCTGATCATTCGAAGCTTATCTGCATCAGTGTCTCTTCGATCTTGGTAAGCCATCCACTCCAATCTATTGATAAACTGATTAGCATCCTCATTTTTAGTACCAAAGAAGGGTTCATATCCAAAAGCCGCCATGCTTGAGTTTGTGTACAGGTTGGTTTCCAAACCTTACAGTTCCCAACTGATAAGATCAACAAGAGATCTTCAACACGGGAGATCCTCAGTGGGGGCACCAATCTATGGTAGGTGAATTGGGTAGTTGGCCTCTAACAACCCCCAAGACAACACCACAGGATAAAGACCGAGAATCTTCCCTCAACAAAACCCACGAGACGACTCCACTGAACACATGATCAAAAATTCCTGATCACTTTCTCCTTACTGAGACTTCAACTCAACACTTAAACAGTTCAAAATTTCAAGCTCAGATTTTACCACTTTTAAAGAAGATTTGATGCAGAAACTACCATGGCATAGACTTTGACAACAAGAGCTTTCAGATTCACACAACTCCTATTTTTTATGGATAGCAACCCTACGCAGGAAACTGCTCCACAAAGCATGATCGCTTTAAGTAGTACAAAATCAGTTGTAGACCCTCTCTGTCATTCTTCCTTCAAAGCACACATAAATACAAACCAAACACTCACGGAATCAAAGCTTTATATGGCAAATTTTCATGCCCATTCAATTGCTATAAGCATTTCACAGCTATAGACATTCCACTACTGCATCAAAACCAATTTTGCTTTGATATATCAATGGATAAGCATGATGAATTCCACTGGAAACCAAGTTGGTGTTGTAGAAGCTATTGAATTCACATGTTTCCTCATAAAGCATGGAAATTGCCTCATAAAGCACAGAAACTGCTTCATAGAGCATTACACACAAAACAGATCGACACTTTCTAACCAGACCTCAGATCCCCAAGCTTTAAAAAGGAAAGTTGTAGCTCTCTTTTCAATCCGCAATTGTTCAGAACAAATTAGAGTCCAATTCCTTGATCTGCTTCCTTGAAACAACTCTGCACAATCTGCAATCACAAATTTCTACACGCTTTATGCAGCAAACACAACTTCTCTATTCCAAAAGCACGATCTTGCATTGATGAAGAGTCGTGGGAGCTTTGAACTTTACAAACTCTGATCCATTATCTTCTTGGCTGCAAATCCTTTCAAAATTTCCAATAACTTGAGCTCGTGCATTCAACATTCGACCATAATATATATTCCTTGTTATATACCCAGTTCCAGATGTAGAGACCTTTCACTTCCATTCTTCTCTGCTGACAGGGAGCCTCACTCAACAACTAGCAAACATCACTCTCATCATGATGAAGAACATCCCTCTGCTATCTTTCACTCATATCCATACACCAGAATTGATATGCAAACTCTCTACCCCATAAAGTAGTAGAAGAAAACAAGACAAAAAGGAGACTCTTATTACCGTCATCTGAGAATTGAGAACTTGCATAAGCCCATTGACTTCCGCAGCTTTGCCATCTTGCTTCTCAGCTCCAATAACTTCAACTTCACGGTCTCTTTCTTCTGATAGTTTGTTCTTCTTCTTCCAAGCTTAGATTTCTCCCTTCTTTAGACTACAAGATTCTTCTTCTCTCTCTCTCTCTCTCTCTCTCTCTCTCTCTCTCTCTCTCTCTCTTATGCTTGTTGTGTTGTATTGTGTCGAACACTTCTCTTCTCTTTTTCCCCAAAAAGAGCTACTCACATTTTTTCCCCCCCTTAATTTTCAAGTTGCCCCTTGCTTCCCCTCAATTGCTAAATGGCAAACATGCCCCTTGCCACGTAAAATTCCACTCGAGGACTCAAAATCAGAAATGAGAACACATTTTTTCCTCTTCCTGCATGAAGCGCGTGTCTCAAAACTAAAATATCTCAACCACGTGTCGAACATGCATGATACCACTTGGGATTTCTGTTTATCAACTCGACTCCCGCTATGGGTGAGTGTTAGAAAGACAAAAAAAATGATGTTTGCATGTGTTACCCCACTTGACTTCAAGCACATGATATATATCCTTACTAGAATGATAAGAAAATTCCTAGTATACAATAGGTGCATCTTGTGTAGGGGAGACACCCTTAGGGATTATAAAGCCCCAAAATATCATAAACAAATCACAAGAAATATGGCAAGCTTCATCACAACTTCTTGCAATAACTAATCACAATTATCCATGAGCCCATAGACCAATTGTGTTACCTCCATAAGTAAGAGTTTTGACCTCACCAAAAGCCAATCACATTTCTGTCATTGAAATAAACACAAAAGATTATTATAAAACTAAATAATTGGCACACAAGCCACCAAAATGACTTCTATTGATTTGAGATAGAGAATATGAAATTCAAATCCATAAGACCATCCAAAGCAACATCAAATTGAGATAGAGAATATGAAATTGAGATCCATAAGACCATCCAAAGCAACATTAAATGATAACAATTTCTAGTAGACCAATGTTATATATGCTCAATGCCCCACCCTCATAAGGTGAGAACCAATGATCCATGGTGCTCAAAATTTTAAGGTCCCCCATTATGAGGAGAAGCCAAATGTGAGCTCGGATATTGGTTGAGTCTTGACTTGTATATCAGATGAGGTCTATGTGACCGAACAGGCAAAAAGGTGACCATTATGGGTCTAATCTTTGGGTTGGACTGAGTAGTTAAGCTGGTAGCAACTCAAGGCACATTGCATTGAGTTGTGAGGTAAGGGAGTTAAAAGGGGCCCCTAGTTTGGGGTTCGAGGGCTGCAGAAGAGGCCCTTGGCTGGGGGGTCCTCCCTGGCGGGGGTATGAGGGCACCACCCCCGGCCTGACGTTAAAGGGAATATTCCCTAGAATATTCCCTGGCCAACTAGTAGAGGCTCATATGGTAGGTCGATCACGCCAATCTAACCGCCTTCGTGGGCTATAAAAGCTAAACCCTTCACATCGATCATCTATCTTTCACCCAGTTAGAGTTGTTCCATCTAGCCTTAAGCTCTTCACCTATCTTCTATCTAGACCGCCATCTAAGCTTCATAGTGGAAGCGCACGGGTGGAAAAATCCATCTCTGTATCAGTTGTTTGGAGCTAAAGAAATTTTCTAATTCTCCTCTTATCTGTTGTGTACTCTCTATCTCTATCTCTTTCTCAGTTTTTGTTCGTTGTGCCATGTAATTTTTACATGGTATCAGAGTGCAGGGGGCTCTAGGGATCGAAGAGTGCACAAGAGGCAAAGGCTTCAACAGCAAAGAGACACAATGTCATCTTCCAGAAGCAGTACAGGAGGTGGTACTACTATACCAGCTATTCAAACACTAAGGATTCGTCCACCAACCTTCAGCGAAGGCAAGTTAGATGGTACAAACTATACCTTGTGGAAGTTCAAAATTACAACTATCCTTGATTCTTATGAGCTTTTGAAGACTATGTTGGGGACTGATGTAGAACCACAGCCTACCCCCGACCCATCAAATCCTATTGTGATGATTCCTCCGAATACAGATCTGCTACGAGCTTGGAAACCAAGGAATGTAGATGAATTGTGTGCCTTAGTTGCAAGCTATTTTGACTTTGATCCAGCATGCAACCAAAGCATCAGAGGCTTGGAAAGTACTGAGGAGTGAGTATAAAACGCGAAACCAAATCAGGATTCAAAACTTGGAGAATCAACTAGCAGCAGAGAAGTTTGTTGAAGGAGAGACAATTGAAGCATTCATCACCCGGATTAAGAATTTGCGCAACCAGATGGCTGGTGCTAGGATACAAAAGACTAGTGAGGAGCTAGCTTGGAGGTGTCTTCAGATTTATCCACAAAAGTTTGATGGACTAGTAACTGCCCTTAATACTCAGGTGATACCTCAAGCTTTGAGTTTTGAGGAGTTTTGTGCATTATTGCTGGAGGAGGAGCTGAGGCTAAAAGCCTGAGAAGGAAGCAACAATGGAGATGCTACATTCTCTACAAATGCAAAAGGCAAAGGTGGTTCCTCCACCAAAAATGATGGTGATATAAAGAAGAAGGGCTATAAGAAGAATTTTCAAGGAGAGTGCTTCTACTGCAAGAAGAAAAGACATACAGTCGCAGATTGTCATGTCAAGAAGGAAGATGAAAAGAATGGTACCCTTAAAAGTAAAGGGAAAGAGACAGCCAATATAGCTAAAGCAAGGTTGGAGTTGTTCATGGTGACCATTGAGGAGGTATGCTCGTCAACGCAAGAAGAATGTACCACTGACTCATGGGTGTTGGATAGTGGGGCCTCCCGTCACATGACCAACAAGAAAGGTCTATACAGTCTATGCAGCCTCTACAAGAATCCATCACTGTGACGGTTGGAAATGATGCAAAATGCCCTACTGCGGGCAGAGGTACTATTTCATTTGTTGTTGCAAATGGTGATGTCAAAAAGCTTTCAAATGTGTTGTATGTTCCCGAAATTAGGAGAAATCTATTATCAGTTGCTGCCATAATTGATCTTGGTCATGAAGTGAGATTCAAGAAGACAGGTGCAAAATTCTTAACAGTGATGGCAAAGTTGTTGGCAAAGGAGAAAGAAGGAACAACCTGTATGAGCTAAGTGCTCTTACAGCCACCATTGGAGTGGGAACAACTAAGCTTTGGCATGAAAGGTTTGGACACATTGGATTTGCAGTGTTGAAGGAGATGCACAAGCAAGGTATGGTTGTTCACCTACCTGCAATGACTAAATTGAAGGAACCACGTGAAGCTTGTATGATGGGCAAGCAACAGAGAAAGGCATTTCCACAAGAAAGCAAGAATAGAGCACAGGCTTCTCTAGAGTTGGTGCATGTTGACTTGTGCGGAAAGGTGCCTGCACGAGCCTTGGGGTTATCTTCTTATTTTATGTTGATTGTCGACGACTACAGTAGGAAGATGTGGGTGTACTTCCTTCATGATAAGGCTCAAGCTTTTGGTAAGTTTAGGCTGAAACTTGTTGAGAATGAAACAGGGAAAAGTGTGAAGAAATTTAGAACAAATGGTGGTGGTGAGTTCAACTCAAAGGAGTTTGAAGACTTTTGCAAGAGCAAAGGGATCAAGTGTCAATTGACGACGCCTCACACACCTCAGTAGAATGGTGTTGTGGAACGCAGGAATCATACCATTGTGGAGATGGCAAGATGCATGCTAAAGGGCAAGGGATTGCCTAACCATTTTTTGGCTAAAGTTGTTAATACTATAGTCTACATTTTAAATCGGAGCTACACAAAGGCTCTCAAGGAAAAAACACCTCATGAGGCTTACACTGGTAAGAAACCATCTGTCTCACACTTTAGAATTTTTGGATGTGAATGTTATGCACATATTCCAGATGAGAAGAGAAACAAGTTACAACCAAAAAGCAGAAAATGTATCTTCTTGGGTTATAGTGATAGCAGAAGGCTTACAAATTATATGACCAAGAGGCAAAGAATATCATCACGAGCCATGATGTGGTGTTCAAGGAGCAGCTACATACTGTGGAGGAGGAGAAGGCAAGTTCTTCCACTTTATCATCAAGCGAAGTAGTCCACTATGAATTTGTCCCGAGAGATGTCCCTATCCTTAAGGAGGAGGAAGCATCATCTTCAAATGATGAGGAAAAAGTTTACCAACCTGACATCACCCCACCCAAAAATCCATTTCCGTGTTGGGTGAAGTAGCTCTATGACCACAATAATCCTATGCCCACATCTATTGAGGAGAAGGCAGGTGGAACAAGGAGGTCTCAGAGAATATAGGAGCAAAGGAGGGCTTCTGCTCACATAGTCAATATGGCCTTGATGGCTAAGATTATGAGAGAAGTAAAGGAGCCAACTAACTTAGAAGAAGCACTTGCAAATCCAACATGGAAGTCAGTTATGCAAGTTGAGTATGACAACATAATGAAGAAAAACACTTGGGAGCTAGTGGATCGGCCAGTAAAGCGGAAGGTTATTGGCACCAAGTGGCTCTCGAAGGTAAAGTACAAGGATGATGGTACCTTAGAAAAGTACAAAGCTAGACTGGTTGCACAAGGATTATCACAAGTTGAAGGGTTTGATTTTCAAGAGTCATTTGCCCCAACTGCCAGAATCACCACTATTTGCATAGTACTTGCAGTGGCCGCCCACAAGCAGTGGCCAGTTTACCAAATGGATGTTAAGTCAACATTCCTAAATGGTGACCTCAAGGAGGAGGTGTACATGGCTCAGCCACTAGGGTTTGAGGCCCCCCATTTTGAGAACAAAGTGTATAAGCTAAATAAGGCATTGTATGGGCTGAAACAAGCCCCCAGAGCATGGTACCAGCGGATAGATAAGTTTTTTTAAAGCTTAAACTTCAAAAGATGTGCTTCAGATGCTAACTTGTATGTTTACAGGGACGGTGAAAAGTCTGTAGTGATTGTCCTATATGTGGATGACCTTCTTATTACAGGTGACTATGAAGGTATGATCAACCAAACTCGAAAGGCTTTGAGTTCTGAGTTTGAAATGACAGACTTGGGCTTGCTGCACTATTGTTTGGGAATTGAAGTCTGGCAAGAGCTAGGAAAGATCTTCATCTCTTAGAAGAAGTATGCATGGGAGATCTTGAAGGCATTTGGCATGACCGAGTGCAAGGAGATAGCTACACCTATGGAGGTGAATGCAAAGTTATCCGTGAGGATACATCATCATTGGCAGACATTGGGAGGTACAAGAGGATGGTCGATAGTCTGATCTACTTGTATAACGCCAGACTAGATATCAGTTTTGTTGTTGGTGTTTTGAGCAGGTTCTCAAACAAATCTCATGAGAGTCATTGGAAGGCTGGGATGCGGGTGCTCAAATGCTTGAAGAAAACTCTTGATCATGGTATCACATACACTTCTGGAACTTCTCTTGTGGGGAATTGTGACTCGGATTGGGTAGGAGACAGTGATTCCAGGAAGTCAGTTTTTGGTTATTGTTTCCCTTTGGGTTCAGGAATTTTCTCTTGGATTAGCAGCCAACAGTGGCATTGTCTTCTATCGAAGCAGAGCACAAGGCAGCTTGTTTTTCTGTATGTGAAGCAATATGGTTGAGAAGGATCCTATGACATATGGGAGTGCAGGATGAAGAACAAACTGTGCTGAGATGTGACAATCAGAGTTGCATCGCCATTGCCAAAAATCTAGTGTTTCATGTGTGCACCAAACATATAGAGATCCAGTATCACTATGTGCATGATTTGATGGAGGATGGGATAGTGGAACTGGTCTACTGTCCAACAGAAGAGAATGGAGTGGATATCTTCACCAAGGCACTTACAAAGGATCTGCTTCAAGTTTATCTTCAGAGACTTGGCATTGGGCTGAGGAGATAGTTCACCTATGGGTGGACATTGAGGGGGGGTGTTAGATATGCTCAATGCTCCACCCTCATAAGGTGCGACCAATGATCCATGGTGCTCAAAGTTGTAAGGCCCCCATTATGAGGAGAAGCCAAATGTGAGCCCGGATATTGGTTGAGTCTTGACTTGTATATTAGATGAGATCTATGTGACCGGATGGAAAAAATGTGACCATTGTGGGTCTAATCTTTGGGTTGGACTGAGTAGTTAAGCTGGTAGCAACTCGAGGCACACTGCATCGAGTTGCGGGGTAAGGGAGTTAAAGGGGGCCCTAGGGGGGACCAGCAGCCCCCCTGGCGGGGGTCCGAGGGCAGCGCCCTTGGCCTGACGGTAAAGGGAATATTCCATGGCCGACTAGTGGAGGCTCATATGGTAGGTTGGTCTATAAAAGCTAAACCCCTTCACAGCCATTGATCATCTATCTTTCACCCAGTCAGAGTTGTTCCAACTAGCCTTAAGCTATTCACCTATCTTCTGTCTAGATTGCCATCTAAGCTTCAAAAGGGAAGCGCACGGGTGGACAAAGCCATCTTTGTATCAATTGTTTGGAGCTTAAGAAATTTTCTAATTCTCCTCTTATCTATTGTGTACTCTCTATCTCTATCTCTTTCTCAGATTCTGTTCACTGCACCGTGTAATTTTTACAACCAAGAGCCCACAAGCCCTCACAAAAGCCCTAGCAAGATGTGACATGCCTGCCTATCGAGTATCAAGGCACATTTTTAGCGGTCCATTGAGAGAGGAATCTAAGCGATGCTGCCTGGCACTCCCATGGAATTTTATGGGGTTTGTCACCTAGGGTTTCTTGAGTCTGCCTCACAACAAAACGTTCATGGCCGACGAACCCACTAGCATCAACCTAACATTTGAGTCCCTAGTGGTCAAGGTCTCCTGACAACATTCTAGCATCGGGTGGCCTTGAACATCCTAGTTTATGTAGAGATACCAAGTCGAAGCAGACCCATGCCACACTTGATTCAAAGAGAATGGGAAACAAGAGGGATGTGCCACTCAATCTCTTTGCCAGTAGGGCATAGTCCCATTCCGGTCCCCTAAAACAGCATGAATTGGGGTTCTAACCTAACAATTCCTAAGGATTGAATGTCGATAAAACCTGGTGAGAAGCCTCCCAGTTCTCTCAGACCACCCTATTGTAGAATGGACACATCAAGGGTTCCGTCCACTCGCTTCCCTCAACAGGCATTCTTTAGTTATTTAATTATGTCCTATCACATTTATGTGTGATATTTAAAACCATATTCCTTAATTAATCCTTTTAATAAACAAGGTTTGTTCGCGTAATTTATAGTAGAGACTCGAATATAGAGCAACCTTTTGGCAAACAAGTTCCTGAATTTATCTTCAAGTTAATCTTTGCTCCCTTCCCATACAGGAGAATTTACATGTCACTTCTACAGAAGTAACTAGTCCAAATCACATGGCACCACAATTTCCATCCTTTATCTCGAATAGGATCTTCCAATGCCACATAGACGTTGGGGCCACGGAGGTCCTCAACTCCGTTTTGGACTTGGCAAGGGGTGTCCAGAGCTCCACCTGACCCGCAAGCTGCCTAAGAGTGAAAACATTATTCCCGTGGTTGGCCTTTTCATCACTCGACCTTCAAGTCATGAATCGAGTGGTGCACTTTTCGGGTTGATCCACAGTGCAATCTTGGAGGTGATCCACCTGTGCAAAGAACGTTTCCTTAATTAAATCATTTAAGAATCAAGCACAGTCAAGGTAGTCAACCCTTATATAATTTTCCAAGAGAACATTCCTTTATCACCATGGCAATTTGTCATCATAGACCCCCGCCATGCATTTATCATCAATCACAAGCACTTGGAATAATCATTTAAACAACAATTCAACAAAAACAATGGTATTCATTCCCAAACATTACAAGAATAGTCGCGATAACCTTTTCGTTGCATATTTGCTCTCCCCCTTGGGATCAAAGAGCGATACTATGCAAAATTTTAACTCGACTTTATCTTCCTTTCTCGTAAGGCAAAGAATGTGAGACAAATTTGTAATGATGCAAGACTATCTTCCAATGTAAAATAATTCCTGAATTATTGTGTGACTTGTAATCAACTCATGGTTTGGTAGCACAAGGTAAACTCCTTAACCATTATTTTATGTGAAACCTTCATAGGATAGATACAAGACTTTTAATGAAAGATCATTTCATGTACCATTGATGTATGTTTCAAATAATCTTTCCCATGCATGTACTGTCTATGTGCGTAACCCTCAAGGTAAACTTATATGCTTTTCATACTACGTATGATTTTGTCGCGTAGCGCTGGGATGCCATGATTGTATTTGGGTACAAGTATTTGTGCAAACCTCAATGAACCATATGCATAAATCTATGCAAGGTCATTGATGGTTATCGAGAACCTAACGCGAAAATAATTATCCTACCATCCCCCTATGAGTTCATTAACTATCGAAAAATAAATTCAAGCTACTTGTTAAAATGAATTCATGCACATGCCTATGTCTCAATGAATAGCAGAGATGGCAATTAGTACCTAGGTATTCGGAGATGAATTATCCATACTCAACATTATATTTGTATTAATGGTAACGCCCTGACTGGTGACTCCATTGTTGGATGCGGGATTACCATTAGTATGTGTCACCCTTTATTTTGGGGTTGTACTTTCAGCTTATGAGTCTGTGTGTGTCTCTCTCTCTCTCTCTCTCTCTCTCTCTCTCTCTCTTTCTCTCTCTCTCTCTCTCTCTCTCTCTCTCTCTCTCTTGTTAGAGAGATGGCATGCTAGGATGACTCTCTTCTATCATGATTGGGGGAGGTTAAGCTTGCGAATAACAGGGAAAGGGTAAGTGCATGTGGCCACCCTCTAAGGAGGGGAAAAGGGAGGAACCTTTTAGAAGGTTTCCCTCTCTCTCTCTCTCTCTCTCTCTCTCTCTCTCTCTCTCTCTCTCTCTCTCTCTCTCTCTCTCTCTCTCTCTTTCTCTCTCTCTCTCTCTCTCTCTCTCTATCTAGTGCCATTTAGCATCGAGGCCCTTCTTTCTTTCCATTGGGGGAGGGGGGGTTTATAACGAAGGGGAAGTGGGGAGGAAGTGGTGGTGCCCACCACTTGTCACCATCCATATCGCAGTGGGGCTTCTTAGCCCCTCCAGGTGACCGTGAGGGCTCGACATGCCCAAGGGGGAGGGTTGGTAGGCCATGTGGCCTCCCCCTCGACATCATCACCTTCTTCACCTTCATCGACGTCAACTTCCACTCCTACTTCACATCATCTTGCACGTCTTCCCTGGTGTCATCTCCTTCTTCCTCCACATCGTTATTGCCTTCCTCCTCTATGTCATATACTTTTCTTCTTCCACATCATCCCTCTTGTCACCATCGTCTCCTTCTTCCTCGCCCTGCCACCTGTTTCGCAATGACAGGGGGAATTTCAATAATTTTTATTTGTTTTTAGAGGGGGGATTCCTATGCGGGGTGGGGATATTACACAAGACTTTAAAGATACCAAAAAAGAGATAACCCCTATAGGACCATATACAAGATAAGTAGCACCACTCTAAGCACCTCTTCCACAAAGCCAAATGCCAACAACATGCATGAACTCGCAAAGAAACCCATTTTACACAATGCAAGATTAATACATAAATTCTCAGCTTATATGAGTCTCATGATGCCACAGAAATGTTGCATCACATGATCATCATGGAAGGCTTACCAAGTTCCTCAATAACTTATGCCTTTATTATTTAATTTTGAGATGCAAAACAACCTCATTTGGTCATACAAAATAGCTCAACAATCTTCTTCTTGAGGTTGCAACATCAGCCTCTTACTCAACTTCTTCGTGCTTTGAGAACAAGTTAGCAAAACATTTCTTTAACTACCCATAAGAGAGGGTGAAAGGTTGGAAAAACACTCTATAACAACACACTCAAGCTCATATCTTCTTCAAAGTAAATCAATGGCCTCCAATGCTCAAGGGGTTGATAGGTTCATTTTGAGCATGGTATGGTCTTCAAAGACCTTCATGAGTTGGTCTTCTAAAGTAGCTTTATTACTTTTCCATTACAATACTTTACACACACACACACACACACACACACACACACACACACACACACACACACACACACACACACACACACACACACACACACACACACACACACACACACACACACACACACACACACACACACACACACACACACACACACACACACACACACACACACACACACACACACACACACACACACACACACACACACACACACACACACACACACACACACACACACACACACACACACACACACACACACACACACACACACACACACCCCACTCTTCTTAACCAAACCCTATAGTATGAGAAATCTACTTTAGATGATCAAGAAAGCTCTCCATGGTTTAGAATAAAAGAAGGAGAAGAAGGCAACCCATCTACTCATGTAGTTCTTATAAATGGAGAGAATATGGCTATTATGTTTACTTCAAATGGGAAGGAAAAGAAGAATAGTGTCCACAACCATGCTTCCTTTCATTGTGGAAGGAGAATAAAAATAAGAAACCACATATCAAGATATACAATAGTATGGTCATGTCTAACATAGTTGTGTTCTCTCCATCCTCCATTGTTACCAAGCTTAATGACTCTTTCTATAAAACTCTTGGAGTTTCCCACCTTAGTTGTCACATGCTACAATCTACATGGATGTAGTCCTAATCAGTCCATGTATTGTTAAGTATCAATTTTCAACTCATAATATAATGTGACATGCTATCATAGCTTGAGCACAACCTCCTAAGCCAGTTTACAATTAGTTCTATTGGTACAAGTTACCATTTTAGGCTATCATGAGAGCATGAATGTCTTATAACTCATGACATAGACATAGTACCATCAAAACTTAGACATAAGTGTCTTGTAACTCATGACATAGACATAGTACCATCAAAACTCAGTCAAAAGATTGTCGGAACTATATATAGCTCACCCTATCTAGACTAGGTCTCACCTATATGTATGTAGATTGTGATCAATATGAAATAGTCTTTGGAAGTGAACATGGTGTGTCTCTTCTCTCCCTTTTGCATCTCTACATATCTTCTCTCTCTACATCTCAGCATGGTATCAAAGCTATCACGATCGACTACAACCAATTCCTTGAAGAAGACAATCAGGAAGTATATCTATGTAATATCTCTTTGATTCTTGATTTGTTCTTTTCATGCTTAAAATTGTATGTTATGAGCATCTTATGTTATGAATTTTAAGAATAGAAGAAGTTCACTCAATCATCATTTAGATTGCATATATATTGAATTGTAGATATGCCTTTCTTGGACACCCTAAAAGTTTCTATTTGGGAAACTCTTAAAGGAATGCATTTCTCAAGAAAAATAGTTTTTCTGATGTGCTAGGACTCACAAGCTTCTTTTAGCAAATCCCTACTTAATTTGGAGTTCTGTGTCAAAAGTTATATCAGTTCAAGTAAATTGGACTTGAAACAAGAAAATAAATAAAACAATAGATTTTCATGCAGACTTCCATGACACAAGTTTCATCACGATTACTCACTCTTGAGTTTCTGCCAAAATTTTCTAGACCATCATCTATTCTTGGCCAAAAAGTAAAGCAATAATGTTTTCTCATCTATGTTGGGCCAGTTTATTCTTGCATAGGTTTTTTCTATTATGGGTTGCTTTATTCTTACCCACATTTCATCTATCTTGGGTCTCTTTCTTTCGGAGTATGCTTTTTGAACTAAATGTCTTTCTTTACAACATAGTTTTTTGTGTACGACTTGTTGTGTTGTACTTTTGTCATTGTTTCAACTATGGTGTGTATATTTTGTGATCTCATATTGCACTTATTCTCTTAGCTAGATATGTCAAATTCTATAATGGTTAACTCATTTCCTTCTGGACAATGTTCTATCCCTCACTTTCAAGGACAAGGATTCCTTGGATGGAAAGTAAACACGCTGCTAATCCTTGAAGGCAATGACTTGCATGATATTGTTTTTGGTGATTATGAATGTATGCCTCAACCAATTGACCAGGCTCGTGATAATACCCTTGTAATTGAAGGATCTATCTTTGAAGAACGGCAAACTATTTATAACGAGTGGATCACATGTGATAAAGTAACTCGTTGGTATATTGTTTTTGCTCTTCAAGAATCACCTATGCTTGATGTAAGTAATCTTTCTTTTCCGAGCGAGAAACACAATAACGGATGCCTGAAAAAGACAATTTAAAAATGATCATCAAATCCAAATATTTGCTTTTAACTTCATGCACTACCTAAATATTAAGGCTACACCATCAATAGAAGAGTGTCATTGCTTGTAACTTCATGCATTCTTACTTAAAACAAATGCATGCATCTCTTTTGCATAAGTGGTTTCATTTTTCTTGTGCCCCCGAATTGAAAGCACCTATCTTAACAAAGTTATTGATGACATAAATTAAAATGAACCAAAAACCTTTTGGTAAATAGAAATTACCAATAAAAAACAAATGTATGTTCAATCAACCATATGAGCATGATTCCAACTATGAGGTATCTAACACAAACAAACACATATGCCTCCTAGTTGCTACATTCCTCACGATTGTGCTTGGTGAAGAGGGAGAACTCGTCCTCAATTCAATCAACCATAGGAGTATGATTCCAACTATGAGGGATATGAGAGAAAGAAATACAAGCTACTAGCTACCGTTGTTGATGTGATGCTATCCATGCACTCGTGAAAACCCTAAGTGGAAGGACACGAGTTAGATATTTTGAGTGGATCAAGTCAACAACACTACTCATATATTTGGTTTGCCTCTTGAGATTGATTGTATAGAAAATCTAAGCTAGATGAGTAAGGGATCATGCATGAAGGGACTAATGTTTTTTATGGTGAAACAGGTGGCATTGTGTACAACTACTAAGTGCATGCTTTTAGCATTGTTTTGGAGTATCTTTGCATTTTTGGAGAAAAAGAAGGAATGGTCAGGGATAAAAATATATGAAAAGGGTAGCTCCTAGCTTTCTTGAGAACACCTCCATGCATAATCCAATGAGCATAAGCTCAATGGCCATAAGCATGGTGAATGATAACATAGAAAAGGATGGGAAATAACTTAATCTTCATTGAAATATGGTTAATTGGCAAATGATGCATGACTTGTAGAAGAATAAAGGGAAAGAGTAAAACATGTATTTTACATCTACTAGTAAGCTTTGTGGGAAAAATAGGGATTTTCCTTGCATTCTTTCAAGAACATAAAGGAGGGTTGTAGTGCAACATGACTTTTGGATAAAGGAGGATCTTCATGAAGGGGAGTCAAACAATGTTATTATGGGAAAGAGCGGCTAGTGCATCTCTCCTTCTACTTTCATTTTTGTGTATTCCCTAGACTATGTTAGAACTCACCTTGTTAAGGAGGCCAAGACTGCAATGAAAGGAGGGGAGTGCCAATTCATTGGACTCTTAGTTGTCTACAAGAAGACTTTGAAGTTTGACGGTCTACCAGGCCTTTATCAAGGTTTCACTAGTTCTTGTATTGAATTCAATGTGTATATCATGGCAAATACTTTGGATTGTACCACTCTCTAAATCTAGAGGTGCTTGGTGACAATCTTCATCTTTTGGAGTTGCTTCTAACTTTGACTGTGTTGAAGATGATCACCAGACAATAGTATTCTTTAGTGTGGATCTATTTGGACAATGAGTGTGGTGGTAATTCAAAAGGTATGTCACCTTCATGACAATTCGTAAGGTGACTATAGTGATGTGGAAATTAATAAATTCTGGTCTAATATCTAGTGCAAATTCAAGTGTTGATGATACATATGCTAATTATCCTAATCAATCGACATGATCAGAGCTAAATCTAAAGAAGGGTGGCATGCAAAGTGTTGGGTTATAGAAACACAAGATGTAACAGGTTGGCATTTTGGCTTGTAAGGCATGTTTGTAAGAAAAAACAAATGGAATTCCAATTATGCTTAGCATAGTGATCATCCTAAGACAAAAAATCCTTAAGAAGTCCTATCAAGAGGCTCTTTCTACACTCAATCATCTAAACCTCATGACAGTTTGTGGTCTACCTTGATGGTGATCTTCTCTGACTACAAGGTTGCCTTTAAGCTTACTCCACTAGATTTATAAATTTGACTCCAAGAAGGCACCAATAAGCCGAGTCTCTCTCCATGCTTCTATGCTTAAGAAGACAATCGAGTAAAGGCAACATTATTGCAAGTCCTACTCTCCTCATGAAAAGTACAAAATCCTTATCATGAGAGCTAGCACTGCCATGAATGCCTTTAGTGTAGTCTATGCTCCTCCCTACAACCATAAGGAGTTGAAAGCTCCTTGTTATCATAGTAATCATTCAACAAGGGCATTTTTATGATGATCAAGGAACCTTAGAAAGAAATAAGTGACAATAAGAGAAGCATATATATACCCTAAGAGGAAAAGGAAGCTACACTTAATTTGCATGCATTGGAGATGTGGAGCAATGATATTGATGTAGCTATCACTTTTCATCTTAACTTTGTTTATGTGCGGATCAGTGCTTTACAATGGTAAGAAAACAATGAAGGAAGTAGGCGGGTTCTATTTCATGTCAGAAAACATGCTTCGGGTTTTGAAGTGACTTGATCAAGGGTAACAAAAAAAGGGCTTAGTTTTGATCACTCTTGAATAATTTTATGCTCAAATGAAGTTAAGGGCTAAGCATAGTTCAGGGTTAGCATTGACTACTCCTAATCTAGGGAAGTCCTTGGATGAATTAGAGTGCTAACATCTAGGATATTCTCATATGAATTTGTGACTTGGATGCAAATCTCTTGGCAAGGATTGTAATCCGGGTTTTTCTTAATATAGTGAATAATATTCAAAATGTCTCTCCTTGTTCATCTAATTCTACCAGTCTTCCTTCTCTTCCTTGAATCTCTTACTGGTCAGTACACATCCTTTCAATATCAATGTTGAATCCAATATGAGACGCCGTGACAAGGTTTCAAAATGGGGACTATATGAATCATGAACGTGACAAGGACTTTAAGAAGAATGTAGTAGGGAGTGAATTAGGTTATTGGAAAAGTGTATAGGAGCCAAGCATTTGTGCAAGTCCACTCATGACCTTGATGTCTTCCAATGAGTCTACATTGACTTAATCAGCAGTTTGGCTATATCATTGCCTGCTATGGCCTTGTCTATCTTGTTCATCAACAAGAAAAACTTCTAATTCCCCATGTTCCATAGCACAAGTTGGAGGTTGAAGGCCTATTGTGGCTTCAAAGTAAAGAAGATTTTGTCATAGTTCGTTGTAGAAATGCATTGGAAGCTATTAGGTATAAGAATTCACACTACTTTGAGTTAAGGTGAGATGAGTATAAAAAATTAGCTCTAATTTTGCACATGCAACGGCGCGTAATCCGAGCTTTGCTTATAAAGTGTGCGGAGAGGGGCGGCTCCCACTTCATCTGTCCCCGGTGGGCTCTCCTTGTTGCAGACCTCGAGTCGGTGGGGATACGATGCAACGGCCAGAGACGATGGCCGGGCCGAGTGAGCTCTCTCTCCATCTCCATGCCACCCGTCGTCCGAGAGCGCTGTCTCTCGGCGGGGGGTAAGGCGCGTGGACGAGAGATGCTCCAGGGAGGGCTTGGGACGGCCCCCCTGACCTTACCACCTTAAAACCTTAACAACAACGAACGGAACAAAAACAACCAACCGCCGCAAGAAAGAAAGAAAGAAACTAAAAATAAATAATAAAGATAATAAAGCAAAAGAAAAGAAGAAAAAGTACCCTACCCGCCCGGCACGGCCATCGATCCACCCACCGTTTTTTGAGCTTAAAAAGAGAGAGCTTTAACCTTAGGTACATTATATTACGTTTCGATCGATAGTATAATAAACAAGCAACAACCAAATGAGTGTCGGTGCATGCATTCGAATGCTTGTTTGTGTATTTTTTAAAAATCATTCTAATATGTTCGTCCGGACAGCTATATTGACATGTATTTTGAAGATTATACCGATGAGTATTTTGCCAGGCATACTGATATGCTAGATATTTTGAGTGGCCGAAGTCAGCGGCACTATTCCTACATTTTGGTTTGCCTCGTGAGATTGATCGTATAGATAATCTATAAGCTAGGTGAGTAAGGGCTCATGCATGAAGGGCCCAATGTTTTTTATGCTGAAACATGTGGCATTGTGTACAGCTACTATGAGTACATGCTTTTAGCATTGTTTTGGAGAATCTTTGCATCTTTGGAGGGAAATAAGGAATGGATTTCTTGAGAACACCTCCACGCATAATCCAATGGGCATAAGCTCAATGGCCATAAGTCTGGTCTAATATCTAGTGCGAATTCAAGTGTTGATGATATGTGTGCTGATTATCCTAATCAATCGGCATGATCAGAGCTAAATCTAAAGAAGGGTGGCATGCAAAGTGTTGGGTTACAGCAACACAACATGTTACACGTTGGCATTTTGGCTTGTAAGGCATGTTTGTAAGAAAACACATATGGAATTGCAATTATGCTTGGCATAGTGATCAATTTAAGACAAACAAGCCTTAAGAAGTCCTATCAAGGGGCTCTTTCCACACTCAATCATCTGAACCTCATGATGGCTTGTGGCCTACCTCGATGGTGATCTTCTTCGACTACAAGGTTGCCTTTTAGCTATACTCCATTGGATTTATAAATTTGACCCTAAGAAGGCACCAACAAGCCGCGTCTCTCTCCATGCTTCCATGCTTAAGAAGACAATCGAGCAAAGGCAACATTGTTGCAAGTCCTACTCTCTCCTCATGAAAAGTACAAAATCCTTATCATGAGAGCTAGCACCGCCATCATTGAACTCCTTTAGTGTAGTCTATGGCTCCTCCCTACAACCATAAGGAGTTGAAAGCTCCTTGTTATCATAGCTATCATTCAAAAATGGCATTTTATGATGATCAAGGAACCTTAGAAAGAAATATGTGAAAACAAGAGAAGTGTATATCTACCAGTGCATGCCCTTTCAATATATCGATGTTGAGTCCAATATGAGATGCCGTGACAAGGTTGTAGAATGGGGACTGTATGAATCATGAAGCTGACAAGGACTTTAAGAGGAATGTAGTAGGGAGTAGATGAAGTTAGTAGAAAAGTATGTACATGTAGTTATGCATGAAGATTTGGATATGGATTGTAGGGTATGAGTAGTTCAAATATTTATTGAGGTAGAACAAATACAGTTACTGTATCTAGTCATAGATATGCGAGAATAGGAAATTACTGAACAAAAGCCTGAGTAGACGGAGAATTTGGCAGTGGAAGCAATTCAACTGATTGTAGAGGAAGTGAGTCTATTTAATGGATAGGACATGTGTAACCATATCAAAGATTTTGAAGAAAGGATGCAATAGTTTGATGTCCTAGAGGATTATAGGATTGAATGTTTAGAATGCATTGATGAAAGCAGTGTCGTGACGCTGCGCATCCACCATTGCGAACATGAGGGTGGAGTTTCTCACCAGGAATTTGAAACCATTAGTCAACGTCATTAGGAATTTATTTTTTGTTGTGTGTGTGTTTTTATTTGCATTTTTGCATGACGCACGAACACATGTGGATAGGCTAGGCACATTTTCTTCATTCCATTCATAAATTTTGTGTGGATCATCATTCGATTGGTTGCATAGCATGGATTCAATTTTGCATGTCCTCTTCAAATCACAAATGATTGAGCACGAAGTTCTATTTCAAAGCATATTTTCTTGCTAGGACACATTGTACAGCATTAAAGCATGATGTATGTCCTGAAGGCCATGAGGATTCACCGTTTGATGAGAAAGCCTTGTGATGTGCCGTATCAAATGCAAATGGGAAGTTTATTTTCAGTTCATTGCCTTGTGGACAGTAAAGCTTGTGCCTTATTACAAGGGAGAAATTACAGTCTTTGATGTTTCACCTACTTCCATTGAACTAGCTGTTGGTCATGACAATGTTGTTATCACTGAGCCATTTCAAGTAATTGGGATCTCTATTGGTGGCCAAGTTGTAGAGAGTTAAGGCACTGGCCTGAAGGGAGTGCTGATATTCGTAAACAATGCCCAAAAAGCCACAATTGATGTGAAAGGGTACTACAAACTTGACAAGGTCACATCAATTCACTACACAATCAAGGCTCAGAAGCCTCACTATAAATTTAGTACATTACATTGAGCCATTTCATGGTGCTCCTGAAAATTGCTTGCTACCAAATATTGTTGTAACCCAAGAACAACCTTGTCTTCTAATTGGCTAGTGAACCTTTGCTTGCTTAAAAGAGACAAGTTCCATATCGAGCTGATGTCTTTTGATCATATCCGAGAGTCTTTTGATTTTGTATTTTATCTATATCTTTAATCAAAGAATTTATTTTCTCAAACTAAAATTCTTTTGGATAATTATTTTACGTTGAGTTCTCCCATCGCAAAGTGTCCTTGCGGCGAGTGACTTTTACGAATCCCTGCACAAATTCCATGCAAGAGCGGGTTAAAGGAACAAGTTTAGAAGATATGACATATGTATGGTATAACTTGGGATGACTACAAGCATGCTCAAAAATATTGAAAAGAACGTAAATGTGCCCAAAAAGCTAAGATTTTGTATGGAAAATCTTGATTTATCTATTGAACTATTTGAGCTTCCACTTCTAGACGTTGAAGTGATGTAGGATAATGCATATACCAATACAAAGCTAGAGATTACTGATGATGTAGATATTCTTTCTAAGGATGATTTTTTACTATCTAACATGAAGGTGGATGCTATACTTATGAATATGTTTCCTATAATTATAGAATCAGACATAGTGTTGGAGGGTTGTGATTATGTAGAGGTTTTGATTCATGATTTTGCTATGTTTTTACTATGCAGAGTGATGCTTAAGATGGAGATGCATTGATAGATGTAATGCTAGAGGAGACTATTATAAGTGCTATGGTTGACAGATCTAACATTCTTAATGGGGATGTGATGATGGATCATATTGATGCTAATGTGCAAAGGATGGATGATGCTATCAGAGTTGAAGGTATGAGAGAAATATATGCTTTGGATGAATACACCAATGAGCTCAACCTTCATTCAAATTTGCTTGATTGGTGAATGGTACTTGACTTGGAGAAAAAGCAAGAGAAGGAGAAAAATGAGTCTTTAATATATACTATCATGGATTGTGGGAAAAAAAGGAATTTTCATTGCATGCTTTCAAGAATGAAAAGGAGGGTGGGGGTGCAACATGCATTCTAGTAAAGGAGGATGTTCATGTAGGGCATTGGGGGAATACTTTTATGCACAAGAGTAGCCAATGTGTCTTCCCTCCTATTTTTCTTTTTGCGTATTCCCTAGACTACATTAGAACACACCTTGCTAAGGAGGCCAACGCTATAAAGAAAGGAGGGGAGCATCAGCACAATGGACTCTTGGTTGTCTACAAGAAGATTCTGAAGCTTAATGGCCTACCAAAGTTTTACTAGGGTTTCAATAGTTCTTGTGTTGAAATCATTGTGTATACCATGACCAATACTTTGGACTATATGACTCTCTAAAGCTAGATGTGCTTGTTGACAATCTTCATATTTTGGAGTCTCTTATAACTTTGATTCTATTGATGGATATCGACCACCTACATGAAGAGGATGGTGTTCTCTTGTGTGGATCTATTGGGACCACCAGAGTGGTGACAATTCAAGGTGTACAAGGCCTTCATGACAATTCAAGAGATGACTATAATAAGGCAAAAACTCATGAATTGTGGTCTAATATCTAGTGTGAATTGAAGTACTGATGATGCATATACTTATTATTCTAATCAATGGGGATGATCATAACTAAACCTAAAAATGGGTGGCATGAAAAGTGCCGAGTTGTAGTAGTAGAAAATGTCACACATTGGGATTTTGTCTTGTAAGGAAAGTTTGTAAAAAAAAAAACATATGGATTTCCAATTATGCTTAGCATAATGATCAACTTAAGAGATACAAGCCTTAAGAAGTCCTATTAAGAGGCTCTTCCTATGCAATCATATGAAGATCATGATATCTTGTGGCCTACCTCCATGCCAATATTCTCCAACTATAACACTGCCTTCAAGCTATACTCCATTAGATTTATAAACTTGAATTCAAGGAGGCAGCAACTCGAGTCTCTCTCCATGCTTCAATGCTCTAGAAAAAAAATGAGTAAAGGCAACACTATTTCAAGTCCTACCCTCCCTTAACAAAAAGTACAAAAGCTAATCCTTTTGTTTGCCTTATCATGAGAGCTAGCTTTACCATGAACTCCTTCTGTGTAGTCTATGCTCCTTGCTACTACCATTAGGAGTTGAAAGTTCCTTGTTATCATAGCTACCATTCAGCAAGGACATCTTATCGACTTTGGAAAGAAACAAGTGACAACAAGAGAAGCGTATACCTACCCTAAGAGGAAAATCATGCTACACTTAATTTGAATATGTTGGAGAAGTGGAGAAATTGATGTAGCTATCACAGTTCATCTTAACTTTGTTTATGTATGTGCTGGTCAATGCTTTATGCAAAGAATGCAATGAAGGAAGTTAGGCTTTATCTCTTGTATGAAAACATACTTGAAGTTTTGAAGTGACTTAATAAGGGTTAACTATTGAGGCTTAGTCTTGATCA
The DNA here is from genome assembly GCF_053477565.2 of Lygodium microphyllum. NCBI lineage: Eukaryota > Viridiplantae > Streptophyta > Polypodiopsida > Schizaeales > Lygodiaceae > Lygodium > Lygodium microphyllum. Next base: position 101,648,260 of record NC_141150.1, on the reverse strand, counting down.
CTCTTGAGAAATTTTATGCTAAGATGAAGTGGAGGGCTAAGAAGAGTTTGGGGTTAATGTCGACCACTCCTAATCCCTGGAAACACTTGGATGAAGTGGAGGGTTAACATTGAGGGTATTCTCATATAAAATTGTGATTTGGGTTCAAATCTTTTGACTGGGATTGTAATATGGGTTTCTTATAATGTTGTGCATAACATTGAAAGTATATCTTCCTATTCAGCTAGTTCTACCACACCTCCTCCTCTTTCCTAAATCTCTTGGTAGAGACCCCACCTCTTATTGGCCTACATCTGCATCCTTTCAACATGAGTGTTAAAACCCGATGTGAGATGCTGTGACAAGGTTGTAGGATGGGAGAATCAGGAATCATGAAGCTGACAAGGACTTAACAAGGAATGTAGTACGGAGCAGATGCAGTTATTGAAAAAGTGTATACATGTAGTTAAGTGTAAATATTTGGATATGGATGGTAGGATACATGTAATTCAAATATTTATATGGGAAGTACAAATGTAGTTACCATATCAAGTCATAGATATGCAGGAATACGAAATTACTAATTAAGAACCTGAGAGGATAGAGGATTTGGCAATGGAAGCACTTCAAATGATTATTGAGGAAGCGGGCCTATTTAATGGACAGGATGTATGTAGCTATGTCAAATTTTTTGATAAAAGGATGCAACAATATGATATCTAAGAGGATTGTAGGATTGAATGTTTTGAATATGTTGATGAAAGCGGTGTTTAAGAAACAAGTTTAGGAGATTCCACATATGTATGGTATATCCTAGGATGACTACATGTATGCTCTTAAAGTCTAGGGAGAATGTAAGTGTGTCCAAAGAGCTAAGATTTGTATGCAAAATTGTGATTTGTCTATTGAACTATTTGAGATTCCATTGTTGCATGCTAAAGTTGCAAAGTATAATGCAAAACTAGAAATAAAGTCAAATATTACTGATATTGCATAGATTTTTTCTCGGGATTCTTTAAACTATCTGATGTGTAAGTTGATGCTACTATAATTGTAGAATCAAATGTATGCTGGAGAAATGTGAAGATGTAGAGATTTTGATTGAGGATGTTGCTATGTTTTTTACTTATGTAGGTTGATGTTAAAGGTAGAGATGCATTGATTAATGCAATGCTAAAGGAGACTCTTATGCACATCTACACTTAGCACTTTGATGGTTATTATGATCCTCACATTGTCAGTGACTTATCATTTATTATATTTAGTTTGTTGCACCTGCTTTTATAACATAGTTATAGCACTAGTCTATTAGTATAGTTAGTTATATACTCTTTAACTTAGTATGTGACTTTTTTTAAATGTTTTATATTATTTATACTTTGTATACATTGTATTATGTGTGGAAGAATAAGAAAAAAAAAACATTCTTGCCTCCATCTCTCTTCTTGTGTTCTTGGGTGAGCTTCTCCTTATGTGTATGGTTTGTGTTTGGCACATCAACTCCAAAAACTTCCCCTATGGCATGATTCTTGTCATGGTATTAGAGCATTACCACTGAGAGAGGCTAGTTTTGAAGGCTAAAGTGGAGGAGAAGAAGTAAGGATTCAAGCAAGCCAATGAGTAAGAAGCTCTCCCATTCTTCCACTCTCTCTCTTAGATAGTGTATGTGGAGGCATGGAAGCAATACATAGCAAAAATCTTAGATTTCTATGAGATTTTGTGTGAAACAAAGTATTGTATATTTTGCAAGATAGTCATCCTACTTTTGTTGGCCATTTGAGGCCATTTCGGGCCTCATTTTAGATCCGCAAGGTTCAAAATAATAGTTTCAGGATATATTGCAATTTTAGCTACGTCGATAAAAAATGGATACATAGGTTATAGATTTCAAATTTGTAAGTTTTAAGGTGTTTGCCAAGAATCAAACACAAGTTTTATCTACAAACAGGTTGCATACTCAATCTACTATTCAATAGTCAATTAGAAAGGCTACTTAATAGTGTATTGATGTGCACTTGTTGTGAAAGGTTGTAGAAGATTTGCTTTCTGTTTTGTATCAATCTTGTGATAATGATAAATAACAATGGAAATCCAATCATTGAGAAGCCGGATAAGAACAATTATCCATCATGGAAGTTTTGTGTGACGAACTTCCCTATTGGAAAGAGCCTTTACGAGTTCGTTTCAAGTAAAAAAAGAGCCAGAGTTGAGTAACCTTATGACTGCAAATGAATTAAAAGCATAGAAAGAATAGAATGCAAAAGAGAAAACAGTGATGTATTGGCTATCTATATTCATTGATAATATTATATTAGGATATATCAGAAATGCAAAAACTTCACATGCAGCTTGGACCATTTTAACGAATATGTTTTCAATAAATAGGAAGGCATGGAAAATTAAACTCAAGCAAGAGTTGAATACTTTGAAGAAAGGAAAAATGTATATTAATGAGTATATTTTGAAGGTGATGAGTGTTGTAGATGCTTTGGCAATGATTGATACAATGCTTGATGATGATGATTTGGTTTTATGTACTTTGGATGGCCTTAATAGTGAGAAGGCTCAGAAATTCTTTGCTATTTATATATATATATATATATATATATGAAATCCATTTTGAGATTTTTGATGGGTTGGTCTCTCTCATGATCACCAAAGGGATCAATATGTGGGGTGAATTATCTGAGAGAAGTTGTAAATAGGTTCAAGGATTTTACTCAAGTTTAGAAAGGAAATGTGGTAGATCCTCTTCAAGAGATTGTGGTATGGACGTATTGGTGATAACTAGCAAAGCAAGTTAAATGAGAAATTTTGTGAAATGAATGTTTCAAGAGGCCATGAAAACTTTAGAGACAGGGGGAGCTCTAGAGGAAGAGGCAAATAATAAAATAGAGGCTTTGACAATTCTGGTATTGTTTGTCATTATTATAGTAAAACAAGTAATTTTGCAGCCCAATGTTATGCTAAAAAGGATGATATCCACAGGAGTGGTAAATTACAATAAGAAAACTATACATCATCCTCTAATGACAAAATGAAGACCAACATGAGCGTCTGTTTGTTTTGTAGTATATGATGAATATTGTTCCAAGAAACGGGACACATGATGATATATGATTTGTTAGTTAGGTGACTTTAATCATATGACAAGTCATGCTCAATGGTTCGGAAAGATAAAGGATTTAAAAAATCTAGGTTGTGTGGATGGGTAATGATTCATGCCAACCAATTTTACACATTGAAAAAAATCATTTATCCTTGCATGATGGCCAAACAAAGAGTCTGTCAAATGCATTACATGTGCCATCAATCACAAAGAATTGTGTCTGTTGGCCAAAAGATAAAGCAAGAGTTGTAGGTTTGATTTAATGAAAAAGGTTGTTTGGTAGAATACATTAATGATAAGTGCAGGTTGATCGCAAAAGGAAGTAGAGTTCATCAATGTTCACTTTAGATTGTAGAATTCCTAGTATGAATGTTGCTACATATACTTAAAGCAAAGAAGTGGTTGTATACATTAAAATATAGCACAAATATATTGGACATACAATTGTGTAACGGTTAAAATTAATGTAGTTTAAAGGACTGATTACAAGGTTGCTTGTTTTCAAAGTTATAAAAATTCATAAAGTGTATAAATTATATCAGTTTGGTATCAGAAAAGACAACCTTTTCTCATGATAGAGATATGAGTAGAAATATACTTGATGTTGTAAATACACATATTTTAGGGCCTACACAAAATATATCTCTTGGTGGCAAAAAATACTTTATCTTGTTTATTGATTATTTTTCAAGAAAGCTATGACTATATTTCATGAAGAAAAAGAGTGATGTATTTGAGCGCTCCAAAACATTCAAGGCTGCTATTGAAATAGAAACATACTTGAAATTTAAGTACTTGAGGTCAGATGGAAGAGAAGGTTATCTCTCTAATGAGTTCAATGGCTTCTTGAGGTCTCACGAGATAAAGAGACCGTTTACTCGTAAATATATCCCACAACAAAATGGGATTGTAGAAAGAAAAAATAAACATATTGCAAAAGTTGCACAAACATTGATGGTTGAAAAGAATATGCCAAAATATTTTTGATATGAAGCTATTCATATTCATATCTATATTATGAATAACTTCCATAGGTATAATTCATGGGATAAGCCTTGAAGAATGCTTTATAAGCAAAAAGTTCAATGTGTCACACCTAAAAGTGTTTGGTTGTATTGCATATGTTCATGACATCGTATCAAATGAGCTACAAAAGAAACTTTATCAAAAGGCTAAAAAATGTATTTTTATTAGATACTCTTTAGAGTAGAAAGGGTATTGTTGTTATAATCTAGTCATCATAGGTGAGTTTAGAGTGAGCAGGGACACTTTTTTAATGTGATAAGCTGTTGATATGAATCTAGTGCTGATACATTGGATGATTATGACAATCATAATAGTTATGTGCAAAATAAAAAGTGAAAATCATAGTCTTAGTAGACCAAAAACATCATCTAGTACTACATCTACAATTAACCCTTGGTTTGGGAGACTGAGTAGCCCCACGTCTTCAGGTGCATCTACAAGTATTACAAGTAAAGACAAAGGGAATAAGAAAGTGTTGGATGGTAATGATGCATCTACTAGTCATTTGGGATCTAATGGAGATTCCAATATGGTTCAGAGATCTTGGATGATGAGCTTGGTATTCCTTCAGTCAAGACACCAGGTGTACACAGAGCACATGATCCTATGGTACACAAGTCTAGCAGGGTAAGATACCCTATTCAATGATTTGGTTTTAAAGGTTATGCAACTCACCATTATGCTTATATGATAAAGTTGGTTGAGAATGTTGAACCCACTTTCTTTGAGGATGCTATTGGTCATGCTTATTAGGATGTAGCAATGAATGAGATGGTTGCATTCAAAGCCAATAAGACTTGGAATTTGGTACCATTGCTTGAGGGCAAGAAAGTTATTTTCTATAAGTAGATTTACAAAATCAAGCATAATATAAATAGTTATGTTAGTAGGTATAATGTTAGACTGATTGCAAAAGGTAATGCTCAGACATATAACATATATTATGAATAGACATTCACTCCAGTTGCTAGCATGACAAGATGTGTGATTTCCTTGATAGCACCCAAAGATTGGAGTTTGTAGCAACTGGATGTCAAGAATGCATTCTTGCATAATGAGTTGTAAGAAGAGGTGTATATGGAGCAAGTGACAGTTTGTGAAGATTTAGAGCATCCCATATGTGAGGCCTTTATAGCATTAGAGGGGGGTGACATGCATAAAAAGTTGAAGGCCTAGCCATGTATTATCATTGTGATAAAAAGGGACATTTGCACAAGGATTGCAAAGAGGTAGAGGCTTTGAGGAAGGCAGAGATGAAGATGAAGCAAGATCCTAACTCCTCTACTCAATCATCATCTTTCTCAGACACTCTAACTTGAATCATGGACAAGGTCAAGGCCAAGAAATAGACATGGCCATCTTCTTTAGACCCCAAAAAGGACTTGGCATCTCCTCTTTCTTTCCAATACTAGTGATACGATCATCCCTATGACTCTCCAATGCAAGAGAGGATGTGTAAGCAGGTGGTGAGATGGGGTAAGTACGCCTCATCTATACAGATACACAGGTACACAAGTTCTAGAAAGGAGCATCCCTAACACACCAATTGAAATCTAACAAGTTTTGAAATCTTAGAGTTAAGATTGAAATCCAAGTTCATGATAAGCTATTATTTGACACAGCACTATTAGCTCCTAGTTCATGCTCATATGAGGTGGCGCTTTGGTGAACTTAACCAAAGGCAAGGAATCTATGGTCACGTGTGTTTAGAGGCATTTTTTATGGGATAATCTTGTACTAGACATTCAACATTGACACTTAGATTCTCTTTGAAACACCTTAGTGGTGGCTTCATCACCCACTACTTGGATATCCATGGTCCTATTTTGGTGGTCTTTATTGTATAGACTATGATGAGTCATTATCATTATATGATTCTATTATATCGAATTGCCCATGATATAACAGAGGATGTTAGCAATCTGATTAGCTCGTGTGAGTCTAATTCATACTTGACATTTCTAGGTATTTTAGACATTTGATTAAGACCATTATGATGTTTATTTGAGCATTTTATGTAGTCTATCGATATGTTGCCATTTATGGCATATTTTTGTCTGTTATATTCAACATCCTTCTTAGTCAATCATTATCACACTCAAGTTCTATTGGAGAGATAAAATTTTCATCTTAGATCATAAATAAAATTCCATGGTTAAAGTATTTCAACATCATGCTTTTAATTTGATTTATATAAAAAGAGCCATGAAATTACACTCTTTGAATTTTGAATTTATAAAAAGGATATAACTATTTCCATGGTTAAAGTATTTCAACATCATGCTTTTAATTTGATTTATATAAAAAGAGCCATGAAATTACACTCTTTGAATTTTGAATTTATAAAAAAGATATAAATATTTCCTCCAAAATTCACAAAAGGGATATATAAAATGATACACAATTTAAAAAATAAGTTTTTAAACTACCCTATAAGGTGATCCCCCCAAGGCAATCTCTATATAATTTCCTAGTTGAAAATTTGGCATATAATTTTCTACTTAAAAATTCACATAAGTTAGAGAAATTAGGGATTCCCTAGTTTCTCTAAGTAGGAAATGTTTCATCATCCCTATGATTTAGTTTCCCTACTAGTTCTTTGTGATAGTCATTCAATTGGTGGAAATAATTAGGATTGGCATGTAATCATGTAATCATCCTTCTACTGCCAAGGCAGTCCAAAAGCTATTCAAAACTGTCAAGAATCGCGTGGTGGGGGGACTTGCTCAAGATGAGGCGCCGAACACACACAGAATGCACAAGGAGAAGCTCACTCAAGAGACAAGAAGAGAGATGGAGGCCAAAACATTTTCTTCTTGGTTTCTTCTTCTTCTTCCATACCCTTTACAATGTACACAAAGTATAGATAAGATACAACATAAAGGAAAGTAGCCTACTAAGTCAAACAATGCATAACCAACTACACTAGTCAACTGGCGCTATAACTATGCCATCTGTAAATAGGTGTAACAACCTGAATATAATAAGTAATGAGTCAATGGCCATGTGAGAGTCATAATGACCACCGATGTGCCAAGTGTAGACGTGTGGACCCATTTAACCAGGCGGTCCATCATCAATGTCCGCATGTGTTGAGCTTGTCATCTCAACACTCCCCCTCAAGCTCAACTTCACCTCTGCAACTCCAAGTGAGCTTCGAAACTTTTGAAGCTTCTCTATACTCAATGCCTTCGTGAAGATGTTAGCTATCTGATTCTATGTGCTAACATACACCAAGTCAATCTCACCTGCTAGTACATTCTCTCTCACAAAGTGGTAGTGTACCTCAATATGTTTTGTCCTGGCATGGAACACAGGATTCCTAGCCAACTGTATACTGCTCATATTGTCACAATAAATGAGAACTGGACCTTCCACCTGCACATCTAAATCAGCCAATAACTTTTGTAGCCATACTACCTCACATGCTGCAATAGCAGCACCTCTATACTCAACCTCTGTACTCGACAAAGCAATTGTAGATTGCTTTTTGCTGCTCCAAGTAACTGCTGCACTACCAAGAGAGAACATGTATCCACTGGTAGATCTTCTATCAGACATACTACTAGCCCAATCTGCATCTATGTATCCAAACACTTGTACATTTGTACGTGCCTCATAGAAAAGTCCATAATGTAATGTGGACTTCACATATCTCAATATGCGTCTGACTGCATCCAAATGTGGCTTTCTAGGTACTTGCATAAACTGACTCACAAGACCAACAACATAGCTCAAGTCTGGCCTTGTAATGGGCATGTAGATCAAACTCCCCACTATCCTCTTGAACATAGTAGGGTCTTCTATCTCATCCCCAACATCAGCACTCAACTTTACATTCTGCTCCAACGGGACTGAAAGTGGTTTGCATGCTGTCATACCATACTTGGACAACATATCCAAGCTATACTGTCTTTGGGACATCCATATACCATCATCACCTCTGATCACCTCAATGCCAAGGAAGTACCTTAGCTCACCTAAATCCTTCATCTCAAACTTCTTCTTCAAAAAGTCCTTGACTTCAACATTCCCACTATCACTATCACCTGTAATAATCAAGTCATCCACATAGATGACAATGATGACCAAACTTGCATCTCTCTTTCTCACATAAAGTGAGTGATCATCATCAGAAACATAAAAGCCAATATTGACAAGATACTCTCTGATCTTGTCAGACCATGCTCTAGGTTCTTGCTTGAGCCCATAGAGCACCTTCTTCAACCTGCACACATACATGGGATGTTCTAAATCTTCATAACCTGCTGGTTGATCTATATACACTTCTTCTTGCAAATCACCATGCAAGAAGGCATTCTTCACATCCATTTTCTACAACCTCCAACCTTTGGCTGCTGCCAAAGCAATCACACATCTGACAGTTGCCATCCTAGCAACTGGACTGAAGGTTTCTTCATAATCTATGCCATATGTCTGGGCATAGCCTTTTGCAACCAGCCTAGCTTTGTACCTACTGATAGAACCATCTGCATCATGCTTAATCTTATAAACCCACTTACATTCAATAGCTTTTTTGCCCTTCGGCAATGATACTAGATCCCAAGTCTTATTGGCCTCTAATACAGCCATCTCCTCATCCATTGCTGCATCCCAATGAGCATGACCAACAGTCTCCTCAAAACATGTGGGCTCAACATCCTCAACTAGTTTCACCATATAAGCATAATGGTGAGCTGCATAACCTTCAAAACCAAATCTTTTAACAGGGTATTTGACCCTGCTAGATCTACGTACCACTGGATCACTCAATGGAGTCTTTACATTACTATGAGCTCTCTGTACACCTAGTGTCCTGACAGAAGGAATACCAAGCTCATCATCCAAGCTCTCTGAGCCACTGGAGTCTCCATCAAGAACTGCATCAATGCCATCTGACACTTTATTCTTTCTTTGTCTTTACCTATAGTGCTACTAGATGCACTTGAAGATGTAGAGGTACTCCTTAGTCTCCCAGACCAAGGACTACCAGATGATGTCTCTGGTCCACTAAGAGTCCATGATTCTTGCTTTTCAGCCTGCACATGAGTGTCATGATCATCATCATCATCCAATGCATCACCACTACATGCACACCAACTGCTCATTTCATCAAAGATGACATCCCTGCTCACTCTGAACTTACTTGTGATAGGGTTATAACAACGATACCCTTTCTGCTCTAAAGAGTATCCAATCAAAACACATTTTTCTGCCTTTGAATCAAGATTCTTCCATAGCTCATCTGGCACATGAACGTATGCAACACAGCCAAATAACTTCAAGTGTGATACATCAGGCTTCTTGCCAGTAAAGCATTCTTCAAGAGTCATCCCATGAACTGCAGCTGTGGGAGTTCTGTTCATAATATAAACAGTAGTATGAACAGTCTCAGACCAAAAATGCTTAGGCATATTCTTTTCAACCATCAAGGCACTTGCAACTTTTGCAATATGCCAATTTTTCCTTTCTGCAACCCCATTTTGCTGTGGGGTATATCTGCATGTGAACTATCTCTTTATCCCATGAGACCTCAAAAAATCAGTGAACTCATTCGAGAGGTACTCTCCCCCTCCATCTGACCTCAAGCACTTTACTTTCAAGCCTGTTTCTCTTAACTGCAGCCTTGAAAGTTCTAAAGTGCTCAAACGCTTCACTCTTTTCCTTCATAAAATATACCCACAGCTTTTTAGAACAATCATCAATGAATGTGACAAAGTATGAACTGCCTCCAAGAGATACATTTTGTGTAGGTCTCCAAATGTCTGTATGCACAACATCAAGGATATTTATGCTTACATCTCTGTCATGTGAAAAGGGTTGTCTTGCCTGCTTACCAAACTGACATGCTTCGCATACCTTATGAAATTCTGCAACTCTAAATGTAGGCAAACCTGTAACCAACCCTTTGGACTGCATTAACTTCAGCCTTTGTACATTTGCATGTCCAATGCGTTTGTGCCAAATTTCAATATCTGCAACAACACCTTTTTCTTTAGCATACATAGCAGCATTCATAGTAGGAATTCCAACATCTAGAGTAAACATACGTCCAACTCTACTTCCCTTTGCTACCAACGTGCACTTGTCATTGAAGTCTTCTACAAAGCAACCCTTTGCATTAAATTTGACTTGCAATCCTTGCTCTACCATTTGACCAACTGACACCAAGTTCTTTGTAATAGATGGCACATGTAATACATCTGAAAGAATCTTTGTCTTACCATCATGCAAGGACAAGGGAACATTTCCAATGTGTGAAATTGGATGGCATGAATCATCACCCGTCTGCACATAATCTGCATTTTGTAAATCTTGCATCTCTCCAAACCATTCTGCATGGCTGGTCATATGATTGGATGCACCTAAATCAACATACCAAACATCATCATGTGTTCCCTTTCCTGTAACAGCATTCAACATATGCTGCATAACAAACATAGGTTCATTTTTGTCTTCATTCTGTCGTGAGGACGATGCATAGTTTCCTTGCTGCAACTTACCACTGTGAATATCATCTTTCTTAGCATAACATTGGGCTGCAATATGACCTGTTTTGCCACAGTAGTGACACACAATACCAGAGTTGTTAGAACCTCTGTTCTGCCATCCACCTCTTCCTCTAAAGCTCCCCCTGCCTCTAAAGTTACCACGACCTCCTAAAACCTGCATATCTCCAAATTGCTAAATCAATCTGTTTTGTTGGTTGTCACCACCATGTCCTTTACCACGGCCTCTTGAAGAGAACCTGCCGCGTCCCCTTCCTGAACTAGAGTAGAAAGCTTGGACCTGTTCACCACTTCTTTTAGATGTCTCACTCTGCATGTTGATCTCTTCATAAGGGAGACCAACTCATCGAAATATGGAAATGGCTTTCTGACATATACAGAAGTTACAAAAGACTTCCAAGACTTTTCATTGTTAAGTCCACCCAAGGTAGACGACACCAAATCATCATCATCGGGCATTGCATCAATCGCTGCCCCAATGCATCTGCAATGCTCCTTACCTTCAGTGCATACTCATTGATAGACATCTTCCATTTCTTCAATGTATTCAACTCTTGCTTAAGTTGAATCTTTCGTCTTTGTATTTACAAAAAACATACTTTCAAGTATGGTCCAACCTGCATATGAATTCTCTGCATTTCTAATATGTCCCAACATATTATTGTCAATTACTGCAGACAGCCAATACATGACCTTCTTGTCTTTTGCATTCCATTCCTTTCGTGCCTTTGTCTCTTCTGCAGTTGGAGGATCACTCACCTCCGGCTCCTTTTCTTCACATGAAATAAACTCGTAGAGGCCTTTTCCAATAAGGAAGTTCGTGACACGGACCTTCCATGAAGGGTTGTTGTTCTTGTCGAGCTTCTCAATGATGAGGCTTCCACTGTTCTCTGCCATTATCACAAAACTAATACCAAATAGCAAGCAAATCTTCTGCAACCCTCGACCTGTAGTGCACAACAATATACCAGATAGCCTTTTTCACTGTCTGCTCAACAATACATGCAATCTGCAACCTGTTTGTAGATAGACCTTATATTTGCTTCTTGCAAACACCTCAAGAATTACAGATTCGCAATCTGTAACCTGCGCACCCACTTTCGGTTAAAACAGCCGAAATCACAGTGTACCCTAAAACTGTTGTCTACAACCTTGCGGCTCTAAAACGGGGCCTAAAACGGTCTTAGATGCCCAAAATAACTCTGGATAAGCCCTAAAGGGATTTATTTGTAGAATACACATCGCTCTTCGTGCACACCAAATCTCACTGCAATCTGAGATTTTTGCTCTGCCCTGCTTCCGGTGCCTCCACAGGCACTATCCAAGAGAAAGAGTGGAAGGATGCGAGAGCTTCTTACCCGTGGCTTGCTTGCTCGAACCTTGCTTCTTCTCCTTCAATTCAGCCTTCAAAATCAGTCTCTCTCAGTGGCGCAGCTCTGATACCATGTCAAGAATCGCATGGTGGGAGGACTTGCTCAAGATGCTGTGCCAAACACACACAGAATGCACAAGGAGAATCTCACTCAAGAGACAAGAAGAGAGATGGAGGCCAAAACATTTTCTTGCTGGTTTCTTCTTCTTCTTCCACACCCTTTATAATGTACACAAAGTATAGATAAGATACAACATAAAGGAAAGTGGCCTACTAAGTCAAACAATGCATAACCGACTACACTAGTCGACTGGCGCTATAACTATGCCAGCTGTAAATAGGTGTAACAACCTAAATATAATAAGTAATGAGTCAGTGGCCATGTGAGAGTCATAATGACCACCGATGTGCTAAGTGTAGACATGTGGACCCATTTAACCAGGCGGTCCATCATCAATGTCCGCATGTGTTGAGCTTGTCATCTCAACAAAAACGGTCTTCACTTTCCTCCCATGATTGTTGCCATAACGTATCTTCTTCCAGCATACTCCCTCTTCTTCATGCTCTCCTTCATGCCCCTTTCTCTCTGACAGTTGCATGGCCTGCTGCAACCTCTCTCTCTCTCTTTGTGCATTGTGCTCAAATCATAGCAATTAACAAGGCTTGTGTAATTAGCATTGCCACACCACCTGTACCAGTGGAGGAACAAAGAAAAAAGTCCAAGCAAAACTTGCTACTCCTTGATGCATCAACCTACACTAAGAAATCGTCATGTGTCTGTAAAGACTGCCCCATTGATCTACATTGGTCCACCATATACTTGTACATCATTGCAAGAGAAAACAAACCAAATATCAAATCATCTTAGTGTCTAGCATCATGGAGTAGGTTCCATAAAGAAGGTAATACTTGCTCTCATAAATATAGTACATCTAATGCAAATTTTTCCACAACTAGTGAAGATGGTTTAGTAGGGCATGTGATGTACCTTCAATCATTGATTCTATGTAGAACATGTGATGTACCTTCAATCATTGATTCTATGTAGTCCACCTCAGGGCACTCGCTAAAAGGAAGCTCAACATATATATAATCACAAAACTCCAATCAGGCTGGCCCAAAGATCTGCAACAAGTCCAGTTACCTATGCATTTGCTTCAACCCCCATCAAGGTGAGATTGTGTGACTGTTTATTTTGGTCCCATTGCTAATAGATGCTAGGCTTTAAATTACTACCTTGTTCTTTATTGAAATTTTTGCACTCTACTACAATCACAGCAATTAACAAGGCATGTGCAATTAGCATTACCACACCACTTGTATGAGTGGAGCAACAGAAAAAAAAAGGCAAGGAAAAACCTACTATTCATCGTAGCAACCTACAATAAAAAATCCTACCATGTGTTTACAATGATTGCCCCATAGATTTTCATTGTTGCACCCCATACATGTGCTCGTTGCAAGGAAAAAAATAATCAAACACCAAATCATTAGAGTGTCTAGCATGGAGTAGGCTCCATATAAAAGGTAATATTTGTTCTCATAAATACAATATAGTTTATATTAATTTTTCCACAACCACCAAAGATGGTTTAGTCGGGCATGTGATGTACCTTCAATTGTTGATTCTATGCAGTCCACCTCACCATGCTCACTAAAGGAAACTCAACATATCTGTAATCACAAAACTCTTTCTAGGCTACCACAAAGATCTGCAACAATTCTGGTTACCTAGACATCTACTTTTAATTCCCACTATAAAGAGATCCTATGGTTGTTTATTTTGGTCCCATTTCTCATAGATGCTAGGGTTTAAATTACTATATTATTCTTTACTACAATCATGTATTCCAATCTTGGATTCATCACATTCATAATATTAATTGTCTATCAGTCAAGTGATAGTCCCACCTTTTTATTGTTTCAACATACAAATCATGTAGGAAATGAGCAGTTATTGACTCCATTTGTCTCAAGCCTCTTGTTGGGTGATGTTGAGGCATGACATAGGCAAATGAGAGCCCAAATATGGTGGATTTCACCCCTCATTCAAATAGCTATTTATCAAGTGATGACTACTTGGGAGACTCTTCAGAGCTCTTTGTTCATGGTTGTAGTACCTACTTTGGTTCATGAAGGGGAGGATGATTTGATGGATTGAGACATATGGACTTTCCTTCCTTTTCTTTAGTGTGCATCGACTCCAATTCGTTCAAAGGCGGCCCCCATTTTCCATTAGGTAAAATGAAGGCATCCCACCATGATACATTAAGCTATGGCCCTCCATCCATTGATGGGATCACTTATTTTTCTACACAAGGGAGGATGATGAGCGTTGGAGGGAGCTATTTATATTTTCATATCCATTGTTCATATCTTTGTGTGACCTCGTGCATCTAGACTTGCAGCACAGGGAGAGATACCCGTCTGCTTTCAAGGCATGCCTAGACTCATATTCTTAGTTAAGAAGAAAGTTTCCATTGTTGTGATATTTCTTACTTATAACAACAACCATGCTCACATATCCAACACATTTGGCTACACTTGCTCGATGTTCTTCCAAGAGGTGGTGGATACCAACATGCAGCATGGGACCCACTTCATCTAGTTGCCTTTCTTTTCTCCTACATGCATGTATTCTCTTTGTGTTCCCAAAAATAGCCTCCTAAAGGATGCAATGGCTTTAGCCTATAAAGCTAAGGTTTTACTAAGAATTACTTAGATCTAAATGTCTATCTTCATCATTAAGCACCAAAATGTTTCTAGTCTAATCAATGTACTATTCCCATTATCTTGTAGTTGACCCAACATATGATGCATTCGGAGGTTTCACAAGGAGGATGATAATCCACATGATATCCACCCTGTTCCAATTTTCACATCCTTCAAATATGAAACCTATTAAAACACTTGGGTCAAACACCCATATAGTCAACTCCTCTCAAAACATGCACATAAGCAAATGTCCGCATGTAAAATAGATCTCAATAATAGACATCTTTACATCTAGAGTACCACACCAAGCACCCCCTCGTAGGCCTTGTGTTGAGATATCGAGCTCCACTCGTGATACGCCAGGGTGACCGTTGTGTATTTATGTCACCGACTTGTCAGTTGCAGATGCGGTTGGTACACCGCCCATGAATAATAGCTACATGATAGCTATCCTTATCTACTCTAGTTCGTTGCTCAGTTAGTATGCCACCTTAGTTAGTTGAGTTTGGTTTTGAGACCCATATATAGGGTTCTTCTATTTCTTTGTATTAGAGTTCTTTTGGCTTATACAACTAAGAAGAGGAAAACTGTTTTCAGCCTCCACCCTTGTGTGTCTTCCCCCATTGTGCAAGCAAGAAAGCTACAAGTGAGATTCCTTCCTTCTCTCCCACAATCTTGACATGGTATCAGAGCCTTGTTCGTGGTAAGGAGCTCAAGAAAGCAAGCCAAGCTCGCGGTGTTCTGGTAAGAGGAGCAGTGTTACTTTCATTTTTTGTTTTGGGAGCAGATCTCTGCAGGTAGCACAGCCGGAAAGTGCAGGAGTGCATTGTCTCAGGTTGAGACGCCCTTCGCGGTGAAGCAAGAGGGCAGTATATGCTGCGGGCGAGGGCTTTAGCCCTCGGCGACCTTGTTTTTTTGATTTGAGGCCATTTCGGGGCCTGTTTTGGAGGCGGAAGTTTTCTGCACGCACTCAAGAAAAGGCCCAGTTTTATGCTGTGCGACCACTGTTCTACAGGTCGGTGAATAGTTACTGTAAAAATTGCATTGTATGCTTGTGCGCAGAGACATTGGGAGTTACAGAATCATCCTTGTTGCCTGTTGATGCAAAATCGTCACTAGGAAGTGACTGTGTGGTCAAATACCACTTTCGCCAGTTTTGCAGATTTTCCCTTGTGAGGGTGAAGCTGTGGTTTTTGCAGTGACAGAATTTTTTGCAGTCTTCTATAATGGCATCTGATTCTCTTTCACAGATTGTCACTGAAAAGCTTGACAAGAACAACTTTCAAGCATGGAAGTTTAGAATGACGAATTTCCTTATGGGAAAAGGATATTGGGAATTTGTTGCAGGAAATGAAGAAGAACTAGTTCTTCCTGATGTTCCCAATCAACAGCAAATGCAGGCATTCAAAGCATGGCATGAGAGAGCCAGGAAAGTTATGTACTGGCTGTCTATCAGTATTTCAGACTCTATGATTGTGCATATTCAGGATGCAAGTACGCCAAAGGAGGCATGGGATACTTTGTCAAAAATGTATAGCACAAATACGCAAGCCAGGAAAATGCAGCTCAAGCAAGAGTTGCATAATGTGCAAAGAGAAAATATGAGCATCAATGACTACCACATGAAGGTGAAGAAGATTGCAGATGCACTTGCTTCCATTGGATCGCCAGTGGAAGATGATGATTTAGTTTCTGTGACCTTGAATGGTCTAGGAAAGGATTATGCACAGTTTCGGACATCCATTTCAGTTCGTGAACGATTTCCTGATTTTGAGGAGTTGATTGCTCTTCTAATTTCTGAGGAGCAGAGAAATGGTGGTGCATCTTCTTCAGGAGGAACTTCAAAGGAAGCTGTCTTCTACTCAAATGCTGGAAGAGGTAGAGGCAGAGGTAGAGGAGGCCGATTTGGAGGCCGTGGCAGAAATCAGAATATGCAGCAAACTCAAGAAAACCAGTCCTATGGAGGAGGACGTGGTAACTCTAGAGGCAGGGGGAGCCAAAGAGGTCGTGGTGGATGGCAAAGAGGTCAAAATGCAAACAGTAATGTTGAATGCTACTACTGTGGTAAAATGGGTCATATGGCTAAAGACTGCTATAAAAAGCAGAATGACATCATGAATGGAAAACTGCAACAAGGGAATTATGCATCTTCTAGCAGACAGGGTGATGACAGAAATGAGCATTTGTTCATGGTGCAGCACATGAACAATTCTGTGACAAGTGCAAAAGAAAGCAATGATGTATGGTATGTTGACTCAGGTGCATCAAACCACATGACAGGTCATGCAGAATGGATGGAGGATGCAAGGAAAATGGAAAAACTAGGATTTGTGGAGACTGGTGATGATACTGCACATCCTATTGTGCAGATTGGAAAAATTCCCTTGTCTATGCAGGATGGGAAAAAGAAATACCTGTCCGATGTATTTCATGTCCCGAATATCACCAAGAATCTGGTTTCTGTCGGTCAAATGGTTGAGCAGGGCTTGCAGGTCAGATTTAATCCTCATGGATGCTTTGTTGAGGATATGAAAAATAAAGGTCGCTTGATAGCAAAAGGAAAGAAGAAGGGCAGAATGTTTACGTTGGATGCAAACATGTCTGAATTGAGTGCAGCAATGTTTGCACATGGGATCGGTGTAGTTGCAGATATTGATATCTGGCATAAACGCATTGGTCATGTTAATGTACAGCGACTTAAATCAATGCAGGCCAAAAATATTGTTGCAGGATTGCCAAAATTCAAGGTTGCAGAAATGCATAAGGTATGTGAAGCCTGTCAGTTTGGAAAACAGGCAAGGAAACCATTTCCTAGACATGTTCAAGAGAGTGAGAAGCCATTGGAATTAATCCACTCTGATGTGTGGACTACTAAAGCTACATCTCTTGGAGGCTGTCATTATTTTGTCACTTTTATTGATGACTATAGCAGAAAAGTTTGGGTGTATTTTATGAAAAAGAAAAGTGAAGTTTTTGGGCATTTCAAAACCCTTAAAGCTATGGCTGAAAAAGAAACAGGTCTGCAAATAAAATGCCTGAGGTCAGATGGAGGGGGAGAGTACCTCTCAAATGAGTTTGCAAAGTTCTTGCAGGAGTATGGCATAAAGCAGCAATATTCATGCAGTTATAACCCACAACAAAATGGAATTGCAGAAAGGAAAAACAGGCATATTGGAGAGGTATCTCGTGCCATGCTCAATGAAAAAGACTTGCCAGATTTTTACTGGGCTGAAGCAGTTGCTACAGCAGACTACATAATGAACAGGACTCCCACTGCAGCAATACATGGAATGACTCCAGAGGAGAGGTATACTGGTAGGAAACCATATATTTCTCACTTGAAAATTTTTGGTTGCATTACCTATGTACATGTGCCAGATGAGCTGAGATCCAAGTTGGATCCAAAAGCTGAGAAGTGCATCTTTATTGGTTACTCTCTGCAATAAAAAGGGTATAGATGCTATAACCCTTCTACTCGTAAGTTTATAGTGAGCAGAGATGTTTTTTTTGATGAGATGAGTAGCTAGTATAAACAGTAAATGTGATTGATGATGTAGATGCACAAAATGGTAATGCTGCACAGAATTCACAGCAGCAGTCACAAAATATTAGTGGACCTGGAGCGTCCTCTAGCAGTGGTTCACATTCTTCGCCATGGACAGGTAGATTGAGATCAGGAGAATCTTCTCAAAGCAATGCAGATAGTGGTATGCAGGTATCACGAAAAGGAAAAGAGAAGGTTGATCAGCCCATGTTTGATGTGAATGCAGGTGACTCTTATGTGGATGGTGAATCCAGTGGCTCAGAACAGAGCATTGATGATGAGTTGGGTATTCCTTCTATTGTTACACCTGGAGTAAGGAAGACCAGGGATGTTTTGAGAGCACCTGGGAGTGAACCTACTTTGCGCAGGTCAACCAGAGTTAGGTATCCTATGGATAGGCTGAAATATGATGGATTTACAGCCATTCACTATGCATATATGGTCAAAGTGATACAGGAACCAGAACCCACTTCTTTTGAGCAAGCCATGGGAAAAGAAAAATGGGAGAAAGCCATGGATGAAGAAATGGATGCCTTGGAAGAAAATGCTACATGGGAGTTAGTACCTTTGCCTAAAGGTAAGAATGCAATTGGCTGTAAGTGGGTTTATAAGGTGAAGCACAATGCAGATGGTTCTGTGAACAGATACAAGGCAAGACTAGTAGTCAAGGGGTATGCACAAACATATGGCATTGACTATGAAGAAACATTTAGTCCGGTTGCAAGGATGGCAACCGTAAGAGCAGTCATTGCTATGGTTGCATCAAAGGGATGGTCTTTACATCAGATGGATGTAAAGAATGCCTTCTTGCATGGTGATTTGCAAGAAGAGGTCTATATGGAGCAGCCACCAAGTTATGTGCATGATGTTCATCCTCAGTTTGTTTGCAGGTTGAAGAAAGCCTTGTATGGCTTGAAGCAAGCACCTAGAGCATGGTCTGACAAGATAGGACAGTATCTTGTCACTATTGGCTTTCAGATTTCCAAGGCAGATTTCTCACTTTATGTGAGAAAAACAGAGAAATGTATTATGCTACTTGTCATTTATGTTGATGATTTGATTATGACAGGTGACAGTGATGAAGATATCCTTCATGTGAAAATGCTATTGAAGCAAAAGTTTGAGATGAAGGATTTGGGAGAGCTGCGTTATTTCTTGGGCATTGAGGTGATTAGATCACCAAGTGGGATACAACTCTTGCAGAGGCAGTATGGATTGGACATGCTGTCCAAATATGGGATGACAGGCTGTAAGCCTATTTCAGTTCCTTTAGAGCAGAATGTGAAGCTGAGCGCAGATGCAGGTGAGCTTGTGGAAGACCCTACTATGTACAGACGCATAATAGGAAGCTTGATTTATATGACTATTACCAGGCCAGATTTGAGCTATGCTGTTGGATTGGTAAGTCAGTTTATGCAGGCTCCAAGGAAATCGCATTTGGATGCGGCTAGACGCATACTCAGGTATGTGAAGTCCACATTGTAGTATGGACTATTTTATGAGACTGGGGTTCAGATACAGTTACATGGATACACTGATGCTGATTGGGCTGGTAGTATCTATGATAGACGATATACTAGTGGATATGTGTTCTCTTTTGGGAGTGCTGCAGTCACTTGGAGCAGCAAGAAATAGCCTACAGTTGCCTTGTCGAGCACAGAGGCTGAGTACAGGGGTGCAGCAATGGCTGCATGTGAGGTAGCTTGGTTGCATAAGCTACTTTATGATATGCATCAGTCTACAGATGGGCCAGTTGTCATTTATTGTGACAACATGAGTAGTATACACTTGGCAAATAACCCAGTCTATCATGCTAGAACAAAGCACATTGAGGTGCATTATCACTATGTGCGAGAGAGGGTTTTACTAGGTCTTATTGAACTAGTTTATGTCAGCACAGAGGATCAGGTAGCTGATATATTCACGAAGGCATTGGGCACAGAGAAGCTGCGCAAGTTCAGAGACCTGCTTGGTGTGCAGGAATTGGGATTGAGCTCGAGGGGGAGTGTTGAGATATCGAGCTCCACTCGTGATACGCCAGGGTGACCGTTGTGTATTTATGTCACCGACTTGTCAGTTGCAGACGCGGTTCGTACACCGCCCATGAATAATAGCTACATGATAGCTATCCTTATCTACTCTAGTTCGTGGCTCAGTTAGTATGCCACCTTAGTTAGTTGAGTTTGGTTTTGAGACCCATATATAGGGTTCTTCTATTTCTTTGTATTAGAGTTCTTTTGGCTTACACAACTAAGAAGAGGAAAACTGTTTTCAGCCTCCACCCTTGTGTGTCTTCCCCCATTGTGCAAGCAAGAAAGCTACAAGTGAGACTCCTTCCTTCTCTCCCACAATCTTGACACCTTGTGTGGGTTTCATACACTTGAGAATTTTGACCTCCATATACATGCTTGCAATATGCCCATGTACAAAGGACATTCTTGTTCTCTTTTAATCCATGGCAGTAAAAGCTACTCTTGTTGATTCTCACTTTCCACATCCAAATCAATCAAAGCGTCACTAAAAGCATCAAGACATTCAACATCTTGAAGCACCTTTGAATTTCCTGTCAAGGCATAAAAAGAGATCATACTTTCATCTCTCAAAGGATATGAAACATCTCAAACTTTGTAGCATCACATTCATCATTCTCTGTATGCATATCCTCTAGCTCTTGAACCTCCACATGGACTACAAGTGTGTCCTCCTTACCATGTGCATGCATCAATTCTTCAATCTCTCTTTGATTCACTACATCAAGCAATACATGAGCATCATAGGCCTCCTCATAAGCACTCACAAAGTACACACTTGCAATTTCTATCTCATCAACTTCATGCTTTTCAAGGCATCCACTATATGGCTAATCACAACCTCATTAATCTTAGCATAGGCCTTGGTATGGCTAGTCTCAACCTCAGTAATAAGTAGTGTAGTCCGAGTAAAATCCTATCATTCCTCCTCTATCCTTTCACCATCCTCTTCATGCATCCTTATTTCATCTTGTTCTTGTATTCTTTTTGCACCCTCTTCTAACTTTACATATTGTTGCTTGTACAATTCAACCTGTTTACCGCAGCACAGAGGAGCGGCAAATGGAAAAAAGAAAAGAAGAAAAAGGCGCCTTAACTGACAACTAGACCCTGGAAAAAATTAAACGCACAGGCACGATCCTCAAGAAGTCTTAGAGTCGTCCAAGGAGAGTAAAAGAGTAAAAAGCGCACCATTAAGTGCGAAAACGCTTCCAAAACCTTGTAAGAGAGCGCCAGGCTCACTCCTATGCAAATTGTATGCATTAGTTGGGGATAGGATAGACTAGAACGGTGGGAAATGAGAAATGGGCCTAGGCTAATGGCTGGCCATGTAAAAAAGAGGGATGATTGCCCATGAAAAGTAGGGCATGTATATAAAGTTGAAAAGTGAATGGGAAGCTCATTCTTGTGTGTGGCCAAAGCTTCTTCTTCTTCTTCTCTTGTTTCTTGCCTTCTTGCTTGTGCTTGAGAGAGGGATTGAGAGAGTGTGGGGGAGTGAGGGAGTGATTGTGTGAGAGTGAGGGATCTTGGAGAAGAAGCTCTCCATCTCCTCTCTTCATCTTCCCCTCCTCTCTTCTCTTCTCTTGTCTCGCGTGTGGCTATGGAGGATGAACCTCATGGGAGAGGGATTGAGGTTGCTTGAGCTTGCCTCAAGGATCTTGGAGCTACCGGTGTGCAAGAAAGAGGAGGGTACTCGATCGAGCAGCAAGGTAAGCTCACTACACCCGTAAGGTAGGCATTGCGCGTCGGCTATGTGAGAGGTAGCCATGGCCGCTCGGTTTTAAACACTTGAGCAATAAGTGGTCCGTAGGTCTCGCGGTAGAGCTTGAAGCTCCCCTCCATTTTGGTTTTGTTTCCCGGGCAGACGGAATTGAGCCTTGAGCGCCGCGCACATCAAATCGAGCATAGAAGTAGGTTTTGCAGCCTAAACCAGTGCTCGAGATAACTAGGAGATTTAGGAGGGTTTAATCCATGAAACAAGTAAGTATTTGGGTTTGTTGGAAGCATTAGATAGGACTATCATTCTGCATTTCTGTTTTTCATGTTGACTACACTAGATTAAGGTTAGATTAGGGTAAGAAAAGAGAAAACTGAGGTTCTGGCTGCTGCTGGAAACAGGAAAACAGGGGACTAGATTCAAGTTTCTGGGTGAAACAGGGAAAGGGAACTAACTGTAAGGTTTTGCAGTGCTAGGAAAGGACCTTAAGAGGCTTGGGAGACCAAGACAAACCTCATTTCTTTGGCTAGCCTTGTGTGTGAGAGAGAGAGAGAGAGAGAGCTTCCGGCTCACAGGAAGAGGAAACACTACCACGATTTTGGGTGCCATCGATTTGTGCTGCTCTAGGTGAGTCTGGTGTTTTTCAATAGTGCTCTAATCAGATATGGGAAGTCTGTAGTGATTGTGTATAGTAGACATTAAGAGGGATCCAAACGCGTCGGAATCGCGCCCGTCGCCGATGCAGTCAGACCAACTCGCAGTGGTCCGATTCCCAGAATCGGACCACCCGAGTCCTGGGGTCGGACCGTCCGATTCTCAGAATCGAACCGTCCGACTAAGGGAGTCGGACCATCCCTGTCCGATTTCCGGAATTGGACACCTTGATCGAACGTGCCACGTGGCACTCAGACTGCCCACTAGAGTCAGACCATTATAGTCGGACCATCGTAGCCGGACTCGGACTAGTCCATAATCGGACCACTTTGAAAATAGGACCACCCTCCTGGTCCAATTCCAAAAATTGGACCACCAAGGTCGGATGAGTCCAGAATCAACCAACCCTGTCCGACTATTAGAGTCGGACCAAACCTGTCCGATTGCAAGAATCGGACCGTCTGACTCCTAGAGTCGGACCAGCTCTGTCTGATTCCCAGAATCGGACCATCGTGCTAGAAGGAAAAGATAAGGATCTTTTGTTGGCCCTGCCACAAACTTGACCCCCAGGACGCAACCCTGAACACCCCAAGAACCAGTTTGACCATTAGACCCTCAAAGAACAATCGAACTTAGGGCAGAACAGAAAATGCAGCACAGACCCGTAGAAAGACCGTAGAATAGCGGGGAACCGAGTTGAGAACTCAAATTAGGCTGGGAATGTGGGTGGAAACAAGGTGGAGTTCGCATTACATGCTTTCTGCATCGGCACTTCACTCTTGTGCCCCACTAAGTTTGCACAGCAAGAAAAGAGAAAAGCCTATTTTCGCACTAAGCACCATGAAAGCACTAAGCACAACGTGTGAATAAGGATCGTAGCTGCTTTCGAATAACAAGGAACACACCAGGATATCTAATAACATTAAGGAACCCACTAGTAGGAGAAGACCCCAAGACTTAGACAGGTGCCTGAGTGCCCTACTAGTAGTACCTGGAGAAGACACGAAGTCACGGGAAGCAACAAGATAGAGGAGTGAAAGCTGCCGGAGTTGATTGGATTCATTGACAACCTTGTGGAGTTGGAAGCAGAAACAATGTCGGGATCAAGAGGCAAACAAGGGGAAGACCAATTAGACTTAGGAGAATTTCCAACCTCGGTCCAGGAACTGGTCCACGACTACGATCTACTCACTAGGACCGTGATCCAAGGCAGATCTGTAGAGGAAGTGGTAGCTAACCTGGAAGAAGAGAGAAGAGCTATCAAGAGAGCACTGGAAGGCATAATTGCCAACAACCATGAGCAAAGGGCTAGAAGGCTACAACAAGACGTAGATATGTACGAGGCTAGACGAGTACTAGATCTAGCTGGGGCGGCCAAGTCCGGACAGAACGTAGAGAGGGAACGGACAGCAGAGGCTGACATGACATTGAGTGAACTGGTAGCAAAGCGACTCATGGACAATACGTCCGTGGAACAGAGCGCTGCTGCCCTAGCCACCACACTACTGTCAGGACTGGGAGTCACGCAAGGGGCTAAAGGGTAGGCTAGAATCCCCATAAAAGCAACACAACTAGCTCGATACGAACCTAGCAGTGACCCGTACAACTTCATGGAGCAGTTCGAGCAAGTATGTGAGGCGAACGGTCTTACTGACCTTGCGCAGCGAGCTCAAGCCTTCAGCCTGTGCTTAGGTGACAAGGGGAGGACCTGGTATTCTAGTCTGGATGACACAGAACATACAAACTTTGCTCGCCTTAAGGGCCTCTTCATCAAGAGGTTTTCAGAGGCAGGGTATTCGGATAACCTCATCGTTAGGTTGATGAATATCAGTCAAAGGGAGAAGGAAGACGTTAGGGATTACGTCACTCAGGTGCGTAGCCTCTACAAGAGAATCCCTGCCAATGAGTGACCTACCGAGAGGGCAGTGTCTACAGTGTTCATGAACGGGATTCGGAGTGAGGAGCTCTACAAGGCTTTGGCCAGTAACTCCACCTTACAACGAGACGTGCTAGCTCGAGTCTTCGAGGAGGCAATACGCATAGATGATCAACTCAGGGAACGTAGCATGAGGTCTACCAACTGAGATAGTGCAAGCCAGAGGGACCCTGAGAGATCAACCACTTTGGGGGAAAAAGCAACTGCTAGCGTGCAGGATAAGGGAAAGAGTGTAGACCACAACCAAGGGATGCCAGAGATGAGAATGGAGATTGCACGATTGCAAGAGCTCGTGAGGAAGCCTGTGAGATCGCATGTACAATATGTATACTGCGGTGGCAATCACCTCCCAGTTGAGTGCCAAGATCCTAGATCTCGGCCGTGCTCAAATTGTGGTAGATTCGGGCATGATGCAGTGCATTGCAGAATGCCGAGGAGATTCCCATACACGTAGCAGTACAACCCTCCATACTTAGGTAATAGTCCACTTAATTTCTTTGGCAGGGGAGCCCAGTTAGGTCTTCCAGCACCGACTGACTCAAGACCTGCCATGCCTAGGCTGGAGATGAACCCAACATGTATACCCAGGTCACCAGGGCCTTTTGTAACTCACCCATTTAGTGATGCTCCTATTCACTTTGTGGAGGAGCCTACTGAGGAAGAGACATGTGTCAATCCGTACATATCCTATGACGAGGAGGGCAACCCAGTCCTAATGGACTATCGGCCAGTGCCAGTAATGGATTTAGGAAGAGGAAGAGGCAGAGGCCTTGGAGGGCCCAGCCAAGATCCAATCACATGCTGGACTTGCGGCCACCCAGGCCACATTTCATCATGCTGCCCAGAACGAGAACAAGCTAACAAGGACAAAGCAGACCTCCGATGCACAGAGTGTGGTATCACACATCTGTTTCCTGACTGTCCTAGGCGGAAGCCATCAACCAGCTCTGCCAACATGCCATCGGTACCGTTGGGGCTCTTTGGAGTGGAAACATTTGGTAGTGAGGACATGCCCATCCCACTACATGCTATGATGCGAGCTCAAACGAAACAAGCAGGCATCTCCTTGCCAGGGCCAAGTAACCTTGATGCAACCTCAATGGGGAAGAAAAGTCGGAGGAGACGGAAAAAGAGAACCAATGCAAAGATAACCCTTAAAACTGAGGAAACGACTACGCTAGTAACAGGAAAGAAGGTCACAGACGCAGAGACAGAGACCTCGGCTCCCAAGACAGCTGAGCTAGGGAGTGCCAAGTTAGGGGAATACCCCCACCCCAAACGACAACTCGAGGCTATAGCCAAGGTCAAGGAGTGGGATAAGGACGCCCAAAAGCACCTCGAGGATGCTGAATCCATATTGGAAGATCCTATGGACGACTTCTCTAGTGTGAGCACACCAGTCTCACCCTCAAAACCATAAGCTGTGAGTATATCTGCACCACTAGGAGCGACTCAGGAGCAAGGCCGGGGGGAAATTTACCAGGGCAGACAGAATGCATGGCCTAGAACTGCTAGCCTCAGAGGAAGACAAGGGTCCAGTAACCTCCTCACAACCTTGTTGTCCACTCCAGTAACTCTAAGATTGGAGGATCTGCTTAGGCAAAATCATTCATTGTGGCAGGAGTTAAAAGACTTGATCGAGGGTCACACAGGACTTGCGGGTGCTGATCCGCAAGATCATGATGCAGTTACACGGATCCCAAGTCTAACTCTACACTCAAATCCTAAGTCTTTGCACTCAATGCTTTTTGGGAAGGCACTGAAATGCACGCTGTTTTGCCCATCCTAGCCTTAGGAGACATGACTCGAAAAGGAATTGTAGACACAGGCGCCGGTGTTAGTGTGCTAAACCATGTAGTCCTAGAGGCATGGGGAAACCCTCCTGTAGAGACTGCTAGATTTAATGTCACGTTAGCAAACGGAATGAGGGTAAGACCATTTGGGGTCTTAAAGAATTGGTCGGTAAAGATTGCCAATGTGCAATTTTTGGTAAACTTCATTGTCATGAAGGGAGTGGATTACGACATACTATTAGGCCGACCTTGGATGAGGAATGCACGTGTCATAGAGGACTAGGGCAATGGGTTGATTTTCCTAGGGAATAGAACTAGTGCAGTGAGGGTAGAGATGGACACTTGGACGACGACACCTATTGACGTAGCTACCATCTCGGCTATGATAAAAGGCGATACTCAAACGACCAAACCCTATGGATCGTTCGCTAAATATATTCCTTGCCCTTTTTGTTTCTTGTTGAAAATATATTCTTCCTTCTTCATTGAGAAGGTTTCCTTCAATTCCTTGAGCAATCTAAATATCATATGCAAAAGTCTCAAGACCTTGAACTTAACCCTCTACAATGATCATGTGTTAGTCTAGGCCATTAAAAAAATAACTTCATGTCCTCTATCATTTTTATATAAAATCTCATCACAGTTTCCTTCCAATGCATAGCAAATTGAGAAATTGTTTCATGCTCCTTTTGTTCACACTCATTAAAGCTGTTGGAGAGCACTTTTTGTTGCATTGTCATGAGCAAAATCTGGTACTATAGCTATCTTGAAAGAATTTTTACATCGTCAAGTTGTTGAATATACCATGTGGATGCAATTCCTTTCAAAACCATTTGCACCTCATTGAACTTTTCTCCTTCTTGCCACCATTGATGATAATCTGCAACACTTTTGAAGGGATTTAACTAAGATAATATGTCTATAGCTTGTAGAATTGGTGAACCTTCCTATATTGGGTTGCAGAAGAAGAAGAAGAAGAAGGAGGAGGAGGAGGAGGAGGAGGAGGAGGAGGAGGAAGAGGAAGAGGAAGAGGTAGCTTGATTGGCTAACAAAGATAAAATGGCTTGATTAGTAGAAATTTGCTGGTTGGTTGTAGATAGTTGTTGCAATGCTACATTGTAAGATTGCAACAAAGAATCTAGGCTAGAAATCATAATTTTATCTCTCGGATTACCAAACATGATGAGTGATGCTTGCTCTCTCCACCAATAACTATGTATAAAATTCCTATCCAACAAGCTCTACAACACACATTATATTGACAAATATCAATTATTGGAAAAAGATACATCAAATAGAGCTTCAACTCTCATGTTTCCCTCCCTTCCTTTTCTAGACAATCCATGCTTAAATACATGAGTTAGTTACTAATAACCAAGAAGTGGTTACGTTTTTGGGGTGCTTAGTTTGTTGATTCACTAAACCAACCCCCAAAATAGAGCTTTGAGCTTTCCTATGGTATGCCAAAGTTAGGGCCCACCACAAGCGCCTTTCCATGAATTTTAATAAAAATAGAGAAAGAAGGCTTCTTTTGATATTTCAACATATGAAAGACTACTTGAGAAAGCGTGGACTCTCTTTTGTAATTCTCGCAATTCATAAATATAGACACCTTGTAACTTTATATATATAGGCCTTGGCTGAAATTAACTTATCTAAAATTGCAAGTCTAGTGAACCATTTACATCTCTGAGACACACATGTCCCTTGCAAGTAATGTGGTAACCGAGCTATTGCAAAAGATGGTCATGCATAAAGTTGTCTACATCATTAGTTTAAGAGGGGGGGGTTAAATCCAAACTCATGATATGTATTGAGGGGATTGTAGAAGGGCGATAGCTATTAAGAACAAGTATGTTCTATTCTATACTTTTATGCATGAATAAAGGGAGAATCTCTCTATAACAAGTGTAGATAGGAGCTCACTTTTCACCTACTCCATTTAACTATGGAAACTACTTAGGTGTGATTGGAGATACTAAAAGCACCTACCAAAACCACTAGTTGTAATGTCTTTATAAAGGCACCTCATCTTCATAAATAGAGTGCTCATTACTGATTTGCTATTGGACTCTTGCTATTGTCGTTTTGTCACTTATCTCCATCCCTCTTTTAATATTTTAAGATAAAAATCATGCATATAAGATAGTAGCATAATGGGAAAAGGGTACCAATACCACACTTACAACCGCTAACTTTGCCTAATCACCCACCCAACCAATCAAGATACAAAAATGGCATTACCCTTGAATACCAGTAACAAGGGATGAGATATCATGAGATTCAATGTTTAAAATGACTCTCACAAGGCAAGACAAAGGAACACAATCAATCTTTCTTATCTTTAAGGGTATCATTTACATCAGTCTTCAAGGGTTATTATGTAGGACACAAGCATATGATATATATCCTTACTAGAATGATAAAAAAAATATTGGTATACAATAGGTTCATCTCATGTAGGGGAGACACCCTTAGGGATTAGAAAACTCCAAAAGATAATAAACAGATCACAAGAAATATGGCAAGCTTCATCACAGCTTCTTGCAATAGCTAATCACAATTATCCATGAGCCCATAGGCCAATTATCTTACCTCCATAAGTAAGAGTTTTGACCTCACCAAAAGCCAATCATATTTATATCATTGAACTAAACAAAAAGTTGATTATAAAACTAAATAATAGGCACACAAGCGAGCAAAACGAATTCTATTGAGTTGAGCTAGACAACTTGAAATTGAGCTCCACAAGACCACCCAAAGAAACATCAAATGATAACAATTTCTTGTAGGCCAAGAGCCCACAAGCGCTCACAAAAGCCCTAGCAAGACTTTACAGATACCAAAAAAGAGGTAACCCCTACATGGCCATATACAAGATAAGTAGCACCACTCTAAGCACCTCTTCCACAAAGCCAAATGCCAACAACACATGAACTCGCAAAGAAACCCATTTTACACAATGCAAGATTAATACATAAATTCTCAGCTTATATGAGTCTCATGGTACCATGGAAAAGTTGCATCACATGATCATCATGGAAGGCTCACGAAGTTCCTCAATAACTTATCCCTTTATTATACAATTTTAAGATGCAAAACAACCTCATTTTGTCATACAAAATAGCTCAACAGTGTTCTTCTCGAGGTTGCAACATCAACCTCTTGCTCATCTTCTTTGTGCTTTGAGAACAAGTTAGTAAAATATTTATTTAACTACCCATAAGAGAGGGTACAAGGTTGGAAAACCACTCTATAACAACACACTCAAGCTCATATATTCTTCAAAGTAAGGGAAAAAATCAATGGTCTCCAATTCTCAAGGGCTTGATAAGCTCACTTTTAGCATGGTATGGTCTTCAAAGACCTTCATGAGTTGGTCTTCTAAAGTAGCTTTATTCCTTTTCCATTGTAATACTTTATGCACACACACAGAGATGCATATACATGGTATGTGTACACACACACACACACACACACACACACACACACACACACACACACACACACACACACACACACACACACACACACACACACACACACACACACACACACACACACACACACACACACACACACACACACACACACACACACACACACACACACACACACACACACACACACACACACACACACACACACACACACACACACACACACACACACACACACACACACACACACACACACACACACATATCACTCTTCTTAACCAAACCCTATAGTATGAGAACTCTATCCATGGTTTAGAAGAAAAGCTAGAGAAGAAGGCAACCCATCTACTCATGTAGTTCTTAAATGGAGAGAATATGACTATTATAGTTACTTCAAATGAGAAGGAAAAGAAGAATAGTGGCAAGGGCCATCCTTCCTCTCATTGTGAAAGGATATTCAATCAAAGATATACAAGCTTGATCAAAATTGATCCCATCTTTGTTACATAATATGGTAACAATATTATCATAAGTAGGATCCTTTACAGTGTCAAGAAGCTATGTCACTAATTGCTTACGTGGAATGGCATCACTAGCAGAGCCAGTAAGATAATTGATAATGTTCTTAATAATTTGATATGTGTTGCCATAGAAGCTCCGATGTCATATTGTAACTCAGTGAGATGACTACGAACATAAAGTATCTCCGTAATAGTTTTCTTCTCAAAATTTGTAATCAAATACTCCCATATAGCTTGTGAGTTAAAAGATTACATACATCAAGCATAAGAGATTCTTGAAGAATAGAAAGAATATACCGACAAGCTACTTTATCGTCTCTGACTCACTCGTTATAAATAGTTTGTCATTATTCAAAGTTAGCTCCTTCAGTTACAAGGGTATTATCATGAGCCTTATCAATTGGTTGAGGCAGACATTCATAATTACCGAGAACAATATCATGCAAGACATTGCCTTCAAGGATTAGTAGCATGTTTACTTTCCATCCAAGGAATCCTTGTCCTTAAAAGTGAGGGATAGAATGTTGTCCAAAAGGAAATCTGTAGACCATTATAGAATTTGACATATCTAGCTGAGAGAATAAGTACAATATGAGATCATAGAATTTGCACACCATAGACAAAATGATGAAAAAGTACAGCACAACAAGTCGTGCATAGAAGCTATGCTATAAAGTAAGGCGTTTAGTTCAAAAGCATACTCCAAAAGAAAGAGACCCAAGATAGATGAAATGTGGGCAAGAATAAAGCAACCTAGAATAGACAAAACATATGCGAGAATAAACCAACCCAACATAGATGACAAAACATTATCCCTTTACTTTTTGGCCAAGAATAGATGATGATCTTGCAAATTTTGGTAGAAACTCAAGAGTGAGTAATTATGAGGAGACATGTGTCGTAGAAGTCTGCATGGAAAGCTATTGTTTTGTTTGTTTTCCTGTTTCGAGTCCAATTTACCTGAACTGATATAACTTTTGACAAAGAACTCCAAATTGAATAGGGATTTGCTAGAAGAAAGCTTGTGAGTCCTACACATAAAAAAAACTATCTTTCTTGGAAAAGACATTCCTTTAAGAGTTTCCTAAATAGAAATTTTTGGGGTGTCCAAGCAAGACATATCTACAATTCAATATATATGCAATCTAAATGATGATCGAGTGAACTTCTTCTATGCTTAAATTGCATAACATAAGATGCTCATAACATACACAATACATCAAATTTAGCATGAAAAGAACATGAATCAAGAATTTGAGAGATACTACATAGATATACTTCCTGATTGTCTTCTTCAAGGAAATGGTTGTAGTTGAATGTGATAGCTTTGATACCATGCTGAGATGTAGAGAGAGAAGATATATAGAGATGCGACAGGGAGAGAAGAGACACACTATTATGTAGACTTCCAAAGACTATTTCATATTGATCACAATCTACATATAGATAGGTGAGACTTAGTCTAGATAAGGTGAGCTATATATAGCTCCAACAATCTTTTGTCTGAGTTTTGATGGTACTATGCCTGTGTCATGAGTTACAAGACTTTTATGCTCTTTAATAAATTTTGCACCTTGAAATGATGGTAATGGAAATTAGTAGTGGAATAACCCTTAAAATACACAAGTTAGTGGAGCCACGGAAACATTGCTTTGTCTTTTATAATGAGCTCCCGTTGATATGTGAATGGGAGTCATTGTTATAGATTTAAATAAAATGCTTAATGATAAGGCTTTAATGGACCTAATCCACATGAATGATGATAATTTTCATGCTCTCACAGTAGTTTAAAATGGCAATTTGGACCAATTGAATTAATTGTAAACTAGATTAGAAGGTTGTGCTCAAGCTATGAGGGCATCTCACATTATATTATGAGTTGAAAATCGATACTTAACAATATATGGACTCATTAGGACTACATTGACATAGATTGTAGCATGAGGCAACTAAGGTGGGAACTCCAAGAGCTTTATAGAAGGAGCGATTAAGCTTGGTAACAATGGAGGATGGAGAGGACACAACTATGTTAGACATGACCATACTATTGTATATCTTGGTATGTGGTTTCTTATTTTTCAATGCCACGGCCATCATCATCAACAATAATAGGTATAGGATGTGAATCCTAATTTGAAGAGTCAATATTATCTCGTGAAGAAGGTTCACCATCATATAGAGAATGAAAAGTAGCGAGTAATTAATTTTTGTCATGAATGTCCTCAAATGACCACGTCCTCCTAGCATCCTCCTAAGACCATGTGTTGCCCATAAGTTGCTCATTGAAAATAGCATTACCACTTGTGCTTACATGCTTGGAGGATGGATCATTAAACTTGTATCCCTTAGAAAAATGTGAATATCTAATGAAAATAACTTTCAAACTAGGATGATCAAATTTTCTATGAGTCTCTTTGGGTACATCAATATAAGAAACACATATAAAGGTTCAAAAATAGGAAACAAAAGGAGTTTTGCCTATCCAAGTGTCAATCAACATTTTACAAGGAGCAGTCCTAGAAAGATGATTTTGCAGAAATACTGCTACTAAGAGTGCTTTAGCCTAGAAATATCAAGATAAGCTAGAATGAATGAGCATACATCACATGGCATTGAGGATAGTCATGTTTTTACATTCAACAATACCATTCTATTGAGGAGAGTAGGGAACCGTATATTCATGATGAACACCCTGATTATTATAATAATCATCAAAATATTTTGAAATGTATTCTCCATCATTATCAGTGCAAAGTTTCTTGATGTGACAACCAATATGAAGTTCGACCACTTTTTGATATTGCTTCAAAGATAATAAAGCTTCTGATTTGTATCGCAAGATAGAAAAAATGGTGTATCTTGAAAAGTCATGAAATATCGATCTTGAGATTTTGATGGAGAAAAAGATCCACGAATATTAGTGTGAATAAGATCAAGAAAATATCTGGAATGAGTTTGGGTGGAAATGAGAAAGGGTTTGTGAAAATGCTTTCTAAGTGTACAATATTTACAAATACCCATGTGAGGATGAGCTTTGAATTCCATACCTTAAACAAGGTCACACCGATAAAGATTGGCAAGCTTACAAAAATTAGAATGATCAAAGCGATGATGCTATATTTTACTGTTAAGATCACAAGGACACTCTATTATGATCTGAATCAAAACACCTCTTTAAACATAGATGAGTTGGATGATAAGGAGAATAATCACTAGATAAACATGGCTGTTTGTTCGTTATACCATTTTCTTCATCATATTATTTTTCCTAGCAATCATCTGTAGTGTGATCATTTCTACTGCAATAAGAACAACATATGTTAGGAAACTTGAGACGAGAGAAGTCACCACTATGACGACTCCTACATGTAAAGCATGGAAAGGAATGCCTTTGAGCAAGTAAAGCTTGGTTGATTTGTTCTAACTATGTCCTCTTGTGAAATCATAGCTATTTCTTGATTTGTGTGTTGTCATTCATGTCATTGTCAAAATTCAATCAAAGATATACAAGCTTGATCAAAATTGATCCCATCTTTGTTACATAATATGGTAACAATATTATCATAAGTAGGATCCTTTACAGTGTCAAGAAGCTATGTCACTAATTGCTTACGTGGAATGGCATCACTAGCAGAGCCAGTAAGATAATTGATAATGTTCTTAATAATTTGATATGTGTTGCCATAGAAGCTCCGATGTCATATTGTAACTCAGTGAGATGACTACGAACATAAAGTATCTCCGTAATAGTTTTCTTCTCAAAATTTGTAATCAAATACTCCCATATAGCTTGTGAGTTAAAAGATTACATACATCAAGCATAAGAGATTCTTGAAGAATAGAAAGAATATACCGACAAGCTACTTTATCGCCTCTGACTCACTCGTTATAAATAGTTTGTCATTCTTCAAAGTTAGCTCCTTCAGTTACAAGGGTATTATCATGAGCCTCATCAATTGGTTGAGGCAGACATTCATAATTACCGAGAACAATATCATGCAAGACATTGCCTTCAAGGATTAGTAGCATGTTTACTTTCCATCCAAGGAATCCTTGTCCTTAAAAGTGAGGGATAGAACGTTGTCCAGAAGGAAATCTGTAGACCATTATAGAATTTGACATATCTAGCTGAGAGAATAAGTACAATATGAGATCATAGAATTTGCACACCATAGATAAAATGATGACAAAAGTACAGCACAACAAGTCGTGCATAGAAGCTATGCTATAAAGAAAGGCGTTTAGTTCAAAAGCATACTCCAAAAGAAAGAGACCCAAGATAGATGAAATGTGGGCAAGAATAAAGCAACCTAGAATAGACAAAACATATGCGAGAATAAACCAACCCAACATAGATGACAAAACATTATCCCTTTACTTTTTGGCCAAGAATAGATGATGATCTTGCAAATTTTGGTAGAAACTCAAGAGTGAGTAATCATGACGAGACATGTGTCGTAGAAGTCTGCATGGAAAGCTATTGTTTTGTTTGTTTTCCTGTTTCGAGTCCAATTTACCTGAACTGATATAACTTTTAACAAAGAACTCCAAATTGAATAGGGATTTGCTAGAAGAAAGCTTGTGAGTCCTACACATCAAAAAAACTATTTTTCTTGGAAAAGACATTCCTTTAAGAGTTTCCTAAATAGAAATTGTTGGGGTGTCCAAGCAAGACATATCTACAATTCAATATATATGCAATCTAAATGATGATCGAGTGAACTTCTTCTATGCTTAAATTGCATAACATAAGATGCTCATAACATACACAATACATCAAATTTAGCATGAAAAGAACATGAATCAAGAATTTGAGAGATACTACATAGATATACTTCCTGATTGTCTTCTTCAAGGAAATGGTTGTAGTTGAATGTGATAGCTTTGATACCATGCTGAGATGTAGAGAGAGAAGATATATAGAGATGCGACAGGGAGAGAAGAGACACACTATTATGTAGACTTCCAAAGACTATTTCATATTGATCACAATCTACATATAGATAGGTGAGACTTAGTCTAGATAAGGTGAGCTATATATAGCTCCAACAGTCTTTTGTTTGAGTTTTGATGGTACTATGCTTGTGTCATGAGTTACAAGACTTTTATGCTCTTTAATAAATTTTGCGCCTTGAAATGATGGTAATGGAAATTAGTAGCGGAATAACCCTTAAAATACACAAGTTAGTGGAGCCACGGAAACATTGCTTTGTCTTTTATAATGAGCTCCCGTTGATATGTGAATGGGAGTCATTGTTACATATTTAAATAAAATGCTTAATGATAAGGCTTTAATGGAGCTAATCCACATGAATGATGATAATTTTCATGCTCTCACAGTAGTTTAAAATGGCAAGTTGGACCAATTGAATTAATTGTAAACTAGATTAGAAGGTTGTGCTCAAGCTATGAGGGCATCTCACATTATATTATGAGTTGAAAATCGATACTTAACAATATATGGACTCATTAGGACTACATTGACATAGATTGTAGCATGAGGCAACTAAGGTGGGAACTCCAAGAGCTTTATAGAAGGAGCGATTAAGCTTGGTAACAATGGAGGATGGAGAGGACACAACTATGTTAGACATGACCATACTATTGTATATCTTGGTATGTGGTTTCTTATTTTTCTTCTCCTTTCACAATGAGAGGAAGGATGGCCCTTGCCACTATTCTTCTTTTCCTTCTCATTTGAAGTAACTATAATAGTAATATTCTCTCCATTTAAGAACTACATGAGTAGATGGGTTGCCTTCTTCTCTAGCTTTTCTTCTAAACCATGGATAGAGTTCTCATACTATAGGGTTTGGTTAAGAAGAGTGATATGTGTGTGTGTGTGTGTGTGTGTACAAACATACCATGTATATGCATGTGTGTGTGTGTGTGCATAAAGTATTACAATGGAAAAGGAATAAAGCTACTTTAGAAGACCAACTCATGAAGGTCTTTGAAGACCATACCATGCTAAAAGTGAGCTTATCAAGCCCTTGAGAATTGGAGACCATTGATTTTTTCCCTTACTTTGAAGAAGATATGAGCTTGAGTGTGTTGTTATAGAGTGGTTTTCCAACCTTGTACCCTCTCTTATGGGTAGTTAAATAAATATTTTACTAACTTGTTCTCAAAGCACAAAGAAGATGAGCAAGAGGTTGATGTTGCAACCTCGAGAAGAACACTGTTGAGCTATTTTGTATGACAAAATGAGGTTGTTTTGCATCTTAAAATTGTATAATAAAGGGATAAGTTATTGAGGAACTTCGTGAGCCTTCCATGATGATCATGTGATGCAACTTTTCCATGGTACCATGAGACTCATATAAGCTGAGAATTTATGTATTAATCTTGCATTGTGTAAAATGGGTTTCTTTGCGAGTTCATGTGTTGTTGGCATTTGGCTTTGTGGAAGAGGTGCTTAGAGTGGTGCTACTTATCTTGTATATGGCCATGTAGGGGTTACCTCTTTTTTGGTATCTGTAAAGTCTTGCTAGGGCTTTTGTGAGCGCTTGTGGGCTCTTGGCCTACAAGAAATTGTTATCATTTGATGTTGCTTTGGGTGGTCTTGTGGAGCTCAATTTCAAGTTGTCTATCTCAACTCAATAGAATTCGTTTTGCTCGCTTGTGTGCCTATTATTTAGTTTTATAATCAACTTTTTGTTTAGTTCAATGATATAAATATGATTGGCTTTTGGTGAGGTCAAAACTCTTACTTATGGAGGTAAGATAATTGGCCTATGGGCTCATGGATAATTGTGATTAGCAATTGCAAGAAGCTGTGATGAAGCTTGCCATATTTCTTGTGATCTGTTTATTATCTTTTGGAGTTTTCTAATCCCTAAGGGTGTCTCCCCTACATGCGATGAACCTATTGTATACCAATATTTTTTTTATCATTCTAGTAAGGATATATATCATATGCTTGTGTCCTACATAATAACCCTTGAAGACTGATGTAAATGATACCCTTAAAGATAAGAAAGATTGATTGTGTTCCTTTGTCTTGCCTTGTGAGAGTCATTTTAAACATTGAATCTCATGATATCTCATCCCTTGTTACTGGTATTCAAGGGTAATGCCATTTTTGTATCTTGATTGGTTGGGTGGGTGATTAGGCAAAGTTAGCGGTTGTAAGTGTGGTATTGGTACCCTTTTCCCATTATGCTACTATCTTATATGCATGATCTTTATCTTAAAATATTAAAAGAGGGATGGAGATAAGTGACAAAACAACAATAGCAAGAGTCCAATAGCAAATCAATAATGAGCACTCTATTTATGAAGATGAGGTGCCTTTATAAAGACATTACAACTAGTGGTTTTGGCAGGTGCTTTTAGTATCTCCAATCACACCTAAGTAGTTTCCATAGTTAAATGGAGTAGGTGAAAAGTGAGCTCCTATCTACACTTGTTATAGAGAGATTCTCCCTTTATTCATGCATAAAAGTATAGAATAGAACATACTTGTTCTTAATAGCTATCGCCCTTCTACAATCCCCTCAATACATATCATGAGTTTGGATTTAACCCCCCCCCCCCCTCTTAAACTAATGATGTAGACAACTTTATGCATGACCATCTTTTGCAATAGCTCGGTTACCACATTACTTGCAAGGGACATGTGTGTCTCAGAGATGTAAATGGTTCACTAGACTTGCAATTTTAGATAAGTTAATTTCAGCCAAGGCCTATATATATAAAGTTAGAAGGTGTCTATATTTATGAATTGCGAGAATTGCAAAAGAGAGTCCACGCTTTCTCAAGTAGTCCTTCATATGTTGAAATATCAAAAGAAGCCTTCTTTCTCTATTTTTATTAAAATTCATGGAAAGGCGTTTGTGGTGGGCCCTAACTTTGGCATACCATAGGAAAGCTCAAAGCTCTATTGTGGGGGTTGGTTTAGTGAATCAACAAACTAAGCACCCCAAAAACGTAACCACTTCTTGGTTGTTAGTAACTAACTCATGTATTTAAGCATGGATTGTCTAGAAAAGGAAGGGAGGGAAACATGAGAGTTGAAGCTCTATTTGATGTATCTTTTTCCAATAATTGATATTTGTCAATATAATGTGTGTTGTAGAGCTTGTTGGATAGGAATTTTATACATAGTTATTGGTGGAGAGAGCAAGCATCACTCATCATGTTTGGTAATCCGAGAGATAAAATTATGATTTCTAGCCTAGATTCTTTGTTGCAATCTTACAATGTAGCATTGCAACAACTATCTACAACCAACCAGCAAATTTCTACTAATCAAGCCATTTTATCTTTGTTAGCCAATCAAGCTACCTCTTCCTCTTCCTCTTCCTCCTCCTCCTCCTCCTCCTCCTCCTCCTCCTCCTCCTCCTCCTCCTCCTCCTCCTCCTCCTCCTCCTCCTTCTTCTGCAACCCAATATAGGAAGGTTCACCAATTCTACAAGCTATAGACATATTATCTTAGTTAAATCCCTTCAAAAGTGTTGCAGATTATCATCAATGGTGGCAAGAAGGAGAAAAGTTCAATGAGGTGCAAATGGTTTTGGAAGGAATTGCATCCACATGGTATATTCAACAACTTGACGATGTAAAAAATAATTGGAATTCTTTCAAGATAGCTATAGTACCAGATTTTGCTCATGACAATGCATCAAAAAGTGCTCTCCAACAGCTTTAATGAGTGTGAACAAAAGGAGCATGAAACAATTTCTCAATTTGCTATGCATTGGAAGGAAACTGTGATGAGATTTTATATAAAAATGATAGAGGACATGACGTTATTTTTTTAATGGCCTAGACTAACACATGATCATTGTAGAGGGTTAAGTTCAAGGTCTTGAGACTTTTGCATATGATATTTAGATTGCTCAAGGAATTGAAGGAAACCTTCTCAATGAAGAAGGAAGAATATATTTTCAACAAGAAACAAAAAGGGCAAGGAATATATTTAGCGAACGATCCATAGGGTTTGGTCGTTTGAGTATCGCCTTTTAGCATAGCGGAGATGGTAGCTACGTCAACAGGTGTCGTCGTCCAAGTGTCCATCTCTACCCTCACTGCACTAGTTCTATTCCCTAGGAAAATCAACCCATTGCCCTAGTCCTCTATGACACGTGCATTCCTCATCCAAGGTCGGCCTAATAGTATGTCGTAATCCACTCCCTTCATGACAATGAAGTTTACCAAAAATTGCACATCGGCAATCTTTACCGGCCAATTCTTTAAGACCCCAAATGGTCTTACCCTCATTCCGTTTGCTAACGTGACATTAAATCTAGCAGTCTCTACAGGAGGGTTTCCCCATGCCTCTAGGACTACATGGTTTAGCACACTAACACCGGCGCCTGTGTCTACAATTCCTTTTCGAGTCATGTCTCCTAAGGCTAGGATGGGCAAAACTGCGTGCATTTCAGTGCCTTCCCAAAAAGCATTGATGTGCAAAGACTTAGGATTTGAGTATAGAGTTAGACTTGGGATCCGTGTAACTGCATCATGATCTTGCGGATCAGCACCCGGAAGTCCTGTGT
The DNA here is from genome assembly GCF_053477565.2 of Lygodium microphyllum. NCBI lineage: Eukaryota > Viridiplantae > Streptophyta > Polypodiopsida > Schizaeales > Lygodiaceae > Lygodium > Lygodium microphyllum. The sequence goes on along the minus strand of NC_141150.1, from coordinate 101,608,412 downwards.
GACCCTCGATCAAGTCTTTTAACTCCTGCCACAAGGAATGATTTTGCTTAAGCAGATCCTCCAAGCTTAGAGTTATTGGAGTGGACAACAAGGTTGTGAGGAGGTTACTGGACCCTTGTCTTCCTCTGAGGCTAGCAGTTCTAGGCCATGCATTCTGTCTGCCCTGGTAAATTTCCCCCCGGCCTTGCTACTGAGTCGCTCCTAGTGGTGCAGGTATACTCACAGCTTGTGGTTTTGAGGGTGAGACTGGTGTGCTCACACTAGATAAGTCGTCCATAGGATCTTCCAATATGGATTCAGCATCCTCGAGGTGCTTTTGGGCGTCCTTGACCCACTCCTTGACCTTGGCTATAGCCTCGAGTTGTTGTTTGGGGTGGGGGTATTCCCCTAACTTGGCACTCCCTAGCTCAGCTGTCTTGGGAGCCGAGGTCTCTGTCTCTGCGTCTGTGACCTTCTTTCCTGTTACTAGCATAGTCATTTCCTCGGTTTTAAGGGTTATCTTTGCATTGGTTCTCTTTTTCCATCTCCTCCGACTTTTCTTCCCCATTGAGGTTGCATCAAGGTTACTTGGCCCTGGCAAGGAGATGCCTGCTTGTTTCGTTTGAGCTCGCATCATAGCATGTAGTGGGATGGGCATGTCCTCACTACCAAATGTTTCCACTCCAAAGAGCCCCAACGGTACCGATGGCATGTTGGCAGAGCTGGTTGATGGCTTCCGCCTAGGACAATCAGGAAACAGATGTGTGATACCACACTCTGTGCATTGGAGGTCTGCTTTGTCCTTGTTAGCTTGTTCTCGTTCTGGGCAGCGTGATGAAATGTGGCCTGGGTGGCCGCAAGTCCAGCATGTGACTGGATCTTGGCTGGGCCCTCCAAGGCCTCTGCCTCTTCCTCTTCCTAAATCCATCACCGGCACTGGCCGATAGTCCATTAGGACTGGGTTGCCCTCCTCGTCATAGGATATGTACGGATTGACACATGTCTCTTCCTCAGTAGGCTCCTCCACAAAGTGAACAGGAGCATCACTAAATGGGTGAGTTACAAAAGGCCCTAGTGACCTGGGTATACATGTTGGGTTCATCTCCAGCCTAGGCATGGCAAGTCTTGAGTCAGTCGGTGCTGGAAGAGCTAACTAGGCTCCCCTACCAAAGAAATTAGGTGGCCTATTACCTAAGTATGGAGGGTTGTACTGCTGCGTGTATGGGAATCTCCTCAGCATTCTGCAATGCAATGCATCATGCCCGAATCTACCACAATTTGAGCACGGCCGAGATCTAGGATCTTGGCACTCAACTGGGAGGTGATTGCCGCCGCAGTATACACATTGTACATGCGATCTCACAAGCTTCCTCACGAGCTCTTGCAATCGTGCAATCTCCATTCTCATCTCTGGCATCCCTTGGTTGTGGTCTACACTCTTTCCCTTATCCTGCACGCTAGCAGTTGCTTTTTCCCCCAAAGTGGTTGATCTCTTAGGGTCCCTCTGGCTTGCACTATCTTGGTTGGTAGACCTCATGCTACGTTCCCTGAGTTGATCATCTATGCGTATTGCCTCCTCGAAGACTCGAGCTAGCACGTCTCGTTGTAAGGTGCAGTTACTGGCCAAAGCCTTGTAGAGCTCCTCACTTCGAATCCCGTTCATGAACACTGTAGACACTGCCCTCTTGGTAGGTCACTCATTAGCAGGGATTCTCTTGTAGAGGCTACGCACCTGAGTGACATAATCCCTAACATCTTCCTTCTCCCTTTGACTGATATTCATCAACCTAACGATGAGGTTATCCGAATACCCTGCCTCTGAAAACCTCTTGATGAATAGGCCCTTAAGGCGAGCAAAGTTTGTATGTTCTGCATCATCCAGACTAGAATACCAGGTCCTCCCCTTGTCACCTAAGCACAAGCTGAAGGCTTGAGCTCGCTGCGCAAGGTCAGTAAGACCGTTCGCCTCACATACTTGCTCGAACTGCTCCATGAAGCTGTACGGGTCACTGCTAGGTTCGTATCGAGCTAGTTGTGTTGCTTTTATGGGGATTCTAGCCTACCCTTTAGCCCCTTGCGTGACTCCTAGTCCTGACAGTAGTGTGGTGGCTAGGACAGCAGCGCTTTGTTCCACGGACGTATTGTCCATGAGTCGCTTTGCTACCAGTTCACTCAATGTCATGTCAGCCTCTGCTGTCTGTTCCCTCTCTACGTTCTGTCCGGACTTGGCCGCCCCAGCTAGATCTAGTACTCGTCTAGCCTCGTACATATCTACGTCTTGCTGTAGCCTTCTAGCCCTTTGCTCATGGTTGTTGGCAATTATGCCTTCCAGTGCTCTCTTGATGGCTCTTCTCTCTTCTTCCAGGTTAGCTACCACTTCCTCTACAGATCTGCCTTGGATCACGGTCCTAGTGAGTAGATCGTAGTCGTGGACCAGTTCCTGGACCGAGGTTGGAAATTCTCCTAAGTCTAATTGGTCTTCCCCTTGTTTGTCTCTTGATCCTGACATTGTTTCTGCTTCCAACTCCACAAGGTTGTCAATGAATCCAATCAACTCCGGCAGCTTTCACTCCTCTATCTTGTTGCTTCCCGTGACTTCGTGTCTTCTCCAGGTACTACTAGTAGGGCACTCAGGCACATGTCTAAGTCTTGGGGTCTTCTCCTACTAGTGGGTTCCTTAATGTTATTAGATATCCTGGTGTGTTCCTTATTATTCGAAAGCAGCTACGATCCTTATTCACACGTTGTGCTTAGTGCTTTCATGGTGCTTAGTGCGAAAACAAGCTTTTCTCTTTTCTTGCTGTGCAGACTTAGTGGGGCACAAGAGTGAAGTGCCGATGCAGAAAGCATTTAATGCGAACTCCACCTTGTTTCCACTCACATTCCCAGCCTAATTTGAGTTCTCAACTCGGTTCCCCGCTATTCTACGGTCTTTCTGCGGGTCTGTGCTGCATTTTCTGTTCTGCCCTAAGTTCGATTGTTCTTTGAGGGTCTAATGGTCAAACTGGGTCTTGGGGGTGTTCAGGGTTGCGTCCTGGGGGTCAAGTCTGTGGCAGGGCCAACAAAATATCCTTATCTTTTCCTTCTGGCAGGATGGTCCGATTCTGGGAATCAGACAGAGCTGGTCCAACTCTAAGAGTCAGACGGTCTGATTCTTGCAATCGGACAGGTTTGGTCCGACTCTAATAGTCGGACGGGGTTGGTTGATTCTGGACTCATCCGACCTTGGTGGTCCAATTTTTGGAATCGAACCAGGAGGGTGGTCCTATTTTCAAAGTGGTCCGATTATGGACTAGTCCGAGTTCGGCTACGATGGTTCGACTATAATGGTCTGACTCTAGTGGGCAGTCTGAGTGCCACATGGCACGTTCGATCAAGGTGTCCAATTCTGGAAATCGGACAGGGATGGTCCGACTCCCTTAGTCGGACGGTCCGATTCTGAGAATCGGACGGTCCGACCCCAGGACTCGGGTGGTCCGATTCTGGGAATCGGACCACTGCGAGTTGGTCTGACTGCGTCGGCGACGGGCGCGATTCCGACGCGTTTGGATCCCTCTTAATGTCTACTACACACAATCACTACAGACTTCCCATATCTTATTAGAGCAATATTGAAAAACACCAGACTCACCTGGAGCAGCACAAATCGATGGCACCCAAAATCGTGGTAGTGTTTCCTCTTCCTATGAGCCGGAAGCTCTCTCTCTCTCTCTCTCTCTCTCTCTCTCTCTCTCTCTCTCTCTCTCTCACAAGGCTAGCCAAAGAAATGAGGTTTGTCCTGGCCTCTCAAGCCTCTTAAGGCCCTTTTCTAGCACTGCAAAACCTTACAGCCAGTTCCCTTTCCCTGTTTCACCCAGAAACTTGAATCTAGTCCCCTGTTTCCAGCAGCAGCCAGAACCTCAGTTTTCTCTTTTCTTACCCTAATCTAACCTTAATCTAGTGAGCCAACATGCAAAATAGAAATGCAGAATGATAGTCCTATCTAATGCTTCCAACAAACCCAAATACTTACTTGTTTCATGGATTAAACCCTCCTAAATCTCCTAGTTATCTCGAGCACCGGTTTAGGCTGCAAAACCTACTTCTATGCTCGATTTGATGTGCGTGGCGCTCAAGGCTCAATTCCGTCTGTCCCGAAAATAGAACCAAAATGGAGGGGAGCTTCAAGCTCTACCCTGAGACCTACGGACCACTTATTGCTCAAGTGTTTAAAACCGAGCGGCCATGGCTACCTCTCACATAGCCGACGCGCAATGCCTACCTTACGGGTGTAGTGAGCTTACCTTACTGCTCGATCGAGTACCCTCCTCTTTCTTGCACATTGGTAGCTCCAAGATCCTTGAGGCAAGCTCAAGCAACCTCAATCCCTCTCCCATGAGGTTCATCCTCCATAGCCACACGCGAGACAAGAGAAGAGAAGAGAGGAGGGGAAGATGAAGAGAGGAGATGGAGAGCTTCTTCTCCAAGATCCCTCACTCTCACACAATCACTCCCTCACTCCCCCACACTCTCTCAATCCCTCTCTCAAGCACAAGCAAGAAGGCAAGAAACAAGAGAAGAAGAAGAAGAAGCTTTGGCCACACACAAGAATGAGCTTCCCATTCACTTTTCAACTTTATATACATGCCCTACTTTTCATGGGCAATCATCCCTCTTTTTTACATGGCCGGCCATTAGCCTAGGCCCATTTCTCATTTCCCACCGTTCTAGTCTATCCTATCCCCAACTAATGCATACAATTTGCATAAGAGTGAGCCTGGCGCTCTCTTACAAGGTTTTGGAAGCGTTTTCGCACTTAATGGTGCGCTTTTTACTCTTTTACTCTCCTTGGACGACTCTAAGACTTCTTGAGGATCATGCCTGTGTGTTTAATTTTTTTCCAGGGTCTAGTTGCCAGTTAAGGCACCTTTTTCTTCTTTTCTTTTTTCCATTTCCCGCTCCTCTGTGCTGCGGTAAACAAGTTGAATTGTACAAGCAACAATATGTAAAGCTAGAAGAGGGTGCAAAAAGAATACAAGAACAAGATGAAATAAGGATGCATGAAGAGGATGGTGAAAGGATAGAGGAGGAATGATAGGATTTTACTCGGACTACACTACTTATTACTGAGGTTGAGATTAGCCATACCAAGGCCTATGCTAAGATTAATGAGGTTGTGATTAGCCATATAGTGGATGCCTTGAAAAGCATGAAGTTGATGAGATAGAAATTGCAAGTGTGTACTTTGTGAGTGCTTATGAGGAGGTCTATGATGCTCATGTATTGCTTGATGTAGTGAATCAAAGAGAGATTGAAGAATTGATGCATGCACATGTTAAGGAGGACACACTTGTAGTCCATGTGGAGGTTCAAGAGCTAGAGGATATGCATACAGAGAATGATGAATGTGATGCTACAGAGTTTGAGATGTTTCATATCCTTTGAGAGATGAAAGTATGATCTCTTCTTATGCCTTGACAGGAAATTCAAAGGTGCTTCAAGATGTTGAATGTCTTGATGCTTTTAGTGACGCTTTGATTGATTTGGATGTGGAAAGTGAGAGTCAACAAGAGTAGCTTTTACTGCCATGGATTAAAAGAGAACAAGAATGTCCTTTGTACATGGGCATATTGCAAGCATGTATATGGAGGTCAAAATTCTCAAGTGTATGAAACCCACACAAGGCCTACGAGGGGGTGCTTGGTGTGGTACTCTAGATGTAAAGATGTCTATTATTGAGATCTATTTTACATGCGGACATTTGCTTATGTGCATGTTTCGAGAGGAGTTGACTATATGGGTGTTTGACCCAAGTGTTTTAATAGGTTTCATATTTCAAGAATTGTTGGTATGGGGGCTAGTATATGCAGTTGAAAGATGGAAATCATACTTGATTCAAAAAACATTTGTAGTACTTAGTGATTCCCAGTTGCTTCCACGAGTTTTGCGATTTGCTGAAAATGCTCCAAGAGTTACTAAGTGGCTATTGGCTTTGCAAGAATTTGAATTTACATGTTTGAAGGAGGATACTGTAAGAGCTAGCTTGGCTGATATCTTGACTTATAAAGAACCTGTTGAAAGTGCAGTCGTTATAAGACACAAATTGATTCTGCATCCGCAAATTCATGAGGAGATGAAGGATAAAGAAGCTACCTTATTTTTTGATGGCAGTTATAGAAGAGTGCTGAAAAAGGGAGGATTGGGTTTTGTCATTATGGATGCTGAAAATCAAGAAGTATTTTTTGGAAGTCAAGAGAGTAAAGAGATACAAAGTAACAATGAAGCTGAATATGCAAGTTTACATGTTGGTCTAAAACAGTATATTCAGCTGGGATACAGAAAGATAGTTGCAAAAGAAGATGCTATGTTGGTGGTTAGACATGTTCAAAATGCTTGGAAAGCCAATAAAGATATTTTGAAGGACTAGTTGTTTAAGATAAAAGGCCTCATGAGGCACTTGCAAAAATTTGAAATTTGGCATGTTGGTAGGGAAAACAACCGTAGAGCTCATGAATTGGCTGAAAATGCTCTTTCTCAGTATGTTGTTGCCATGAGGGTAGATAATCCTAGATATGAGGATAGGGAAAGCCTTCACCTGATTGAAGAGTTTCTAAAAACTGGGGAGTTAAAGTCATTGGCTGATAAATACAAAAGATATGCCATTATCAGAAAGGCCAAGGCATATGTGCTCATAAATGATCAGTTGTACATGAAGAGGATTGATAATATACTGAGAAGGGTGCTAGATAGTTCTAAGATTCCTACTTGTTTATATTCCTATCACGAGGAAGCATCTGGTGGTCATTTTGATTTTGAGCTTACCAAAAGGAAAATTCTACTAGCAAGACTTACTTGGCCTAGTCTAAGTGTTGATGTTGCTCATTGGAGTAAAAGTTGTCATGCTTGCCAGTCATAGGCAAAAAACGTACTAATTCCAAAACATGCTAAAGCCATTGTTGCCTATGGACCATTTGAGAAGTGGGGTTTAGATTTTATTGGACCTTTGCTTGGTACAAAAATAGGAAAGCCTTACATCATTACTACAGTTTATTATATGACCAAATGGCCTAAAGCTAAGGCTACAAGGAATTGCAAGAAAGAGGATGTAACTCAATTCCTCATAGAGGATATATGCTATAGATTTGGGATACCACTAGAAATAGTGACAGATCAAGGTCCTGGCTTCAGAAATAAGCTATTGAGAGAGTTAACAAGGAAACTAGACTTGAAACACAGATTTGCTACTCCTTATTACCCTGAGTGCAATGGATTGGTGGAAGCATTCAATGGAACGTTACAGAAGATTCTCTTTAAGTTGGTGGAAAATCATCCTAAATATTGGGACAATTATCTACATCAAGCTTTGTGGGCTTGTAGAACAATGCAAAAGACAAGTACAAGATGCACCCCTTTTCAGTTAATATATGGTCAAGATGCTTTATTACCTATTAATGTCATGTTTCCTACAATGGAGTTTGTAAGAAAGCATCAATTAGATCAGAAAAAATTGGGAATTGAGAGAGGACTGAACTTGCATACCCTATAGTTGGATAGGCAACAAGCAATGAATTGTTATGAAAAATAGATTGTGAAGAGAAAGGAATGGTTTAATACATAGCTGAAGAAGAAGAATCTTACAGAGGGAATGCTGGTTCTGAGATATGACAATAGCTTGGACTCTACTTTCCAAACCAAGTTTCAAGTTAGATGGGAAGGACCTTTCCTCATAAAGTAGAAGTTTGAAAATGGGACTTACTTGCTACAAGATTTAGATGGGACTGTTCACAACAGTAGAATCAATGGGTTCCGTCTAAAGAAATATATATGCAGGATCGTGCAACTCAAGGGGATGTAAGTAATGTACATATTGTACATAAAGTAGGTTGCTTCCAGTTTACTATTAGGGGCAGATTCAGTTTTTTGAAATCTAGTGTTGATTAGATAGTTGTAAATGATGGATAGCATATTAAAAGTGTGCTTTGACACCTACTAAAGGTCTCTGTCAAGCTTGGTGTTGATCCGAGCAAGAATGCAAGAGTTATGGTCCATGGAAGGTTGATGTCTGAAGTGGATTGCATGTAGGAATTTAGGACTATAGACTGTGCAAAGCTGTTTCAGGATAGTAGACCAAGGAATTCGACTCTGAGTTGTTCTGAAGAGTTGTGGTTTGGAAAGAGAGCTACAACTTTCCTTTTTGAAGCTTGGCAATCCAAGATCTGGTTAGAAAGTTATGAGCTGTTCTCTGCTATGATCTATGAAGCAGATTTTTAGAAAAAAGGTGTTTGTCTTTGTCAGATATTTTTGAAGCTTTTAATAAAGGTTTGTTCACACTTTGTGTTCCAAACCAAGGGGTGGCTAATCATGGTGAGTGAAAATGAGCAACCGGGGACATGATGCTTCATGAAGTCAAGTGGGGTAACACATGCAAATATCATTTTTTTTGCCTTTCTATGTAGCGGGAGTCGAGTTGATAAACGGAAATCCCAAGTGGTATCATGCATGTTTGACACGTGGTTGAGATATTTGAATTTTGAGACATGCGCTTCATGCAGGAAGAGGAAAAAATGTATTCTCATTTCCGATTTTGAGTCCCCGAGTGAAATTTTACATGGCAAGGGGCATGTTTGCCATTTAGCAATTGAGGGGAAGCAAGGGGCAACTTGAAAATTAAGGGGAAAAAAATGTGAGTAGCTCTTTTTGGGGAAAAAGAGAAGAGAAGTGTTCGACACAATATAACACAATAAGCGTGAGAGAGAGAGAGAGAGAGAGAGAGAAAGCGTGAGAGAGAGAGAGAGAGAGAGAGAGAGAGGGAGGGAGGGAGGGAGGGAGGGAGGGAGGGAGGGAGGGAGGGAGGTAGAGAGGGAGAGAGAGAGAGAGAGAGAAAGAGAGAGAGAGAGAGAGAGAGAGACAGAGAGAGGAAGGGAGAAGAAGAATCTTGGAGGCTAAAGAAATGAGAAATCTGAAGCTTGAAAGAAGAAGAACAAGCTGTCAGAAGAAAGAGACCGTGAAGTTGAAGTTATTGGAGTTGAGAAGCAAGATGGCAGAGTTGCTGAAGTCAATGGGCTGATGCGAGTTCTCAGTTCTCAAATGACGGTAATAAGAGTCTCCTTTTTGTCTTGGTTTCTTCTATTGCTTTGTGGGATAGAGAGTTTGCATATCAATTCTGGTGTATGGATATGAGTGAAAGACAGTAGAGGGTTGTGCTTCTTCATGATGAGAGTGATGTTTGCTAGTCCTTGAGTGAGGCTCCTCCTTGTCAGTAGAGAATAATGGAAGTGAAAGGTCTGTACATCTGGAATTGGGTATGTAACAAGGAATATGTATTATAGTCGAATGTTGAATGCACGAGCTCGAGTTATTGGAAAATCTGAAAGGATTTGTAGGCAATAAGATAATGGATCAGAGTTTGTAAAGTTCAAAGCTCTCGCGACTCTTCATCAATGCAAGATCATGCTTTTGGAACAGAGAAGTTGTGTTTGTTGTATAAAGCGTGCAAAAATTTATGATTGCAGACTATGCAGAGTTATTTGAGGGCAGCAAATCAAGGAATTTGACACTGAGTTGTTCTGAAGAATTGTGGATTGAAAAGAGAGCTACAACTTTCCTTTTTGAAGCTTGGTGATCGGAGGTTTGGCTAGAAAGTTATGAGATGTTCTGTGTGTAATGCTCTATGAAGCAGTTTCTGTGCTTTATGAGGCAATTTCCATGCTTTATGAGGAAACAGGTGAATTCAACAGCTTCTATAACACCAACTTGGTTTCCCATGGAAGTCATTATGCTTATCCATTGATATATCAATGCAAAACTTGGTTTTGATGCAATAATGGAATGTCTATAGCTGTGAAATGCTTGTAGCAGTTGAATGGGCATGAAAATTTGTTGTATAAAGCTTTGATTTCCTAAGTATTTGGTTTGCATTTATGTGTGCTTTGAAGAAGAATGACAGAGAGGGTCTACAACTGATTTTGTATGGCTTGAAGCGATCATGCTTTGTGGAGTAGTTTGCTGCGTGGGGTTGCCATTCCTAAAAAATAGGAGTTGTGTGAATCTGAAAGCTCTTGTTGTTAGAGTCTATGCCATGGTTGTTTCCACATCAGGTCTTCTCTAAAAGTGGTAAAATCTAAGCTTGAAAGTTTGAACTATTTAAGTGTTGAGTTGAAGTCTCAGTAAGGAGAAAGTGATTGGGAATTTTTGATCATGTGTTCAGTGGAGTCATCTTGTGGGTTTTGCTAAGGGAAGATCCTTGGTCTTTATCATGTGGTGTTGTCTTGGGGGTTGTTAGAGGCCAACTACCCAATTAACCTACCAACATGCCTTTATAAAGGCATTACAACTAGTGGTTTTGGAAGGTGCTTTTAGTATCTCCAATCACACCTAAATAGTTGTCCCTAGTTAAATGTAGCAGGTGAAAAGTGAGTTCCTATCTACACTTGTTATAGAGAGACTCTCCCTTTATTCATGCATAAAAAGTATAGAATATAACATAATTATTCCTAATAGCTATGACCTATCTACAATCCCCTCATTACATATCATGTGTTTGGATTAAAACCCCCCCCCCCCCCCCCCCCCAAAATTTAAACTCATGATGTAGACAACTTTATGCATGACCATCTTTTGCAATAGCTCGGTTACCACATTAGTTGCAAGGAACATGTGTGCCTTAGAGATGTAAATGGTTTAGTAGAATTGTGCTTCTAGATAAGATAATTTCAGCCAATGCTTATATATGTAAAGTTACAAGGTGTTTATAATTATGATTTGTGAGAATTAAAAAAGAGATTCCAGACTTTCTCAAGTACTCCTTTATATGTAGAAATATCAAAAGGAGCCTTCTTTCTCTCTTTTTATTAAAATTCATGGAAAGGGCTTTGTGGCGGGCCCTAACTTTGTCATACCATAGGAAATTTCAAAAGTTTGTTATGGGGGTTGGTTTAGTGAATCAACAAACTAAGTACCCCAACAAACTAACCACTTCTTGGTTGTTAGTAACTAACTCATGTATTTAACCATGGATTGGCTAAAGAAGGGAGGGATGGAATGATGAGAGTTGAAGCTCTATTTGATGTATCTTTCTTTTTCCAGTAATTGATCTATTCCCTTTCGAAGACAATATAATGTGTGTTGTCAAGAGCTTGTTGGATAGGAATTTTATACATAGTTATTGGTGGAGACAACACGCATCACTCATCATGTTTGGTAATTTGAGAGATGAAATTATGATTTCTTATGAATTTTCCTTTGTACAACCTTTTAGCCTAGATTCCCTATTGCAATCTTACATTGTAGCATTGCAAAAACTATCTACAACCAACCAACAAATTTCTACTAATCAAGCCATTCTATCATTGTTAGCCAATCAAGATACCTCCTCCTCTTCTTCTTCTTCTTCTTCATCTTCCTCGTCTTCTTCTTCTTCTTCTGCTTCTTCTTCTTCTTCTTCTTCTTCTTCAAACCAATATAGGAAGGTTCACCCATAATATTTTTCTGTTCTACAAGCTATAGACATATTATCTTGGTTAGATCCCTTAAAAAATGTTGTAGATTATCATCAATGCTGGCAAGAAGGAGAAATTTTCAATGAGATACAATTTTTTTTGGAAGGAATTGCATCCACATGGTATATTCAACAACTTGATGAGGTAAAACATAATTGGAATTCTTTCAAGCTAGCTTTAGGATGATATTTTCTCATGACATGTAGCCAAAAGGGCTCTCCAACAACTTAATGAGTGTGAACGAAAGGAGCATGAAACAATTTCTCAACTTGTTGTGCATTTGAAGAAAATTGTGATGAGATTTGATATAAAAATTATAGAGAAAATGAAGTTATTTTTTAATGGCCTAGACTAAGACATGATCTTTGTAGAGGGTTAAGTTCAAGGTCTTTGACTTTTGTAGATGATATTTAGCTCAAAGAATTGAAGGAAACCTTCTCAATGAAGGAAGAAGATATTTTCAACAAGAATAAAAAAAGATAGAGCCAACCTTGATGGTCATTAATCTCCAAAACGCTCAAAGACTATTACTTGCTAAAGATACCCAGGGATAGACAAAGTGTTTCAATTGTAATGTCTGTGATCACATATCCAAGAATTGTTGGAAGTCACAAAGACCAAGAAATGTAATAAAGAAAGTACGTACAAGATGTTCAACTTGAAGAGATTTCGTTATCAAAAAAATCCTAGGTGAATGGATGCAAGAAGCAAACCATTTGTACATTCAAGCCTTAACATGAAGTTCTCAAAAGTGAATTGTAAGCACAATTAGTGTGAAAATTTGTAATATTTCCGCACGAAATATTAATGATCCTAGACCCTGCACATCTTGTGCAAGATCAACTTAAAGCAATCTCCCGCAACAATAAAAATTTGGGCTAAGTGCTCCCTCTGCATGCACTAGCAAACTCTAGCCCGCGTTGTGCATAAGAGACTGTGGCTCAAAAGCCATAGTTCCATGCGGGAACACCCCTTCAAGGGTGGGAAAAGGGATAATAGATAAATTTTTGGCAAATTTTTTTATGAATAAACTCCCCTCCCCTTCAGCTGTTGCATGGCGGGGGAGAGGGAGTGTGAGAGGAGTGGGTGTGGAGTAGGAGAGCATGGGGGGGGAGGAGGCATGCAACTAGCCACGTGTGTGGCTATTCCCCCCCCTTAGTGCTATATGAACCCCCCCTCTCTCAAGCTTGAGGGGGAGGAAAGAGAGGGAGGATCATTCCATTGTTGCTGCTGCCACGCTGCCTTCACACCGCCAGGGCTGTCGCCCCGTTGCCGCCTCCGTCCTCACCACTATCACCATCATAATTATCATCGTCGTCATCCTCACCTCCATCCCCATCATTTTCCCAATCATCAATTTCTCTCTCCATGTCATCTGTTGTGGACAGAGGCTTAGAAGCTTCTATTAGAAGCTTCCATTAAAGCTTCCATAAGCCTTGTTTACCTGTGCTTGCCCGGGTTTCTAAAACCGTGTCCTGCAAGGCTTGTGTCCTGTGCGGAGGAGGGGATATCAAACAGAAGTGACTTCCTAATGCATAAGAGAGGCAAGAGGAAGTTTTCTGAGTTGAGATCTACGTCATCGATGGCTCCTAAGCAAAAGTCGCGAGGCACACATGCGGGAGCTTCCAACCCGAGTACGCGAGTAGACAATGCCCCGATTCTTAATGCCCAGGTTCCAATAACATTCCCGCATGAAAGGACGCATTAAGCATGTCTTTAAATTCACGTAGGCAAGTTTGAATACATTGGAAAATTTATATACTCGCATCGAATTACCAAGTTAAGTTGCATGATGATTACTTGCATGGTCTTGGTAGTTGCATTCTTGAACGCATATTGCTTAAGTTAAAATGTGGATTGGTCTAAAGGAATCCTTGTTGCCTCACGAAAAGAACAACGCATATAACACATAATGCACTTAGGTAATAATTTCCTAGTTGTGACTCGTGTATGAGATAATCTTAGACGTTCATTGAATGATGGTCCAAATAGTCGCAATGCATGGAAAGGAAATTATGAACTTTGCAAATTGCATGTGAAGATGGTTACATTTTAGGTCGGGTTAAGTGATAGAAGGAAGGGTTAAATCAAGGATGGACTCATGGCATTCGATCATGCATGGAGTTTACTTAACAAAGTTTGAATGCATCTTCATTAAAAATATTAAAGCTTTTATTTCATTGCATCAACATAGGGTTTATAAGAGTTAGCTCTGAACTGTCAATCATTATAGTTTAGGGCAAGGAAAAGTAACTATCATTGTAGATCTTACAGCTGCATAGAAGGAAAAGGTCTATGGTCTTGAAATCGCATATTTGCATGAAATGATGCATCTCACCTATCTTCCAGTTACTTATATCTTTTAAGGAAAAGTACTTGCAAATCTAGAAGAAAGTATTTGCATCTTTAAAAGGAAAGATCATCTTAAATCATGGGTTGATCAAAATAAGTAATTCGGGTATAATTAAATAGCTTACATGAGAATCATAAAGGTACAATTAGATTGCTTATGACGATCTCCTCAAAGTGCTAGGTAGGGTTAAGTTACGTTAAAAATTTTGCCTAGTATCGCACTTAGGATGCCAACCTAATATTTACGATCCCAAAGGTCCTACCCACATTCACGGAATGTTAGGGTTAGCTAAACGCCCATGCAAGAATGATCTAGGGTTTTCACCCTAAGGTTCAATTGACCAAATACTAGACTTCCCAATGAATTTAGGAACCCTAGGGCCAAAGCATTATCGGCCTAGTAGGGTTAGGGTTGGGTTGGGTCAAGAGGACTCCCAAACCCTACATCTTGACCAAAGGTATTCTTGACTAGGGAATACCGTGTGATGGGAGAAATAATCCCATAAGTTAGGTGCGACACTTATCTCGTGCAACAAGTTGCAACGTCGCATGGTTTGTGTCTAAATCACAAAATAGTATTGCCACTCCTTAGAACAAGGTTGGCGAGTTCTAAGTACAAGTCTAATTTTCTAGAGGATAAGTAGTCATCCTACTACACCACTCTTCCTTGGACTTATTTGCCAAGTTAGGGGAGATACGAATTTTCCAAGAAAGCAGTTAACCAACCAAGTTAGGGTGATGAGCTTACCCAGGATTTATTGTCTATAACTTAAGGAAATCTAAGGTGGAAACAATTTGGGTCAAAAGGGTATAAACCCTAACCCAAGGATAAAGGGTGTCAAGATTGTGGGAGAGAAGGAAGGAGTCTCACTTGAAGCTTTCTTGCTTGCACAATGGGGGAATACTCACAAGGGTGGAGGCTGAAAACAGTTTTCCTCTTCTTAGTTGTGTAAGCCAAAAGAACTCACATACAAAGAAATAGAAGAACCCTATATATGGGTCTCAAACCAAACTCAACTAACTAAGGTGGTATACTAACCAAGCCACGAACTAGAGTAGATAAGGATAGCTATCATGTAGCTATTATTCAGGGGCGGTGTACCAACCGCATCTGCAACTGACAAGTCGGTGACATAAATACACAACGGTCACCCTGGCGTATCACGAGTGGAGCTCGATATGTCAACACTCCCCCTCGAGCTCAATCCCAATTCCTGCACACCAAGCAGGTCTCTGAACTTGCGCAGCTTCTCTGTGCCCAATGCCTTCGTGAATATGTCAGCTACCTGATCCTCTGTGCTGACATAAACTAGTTCAATAAGACCTAGTAAAACCCTCTCTCGCACATAGTGATAATGCACCTCAATGTGCTTTGTTCTAGCATGATAGACTGGGTTATTTGCCAAGTGTATACTACTCATGTTGTCACAATAAATGACAACTGGCCCATCTGTAGACTGATGCATATCATAAAGTAGCTTATGCAACCAAGCTACCTCACATGCAGCCATTGCTGCACCCCTGTACTCAGCCTCTGTGCTCGACAAGGCAACTGTAGGCTATTTCTTGCTGCTCCAAGTGACTGCAGCACTCCCAAAAGAGAACACATATCCACTGGTAGATCGTCTATCATAGATACTACCAGCCCAATCAGCATCAGTGTATCCATGTAACTGTATCTGAACCCCAGTCTCATAAAATAGTCCATACTACAATGTGGACTTCACATACCTGAGTATGCGTCTAGCCGCATCCAAATGTGGTTTCCTTGGAGCCTGCATAAACTGACTTACCAATCCAACAGCATAGCTCAAATCTGGCCTGGTAACAGTCATATAAATCAAGCTTCCTACTATGCATCTGTACATAGTAGGGTCTTCCAGAAGCTCACCTACATCTGCGCTCAGCTTCACATTCTGCTCCAAAGGAACTGAAATAGGCTTACAGCCTGTCATCCCATATTTGGACAGCATGTTCAATCCATACTGCCTCTGCAAGAGCTGTATCCCACTTGGTGATCTAATCACCTCAATGCCCAAGAAATAACGCAGCTCTCCCAAATCCTTCATCTCAAACTTCTGCTTCAATAGCATTTTCACATGAAGGATATCTTCATCACTGTCACCTGTCATAATCAAATCATCAACATAAATGACAAGTAGCATAATACCTTTCTCTGTTTTTCTCACATAAAGTGAGAAATCTGCCTTGGAAATCTGAAAGCCAATAGTGACAAGATACTGTCCTATCTTGTCAGACCATGCTCTAGGTGCTTGCTTCAAGCCATACAAAGCTTTCTTCAACCTGCAAACAAACTCAGGATGAACAGCATGCACATAACCTGGTGGCTGCTCCATATAGACCTCTTCTTGCAAATCACCATGCAAGAAGGCATTCTTTACATCCATCTGATGTAAAGACCATCCCTTTGATGCAGCCATAGCAATGGCTGCTCTTACGGTTGCCATCCTTGCAACCGGACTGAATGTTTCTTCATAGTCAATGCCATATGTTTGTGCATACCCCTTGACTACTAATCTTGCCTTGTATCTGTTCACAGAACCATCAGCATTGTGCTTCACCTTATAAACCCACTTACAGCCAATTGCATTCTTACCTTTAGGCAAAGGTACCAATTCCCATGTAGCGTTTGCTTCCAAGGCATCCATTTCTTCATCCATGGCTTTCTCCCATTTTTCTTTTCCCATGGCTTGCTCAAAAGAAGTGGGTTCTGGTTCCTGTATCACCTTGACCATATATGCATAGTGAATGGCTGTAAATCCATCATATTTCAGCCTATCCACAGGATACCTAACTCTGGTAGACCTGCGCAAAGTGGGTTCACTCCCAGGTGCTCTCAAAACATCCCTGGTCTTCCTTACTCCAGGTGTAACAATAGAAGGAATACCCAACTCATCATCAATGCTCTGTTCTGAGCCACTGAATTCACCATCCACATAAGAGTGACCTGCATTCACATCAAACATGGGCTGATCAACCTTCTCTTTTCCTTTTCGTGATACCTGCATACCACTATCTGCATTACTTTGAGAAGATTCTCCTGATCTCAATTTGCCTGTCCATGGCGAAGAATGTGAACCACTGCTAGAGGACGCTCCAGGTCCACTAATATTTTGTGACTGCTGCTGTGAATTCTGTGCAGCATTACCATTTTGTGCATCTACATCATCAATCACATTTACTGGTTTATACCAGCTACTCATCTCATCAAAAACAACATCTCTGCTCACTGTAAACTTACGAGTAGAAGGGTTATAGCATCTATACCCTTTTTGCTGCAGAGAGTAACCAATAAAGATGCACTTCTCAGCTTTTGGATCCAACTTGGATCTCAGCTCATCTGGCACATGTACATAGGCAGTGCAACCAAAAATTTTCAAATGAGAAATATCTGGTTTCCTACCAGTATACCTCTCCTCTGGAGTCATTCCATGTATTGCTGCAGTGGGAGTCCTGTTCATTATGTAGACTGCTGTAGCAACTGCTTTAGCCCAATAAAAATCTGGCAAGTCTTTTTCATTGAGCATGGCACGAGATACCTCTCCAATATGCCTGTTTTTCCTTTCTGCAATTCCATTTTGTTGTGGGGTATAACTGCATGAATATTGCTGCTTTATGCCATGCTCCTGCAAGAACTTTGCAAACTCATTTGAGAGGTACTCTCCCCCTCCATCTGACCTCAGGCATTTTATTTGCAGACCTGTTTCTTTTTCAGCCATAGCTTTAAGGGTTTTGAAATGCCCAAAAACTTCACTTTTCTTTTTCATAAAATACACCCAAACTTTTCTGCTATAGTCATCAATAAAAGTGACAAAATAATGACAGCCTCCAAGAGATGCAGCTTTAGTAGTCCACACATCAGAGTGGATTAATTCCAATGGCTTCTCACTCTCTTGAACATGTCTAGGAAATGGTTTCCTTGCCTGTTTTCCAAACTGACAGGCTTCACATACCTTATGCATTTCTGCAACCTTGAATTTTGGCAATCCTGCAACAATATTTTGGGCCTGCATTGATTTAAGTCGTTGTACATTAACATGACCAATGCGTTTATGCCAGATATCAATATCTGCAACTACACCGGTCCCATGTGCAAACATTGCTGCACTCAATTCAGAGATGTCTGCATCCAATGTAAACATTCTGCCCTTCTTCTTTCATTTTGCTATCAAGCGACCTTTATTTTTCATATCCTCAACAAAGCATCCATGAGGATTAAATCTGACCTGCAAGCCTTGTTCAACCATTTGACCAACAGAAACCAGATTCTTGGTGATATTGGGGACATGAAATACATCGGACAGGTATTTCTTTTTCCCATCCTGCATAGACAAAGGAATTTTTCCAATCTGGACAATAGGATGTGCAGTATCATCACCAGTCTCCACAAATCCTGGTTTTTCCATTTTCCTTGCATCCTCCATCCATTCTGCATGACCTGTCATGTGGTTTGATGCACCTGAGTCAACATACCATACATCATTGCTTTCTTCTGCACTTGTCACAGAATTGTTCATGTGCTGCACCATGAACAAATGCTCATTTCTGTCATCACCCTGTCTACTAGAAAATGCATAATTCCCTTGTTGCAGTTTTCCATTCATGATGTCATTCTGCTTTTTATAGCAGTCTTTAGCCATATGACCCATTTTACCACAATAGTAGCATTCAACATTACTGTTTGTATTTTGGCCTCTTTGCCATCCACCACGACCTCTTTGGCTCCCCCTGCCTCTAGAGTTACCACGTCCTCCTCCATAGGACTGGTTTTCTTGAGTTTGCTGCATATTCTGATTTCTACCACGGCCTCCAAATCGGCCTCCTCTACCTCTGCCTCTACCTCTTCCAGCATTTGAGTAGAAGACAGCTTCTTTTGAAGGTCCTCCTGAAGAAGATGCACCACCATTTCTCTGCTCCTCAGAAATTAGAAGAGCAATCAACTCCTCAAAATCAGGAAATCTTTCACGGACGGAAATGGATGTCCGAAACTGCGCATAATCCTTTCCTAGACCATTCAAGGTCACAGAAACTAAATCATCATCTTCCACTGGCGACCCAATGGAAGCAAGTGCATCTGCAATCTTCTTCACCTTCATGTGGTAGTCATTGATGCTCATATTTTCTCTTTGCACATTGTGCAACTCTTGCTTGAGTTGCATTTTCCTGGCTTGCGTATTGGTGCTATACATCTTTGACAGAGTATCCCATGCCTCCTTTGGCGTACTTGCATCCTGAATATGCACAATCATAGAGTCTGAAATGCTGATAGACAGCCAGTACATAACTTTCCTGGCTCTCTCATGCCATGCTTTAAATGCCTGCATTTGCTGTTGATTGGGAACATCAGGAAGAACTGGTTCTTCTTCATTTCCTGCAACAAATTCCCAATATCCTTTTCCCATAAGGAAATTCGTCATTCTAAACTTCCATGCTTGGAAGTTGTTCTTGTCAAGCTTTTCAGTGACAATCTGTGAAAGAGAATCAGATGCCATTACAGAAGACTGCAAAAAATTCTGTCACTGCAAAAACCACAGCTTCACCCTCACAAGCGAAAATCTGCAAAACTGGCGAAAGTGGTATTTGACCACACAGTCACTTCCTAGTGACGATTTTGCATAAACAGGAACCAAGGATGACTCTGTAACTCCCAATGTCTCTGTGCACAAGCATACGATGCAATTTCTACAGAAACTTTTCACCGACCTGTAGAACAGTGGCTGCACAGCATAAAACTGGGTCTTTTCCTGAGTGCATGCAGAAAACTTCCGCCTCCAAAACAGGCCCCGAAATGGCCTCAAATCAAAAAAATAAGGTCGCCATGAAGGGCGTCTCAACCTGAGACAATGCACTCCTGCAGTTTCCGCTGTGCTACCTGCAGAGATCTGCTCCCAAAACGGAAAATGAAAGCAACACTGCTCCTCTTACCAGATCACCGCGAGCTTGGCTTGCTTTCTTGAACTCCTTACCACGAACAAGGCTCTGATACCATGTCAAGATTGTGGGAGAGAAGGAAGGGGTCTCACTTGAAGCTTTCTTGCTTGCACAATGGGGGAATACTCACAAGGGTGGAGGCTGAAAACAGTTTTCCTCTTCTTAGTTATGTAAGCCAAAAGAACTCACATACAAAGAAATAGAAGAACCCTATATATGGGTCTCAAACCAAACTCAACTAACTAAGGTGGTATACTAACCAAGCCACGAACTAGAGTAGATAAGGATAGCTATCATGTAGCTATTATTCAGGGGCGGTGTACCAACCGCATCTGCAACTGACAAGTCGGTGACATAAATACACAACGGTCACCCTGGCGTATCACGAGTGGAGCTCGATATGTCAACAAAGGGTAAACAAGCAACTTAGCTTACGAAACCCTTGGGATCTTGCCAAGTCGCAATTGATCCCGGATCGAATGCTGGATGTATTCGGAGAGAAGGATTCACACCTTAGCAGTTGGCCGTATAAACGACCACTGGAGTGCTTGTGTTGAACACTTAGGAGCACTGTTTGTTCTTCTTTGCTCAAGGAACTAATGCTAGAAAATAACTAATGCTTCAGGTTGAAAGCCTGGAGGGAGAGGCAGCATCACTTACCCCCGATTGTCTGCCTGACCCTATCCAAGGGGGTTGTTAGCCGCACCGGGTACGTGGACCGAACCCACTATGAGAGGTCTCTCCGTGGGTGCTACTTGGAGTAGGAGGACACCTGGGTGCCAGGGGGGCTCTGGCCATAAATCCCTTGCCTCCGGATCCTGCACAAGAGGCCAACGTGACTCGAGATGGGATCTCAAGGCCTGCATACTAGTCAACGGGGGTGGAACTTGGAATAGCGATCCCTGAGGATTGCTGGAATCGCCTTCAGGCGGATTATGGAATAGCCTTCGGGCTGGATTATATGATGTATTCCAAAGACTGATAAATAAAGATCAAATGTTGAAAATAAACTTGCTTGACATTGTTTTTCTATGTTAGTGCCTAAGTTACGTGAAGGAACCAGCGATTAATTAGTTAATTAAGGAAGCTGTTTTTTTCTTGTCAAACTAAATGTGGTAGGTAATTAGATAACTAAAGCAACCTGAGAAAAGTGCGGTGGATGTGACCCTGGGTCCGTCCTATGGAAGGGTGGTCCTGGTTGGCTGGGAACTTTTCTCAAAGGAATTGACAGCGACGAAAATAATGACCTAGAATCTATAAAGCTAGAGTCCCGATTTATGCCGTTTTAGGGGAACGGAATGGGACTATGTCTTATGGGTAGAGAGGTCGAGCTTCACATCCCTCTCGTTTCCCATTCTCCTTGAACCAAGTGCAGTATAAATCCGCTTCGACCCTGACGTTTCTGCGTAAAGTAGTTCGTCTGGGGCTCGATGCTAGTTACGTTCTAGAAACTTGACCATTAGGAAAACCCTGATTGAGGTCGGTCCTAAGTGGGAATGGCCGGAATGCGTCCGCTTTGTGGTAGACTTGGGAAGACCTAGATTGCAAACCCCGTGACATTCCTTGGGAGTGTCGGGCGGCGCTTTCTAGACTCTCTTCCCGATGGGTTGCTAAGACGTGTCCTGCAAGTGGACAGGGGGACACGTTACAAAATTAATGGTTTGAATGTAGAAGTATTGTTGGATTCTTGATGTTCTTTTTCTTTTATCAGTTCTAATTTAGCAAGCACAATCAATCCTTATTGATAGCATGTTCAAGAAATTTCAATAACTTTTGGTGACAATAAACATGTTTATCATTCATGTGAAGTTTATAATTTTTGGCAATAAACATGTTTATAATACATTTGAAGTTCTCCATGTCCCCTTTGAAGTAAAAGTGGGATTTTTTCAACATCCCTATTGTATCATTCTGTGTCAAGTGTTTTCAATGACTTTGGGATATGACATTGGATATTCTAATAGGATTGAAACTTCGTTTCTTGCAGTTGGGTACTTGGGACCATTTTCAAAATTTACAGACTAATGAGTTAGCAAGGATGGCACTGCAAGAACAACAACAACAACAAATTATAGAGGATTTGCAACTATCTCTTTTTGCATTATTGTAGCTTTCTCTTCCTCATCACTGGCATTCCATCACGGGTGTGTGCGAACATCATCTTCCCATCTTTTAATTGCAAGTATTGCAGGGTGACAGAGTTCTGCTACCTCTAGAACGACACTTGATATCTTCCACTCTGAACCCTTTTCAATCACAACTAATATAGTTTTATGCTTTGTGTTGACATCCTAATGATGAGCATGGACCTCATGCAACTCAAATATCACTATTGTAACAATATTGAGTCACTCTTATGTGCTTACGTCCAAGATAAGTATCATGACATGCATCCAATTTCCAATGCTTTCTTTGTGAGCACCAATGAGTCCAAAAGCCATCATTGGTCCCTCTTAGACTGCTGACTTCCTTGAATCCTCCATGGCTCCAATCCCTACTCCAGATCCAACAAGGTATATTGGGCACCCTCTTGTTTCATGGCTCTTCCACAGTCATGTCAAACATCATGTTGCAGTCCACATTGCACTTTTACATTATCACGAACAAATAACACAATAAGAAATTGCATCAAGTTGACTTGTTTTTTTATTGAAGTAATTGACCCTTCTTCCTCCATAAGGGCCCCCAGTCACACTAGGGCATGCACGGCCAAGCAAGGGAAAGCGGGGCATAAGCAAAAATTAGCTTCCCTTTCTAAATTTGGGGTCACACTAGGGTGTGCAGAGGCAAGGGGACCCACAACGCTTTTAAATATTAAAAAGTCTCAAACAAAAAAAAAAGTTACCTACTCTACTCTATGTATCGAGATTATCTTCTCCCAGCATACTCCCTCTTCTTCAGGCTCTCCTTCACACCCTTTTCTCTGTGATAGTCGCATGGTCTACTACAACCTCTCTCTCTCTTTTTGCATTGTGCCAAATTATAGCAATTAACAAGGCTTGTGCAATCAGCATTTCCACACCACCTATACCAATGGAGCAACATAGAAAAAAAGGCCAAGAAAAACTTGCTACACCTTGATGCAGCAACCTACACTAAGAAATCATATATTGTGTCTGTAAAGGCTGCCCCATTGACCTACATTGTTCTACCATATACTTGCACATCGCTGCAAGAGAAAACAAACCAAACATCAAATAATCTTAGTGTCTAGCATCATGGAGTAGGTTCCATATAGAAGGTACTAATTGTTCTCATAAATATAGCACATCTAAGAAAAAATTTTCCACAACTAGTGAAGATGGCTTAGTAGGGTCTGTGATGCACCTTCAATCATCATTGATTCTATGTAGTCCACCTCACAACACTCGCTAAAGGAAGTTCAACATACTTATAATCACAAAACTCCAATCAGGCTACCCCAAAGATCTGCAACAAGTCCAGTTACATGTGCTTCTACTTCAACCCTCACCCAGATGCTAGGATTTAAATTTTTGCCTTATTCTTTATTGCAATTTATGCACTCTACTACAATCATAGCAATTAACAAGGCATGTGTCATTAGCATTACCACACCACTTGTACGAGTGGAGCAATAGAAAAAAAAGGCAAGGCAAAACCTACTTCTTGACATAGCAACTTGCACTAAAAAATCCCATCATGCATTCACGATGATTGCCCCTTATATTTTCATTGTTTCACCCCATACATGCACTCACTCTGCAAGGAGAGAAAAAACAAACATCAAATCATTTGAGTGTCTAGCATGGAGTAGGTTTCATATAAAAGGTATTATGGGCATGTGATATACCTTTAATTGTCAATTCTATGTGGTCCACCTCACCGTGCTCGTTGAAGGAAGCTTAACATACTTGTAATCATAAAACTCCATCTAGGCTACCCCAAAGATCTGCAACAAGTTTAGTTACCTACACATCTACTTTTAATCCCCCCACTAAGATGAGATTGTGTGGCTATTTATTTTGGTCCCATTTCTCATAGATGATGGGGTTTAAGTTACTACATTGTTCTTTACTACAATCATTGGAGCCCCAAGAGAGACACCAAGGAAAAAGGGATTCTACTGCAAGAAAATCTATCTTGTAACATTAACAAGCTTTTATTTCATTCTTTTGATGACCAAAACAAAGAAAACAACAATTCTTCACATAGCATCATAGTATATATCTCCCACGGATTTGATAGGATCAACCATAATCTTCAACAACTTCATAGAATCCATCAATAGAATAAGGAACACAAAATAATACACCACTTTTGAATGGAAATTAATCACATAGTATTCATCTTCAATGTCTTCATAGTTTTCTCTCTCAATCTCTCATATACAAATACACTGTTTTGATAGAATTGGCTATCTTTGGCTCTCTCTCTCTCTCTCTCTCTCTCTAGTACATCATCTCCTCACTAAAATAATCAATAATGACTCTCAATAATCCTTGTTACGTCGTGAATGCACCTCCCAAGATGTATGTCTGATGTGAAGAGGCACCAGAGCCACTACAGTGTCTCTTCATAGCTCACTACTGTCACTATCACTTCAGTCTTCAACAGCTGCTTCTTCCATTTTTTTTAGCTCTTTTGAACTTAGATTCATCCTTTGTAAAAGTTAGAAAACTTTTCCAAAGTCACACATACATTCTACAGAACACTTACAGAAGATCTATAGAATAGAACAGAACAGGAACAGAGCAGATATAGAACAGAGACATAATAGATACAGAGGCTCTACAGAGGGTTATAGAAGGTCATTAGAGACAATAGATTCTCATAAATCATACTAAAACCATTCCAAACTATAAAAAACTATTCAATAAACTTCCAAAATATTTCAACCTCCATCAATCATAAATCCATGCTTCATACAGAAGAAAATCAGAACAAAACAGAAGCTATACAAAAGGTATCAGAACCAATCAGAACCTCAACAGAACCTATCAGAACATCATAGAGCCTCGTATTTCTACTAAAAATCATCATAGACTTTCAAAAAATAATCAATATCATCCAAAACACTCTCAAACACTTCCATTAACAATCATACATCACTCTAAATCCATCCAAAAATCAATCATTCAGACCTCAAAAACAATAAAAATCAATCAAAAATTCAGTCTTTTTCCACTCTCAACATATACACCAAGGAAAAGGGGATTCTACTGCAAGAAAATATATCTTGTAACATCAACAAGCTTTTATTTCATTCTTTTGATTACTAAAATAAAGAAAACAACAAATCTTCACGCAGCATCATAGTAAATATCTCCTACGGATTTGATAGAATCAACCATAATTTTCAACATCTTCATAGAATCCATCAATAGAACAAGGAACATAAAAGAATACACCATTTTTGAATGGAAATCAATCACATAGTATTCATCTTCAATGTCTTCATAGTTTTCTCTCTCAATCTTTCATATATAGATACACTGTTTTGATAGAATTGGCTATCTCTGGCTCTCTCTCTCTCTCTCTCTCTCTCTCTCTCTCTCTCTCTCTCAATAGTACATCATCTCCTCACTACAATACTCAATAATGACTCTCAATAATCCTTCTTAGGTCATGGATGCACCTCCCAAGAGGTATGTCTGATGTGAAGAGGCACCAAAGCCACTACAGTGTCTCTTCATAGCTCACTACTATCATTGTCACTTCAGTCTTCTCTTCAGTCTTCAATAGTTGCTTCTTCCATTTTTTTTAGCTATTTTGAACTTAGATTCATCCTTTTCAAAAGTTAGAAAACTTTTCCAGAGTCACACATACATTCTATAGAACACTTACAGAAGATCTATAGAATAGAACAAAACAGGAACAGAGCACATACAGAACAGAGACAGAACAGATATAGAGGCTCTACAGAAGGTTTACAGAGGGTTACAGAAGGTCATCAGAGAACAATAGATCCTCATAAATCATACTAAAACCATTCCAAACTATCAAAAACTATTCAGTAGACTTTCAAAACATTTCAACCTCCAACAATCATCAATCCATGCTTCATACAGAAGAAAATCAGAACAACAAAAGAATACACCACTTTTGTTCAATGGAAATCAATCACATAGTATTCATCTTCAATATCTTCATAGTTTTCTCTCTCAATCTCTCATATAAAAATACACTGTTTTGATAGAATTGGCTATCTCTGGCTCTCTCTCTCTCTCTCTCTCTCTCTCTCTCTCTCTCTCTCTCTCTCTCTCTCAATAGTACATCATCTCCTCACTACAATACTCAATAATGACTCTCAATAATCCTTCTTAGGTCGTGGATGCACCTCCCAAGAGGTATGTCTGATGTGAAGAGGCACCAGAGCCACTACAGTGTCTCTTCATAGCTCACTACTGTCACTATCACTTCATTCTTCTCTTCAGTCTTCAGCAGTTGCTTCTTCCATTTATTTTAGCTCTTTCGAACTTAGATTCATCATTTCCACAAGCTAGAAAACTTTTCCAGAGTCACATATACATTCTACAGAATACTTACAGAAGATCTATAGAATAGAACAGAACAGGAACAGAGCAGATACAGAACATAGACAGAACAAATACAGAGGCTCTACAGAAGGTTTACAGAGGATTATAAAAGGTTATCAGAGAACAATAGATCCTCATAAATCATACTAAACCATTCCAAACTATCAAAAACTATTCAATAAACTTCCAAAATATTTCAACCTCCATCAATCATCAATCCATGCTTCATACATAAGAAAATCAGAACAAAACAGAAGCTATACAGAAGGTATCAGAACCAATCAGAACCTCAACACAACCTACAGAACATCACAGAGCCTTGCCAAAAATCATCATAGACTTCCAAAACATAATCAACATCATCCAAAAACTCTCAAATACTTCCATTAACAATCATACATCACTCTAAATTCATCCAAAAATCAATCATTCAGACCTTAAAAAAACAAAAATCAATCAAAAATTCAGTCATTTTCCACTCTCAACATATCCCCACACTTAGAAAGGAAGCGTCCTCACGACCTAAGGAAAAGAATAATATAAGTTCAGTAAAAAGCTCAATTTGATCTTCTTTAGTATCTTCAATAATCACCCCAAACCACGGCCCCAACTTATCACATGTATCTCTAGAAAATAATACTACTAAAGGAAAACTTCATTATTCATTAACACATCTGATGAACAATAAAAAGTCATGACAAATTTATAAAGGATATAAGAAGTTCTTCAACTTTCCATCGTAGGCTTGCCATCCGCCATCACCATCAATAGTTGAAAAGAGAGCTCTCGAACAAATCATTCAACTAGCATGAACTCATCACATATAAATTATTAAAACACACACACAAATATAATCATCTGAATGGCACCTCCAAAAATGTCTCATTAAGAAGCACAAAAGATACATCCAGGGGTATCAATGAAGATGATCCCTCTTGAAGGCTTGATGATTTTGAAAGCGATCTAGGGATAAAGACTCATCTACAAAGGATTTTGGAGGATTCTGAAAGAACTGAAGGCATCACATCCGTTCTAGCAAAACAAGGTATCTGCTAGGTAGACAAAGGGCATGAAAATATAGGACATCCAACTATTGGGAATCAATGTTCACATTGACATTCATACAAAGCTTTGGAATGGCCTTTTGATCATTATAGGAATGCCTATGCATATATGCTAAGTACCAAGCAAAATGGGCTGTCAATCTCACTGAAGGATCTAGAGATTGTGAATATTGTTGAGAAAAATGGATGTAATTTTAGTATGCTTGACTAGCAGTTGTCCAGTCCCTTGGAATTAAGGGCCAATTAATCTGTGGTCTCGTGACAGAATCAGTTGAACTCCATCCTCTTCTTCTCGAAATCTGTTGATCAAATCCTTCGTACCCACTAACCAACTGAGGGGGTTGAGAAATAGAAGTGGCAGGAGATGGAAGTGGAATAAGTAAAAGAGGATGAAGAGATGGGTATGAAAATCATAAAATGAGGAATAAGCTAAAGAAGGAGTGGCTGAAAATTTAAGTGAATCAGTTAGGAAAGGTGTCAATTGATAAGCAAGAAAAGTAGAAGGTATATGGATAGATGGAGAAGGACATGGAGGAGATGGGAAAAAGACTCGATCTTCAATGAAATAACAATAGGTAAAGATTGGAATTTGAGGAAAACCCTGAGGTTGAAAAAGGAGAGGTAAGATAGCTGCTGAGTTGGATTCGTTGATAGTACAATAAGCTAGGAACAGAGGGACCTAAAACAGATCATCGATGGTAGGAATCAAAGAAGGATGAATAAAATTATTGGTTCTTGGAAAGATAAGCTGGGAGATCCACCCTCAGTTGGTTAGTGCTCTGTACATAAGTAGAAGCTGTATTCTGGCATTGGTTCAGGACTACAGAATCAATCATTGAATGCCATGAAGTGTCAGGACAAGTAGCCACTTTAGAAGAATAGCACTAGAACATGTCATATATCCTCAACTCCAAATAGTTGACATATAAGGCAACTTGTAAGACCACATCACCCACATACCAAGCCAGATCTACATCATCTAAAATTAACAAATCACCTTGTAGATACATGTAAGATAGCAACATGGTATCCATCATCACAGAATCCTCAAAGACCATATGGACAATGTCCGTCAGCAAATTAGAAGACCAAGCCCCACTCCAACCATCCTCTAGAAGAAGGAGATCCATCGTTGAGAGCATAATATAGAAGGCCAACTTCTGCAACTAATAGTGGACAAAAAAGGAATGGTCCGAAGGAATATAATCCTGAAATTGCTCAAATGTAGATCATAATAAATCCATCCTGGACTACAATCTTTCCACTTTATCTTGAAACAACGGACATAATGTGGCATGTCTCTGGAGAACTACCAAGTCTTGCTGAGATATAGAAGGAATCATAGGAATACTAGGACTTGGAGGAATGGACCATCACTGCACCAGTTGGTCCTGCAATTGCTTATTCTGGGAAGCTTGGGATTCCAATGTATTATGAGTAGTCAGCAAAGCTGACAGTTTCGCATAAAAAAAGAGTCTTAAACTCTTAAGCTTCTTTGGACATTTTCTATTTCGCTTTCGAAACTCTAGTGACCTTTGACTGAGCCTCTACTAACTGAGTTTTCAAAGAAGATATTTCTTCTCTTTGAGTCTCAATCATTTGTGTCTGCTGCTCCATATGCTTAAACAGATTAGCAAGTGTGTATTTGGCAGAGGCTAACTCTATGGTTGCCTTATGCAACTGGTCTTTGGATTGCATTAATTCTTCATAGAAAGAAGCATATAATTGTTGAACACAAGTTGTCACTGAGAGTTCAATAGAACTATGGATACCGTTACAAAGGAAAGGAATGGCATCCCTTGACACTAAACTATTTAGCGAAGGAACTGATATTTCCAAAGAACCCTCTCGATGTGCCCTGAATAAGTTATTGCATGTGAGGTAGGCAGGAAGGTCACTTCTAGAGGTAGTAAGAATTGACATTGAAGGAATGATTGGTGGAACTTTATCTGCCACACGCTTCAAGCGCTTCTGCTGAATGACCAATGGAGGAGGGGAATCAAGATCCTCTATGTCAATGGGTTCTGAATCCTCTAAAGGTGGAGGGGGAGGTACTGGATCATATGGAGAAGGGGGTAGCACACCCTTCTTAAGGCCTAAATATGTCAAGAAAGCATATAAATATGAACC
The DNA here is from genome assembly GCF_053477565.2 of Lygodium microphyllum. NCBI lineage: Eukaryota > Viridiplantae > Streptophyta > Polypodiopsida > Schizaeales > Lygodiaceae > Lygodium > Lygodium microphyllum. Next base: position 101,578,961 of record NC_141150.1, on the reverse strand, counting down.
ATAAGTTACATTGGTAACATTACCTCTAGTCATTTTGACAAAATATTGGTCCATCTTTGCAAGAAGGCTTGGGGGGTTCACTATATATATATTCTCTATATAACGTGCGTTCATGGCCTATTTATAAATATCCTAATTTGTGAAATTTTCTTGAATAAAACACAACCCTTTTCTATTCAATCTATAAGTAACCCCTTTATACAACACCCTTCTATATGTAAAAAATGTATAAAAATGGTATTTTAAAAATCCATTATTTTGAACTCACGTTATATATACATATATTCATGAGTGACCCCCTCGAGTAAGAAGGTAAGCACTCCAGTCAATCACAACTCCTTTTAACACCATCCTGGAAGTTGTGAAGAGCTCCTTGGACAAATAGTGGGATGGTGTTTTGGCAGGCATGAACCTGTCTTAGAGAAATTGGGAGACTAGCTTCCAGAGAGGATCAGTGATCATTGAGAAAGACACTCCTGAAGTGTTAATCACCTTCTTGACATCGAGGACCTCTTTAGTCTATTCTGTAATAGCTTGAGAATCTCGTCATTTGAGAATAAGTATCTGGTTGTAACAAAGGGTTCTCCTTTTTAGGAAAGAGACAAAGCCTTCCCTAACCCTCTTGGTGTCAAAACCATGGAAGTACCACGAACCAAGCCCAATTTCTTACTGTATGACACAAGAAACTCATCACATAGGGCTGGATCATTTGGAATCAAAGGGAGTGAAGCAGCCACAAAAGTTTCAAGGCTAGCTTTCGGGATAGGCTCAAAAGTCAATAGGGAAGAATAATCCCTACTGATCAATGGGATATACTGAACAGGAGGAGGAGCTTGAGGCGCCATTCAGATGGAATATTGGAGCCCCAAGAGGAACACCAAGGAAAAGGGAATTCTCTTGCAAGAAAATCTATCTTGTAACATCAACAAGCTTTTATTTCCTTCTTTTGATCATCAAAACAAAGGAAACAGAAAATCTTCACGCAGCATCATAGTAGATATCACGCACGGATTTGATAGAATCAACCATAATCTTCAACATCTTCATAAAATCCATCAATATAACAAAGAACACAAAAAAATATACCATCTTTAAATGGAAATCAATTACATAGTATTCATCTTCAATGTCTTCATAGTTCTCTCTCTCAATCTCTCATATATAGTTACACTATTTTGACAGAATTGGCTATCTCTGGCTCTCTCTCTCTCTCTCTATCAATAATACATCATATCCTCACTACAATACTCTCATAATAACTCTCAATAATCCTTCTTAGTTCGTGGATACACCTCCCAAGAGGTATGTCTGATATGAAGAGTCTCCAAAGCCACTACAGTGTCTTTTCATAGCTCACTACTGTCACTGTCACTCAGTCTTCTCTTCAGTCTTCAGCAGCTGCTTCTTCCACTTGTTTTAGCTCTTTTGAACTTAGATTCATCCTTTCCAAAAGTTAAAAAACTTTCCCAAAGTCACACATACTTTCTACAGAATACTTACAAAAGGTCTATAGAACAGTTATAGTACAGTACTAGAGCAGCTACAGTATAGTTGCAATATAGAGACAGAACAGAGACATAGGCTCTATAGAAGGTCTACAGAGGGTTACAGAAGGTCATCAGAACCTCATAACTCATACTCAAACCATTGCATACTATCAAAAACTATTCAATAAGCTTCAAAAAAGATCTCAATCTTCATCAATCATCAATCCATGCTTCATACAGAAGACAATCAGAACAAAACAAAAGCTATACAGAAGGTATACAGAACCAATTAGAAGCTTAATACCCTTTTGACATAGGATAGCACCTAGCCCTTCAACTCATGCATCTGTCTGCACATGGAATTCCTTCGTCCAGTCGGGAGGCTGCAAAATAGGCTCTTGGATGAGGCACTGTTTTAGGGTATTAAAGGCTTCTTCACAGTCATCAGTCCAAAGGAAATCAGATTCTTTCTTTAGGATCTTGTGTAGAGGGGTTTCCTTGGTTGAAAAATGTGCAATAAATCTTCTATAGTAGCCCACATGGCCCAGAAATCCTCTCAATTGCTTGAGGTTTGTCGGTGCTATTAAAGCGGAAACCTTTTCAATCTTTGCAAGGTCTGTTGCAATCCCTTGTGCAGAGAAAATATGGCCCAGGAGAACTCTTGATGAGACACCAAAGACACATTTGTTGGGGTTGAGAGAAATCCCATACTCTCGGCATCTGTCAAAACATTGCTCTAGGTGTCCCCAGTGCTCACGGATCAAGCTATAGACACAAAAGTCATCAAGATACACCTCAATGAAATCATGCAGATGATTCTGGAAGGCAGCCATCATTACTCATTGGAAGGTGGCAGGAGCATTATAGAGCCCAAATGGCATCACTCTATAGGCATAGGTCCCCCATTCTGTGGTGAAGGTTGTTTTAGATTGGTCCTCTTCTGCGATTTGGACTTGGTTATATCTGTTGAATCCATCCAAGAGGGAATACAGCTCATGGCTTGCTATTGTGTCCAACAGTTGGTCTGTAAAAGGGATAGGGAAATGATCCTTCTTCGTCTTCAAATTGAGCTTTCGAAAGTCCATACATATTCGAAGTTTCCCGTTCTTCTTGGGTCCTACCACAATGGGCATAACCCATTCCCTATTAACCACAGGATAAATGAACTCTACTTCAAGAAGTTTAAATAGTTCAGCTTTCACTAGAGTAGAGTAATTAGAATTCATACGCCTTTGTCTTTGCCTTACAGGTTTGGCATCAGGCTCTAGGTCAATATGATGTTAACAGCCTCTTCTAATGCTTGTTGATGGCAAGTTTTCCCGGTTGCGCACCAAAAACATGGAGCCCCAAGAGAGACACCAAGGAAAAAGGGATTCTACTGCAATAAAATCTATCTTGTAACATCAACAAGCTTTTATTTCATTCTTTTGATGACCAAAACAAAGAAAACAACAATTCTTCATGCAGCATATAGAATCCATCAATAGAACAAGGAACACAAAAGAATACACCACTTTTGAATGGAAATCAATCACATAGTATTCATCTTCAATGTCTTCATAGTTTTCTCTCTCAATCTCTCATATACAAATACACTATTTTGATAGAATTGGCTATCTCTGGCTCCCTCTCTCTCTCTCTCTCTCTCTCTCTCTCAATAGTACATCATCTCCTCACTAAAATATTCAATAATGACTCTCAATAATCCTTATTAGGTCGTGGATGCATCTCCCAAGAGGTATGTCTGATGTGAAGAGGCACCAGAGCCACTATAGTGTCTCTTCATAGCGCACTACTGTCACTATCACTTTAGTCTTCTCTTTAGGCTTTAGCAGCTGGTTCTTCCATTTGTTTTAGCTCTTTTGAACTTAGATTCATCCTTTCCAAAAGTTAAGAAACCTTTTCCAAAATCACACATACATTCTAAGAACAAAGATCTACATAATAGAACAGAACAGGAACAGAGCAGATATAGAATAGAGACAGAATAGATATAGAGGCTCTACAGAAGGTTTACAGAGGGTTATAGAAGGTCGTCAGAGAACAATAGATCCTCATAAATCATACTAAAACCATTCCAAACTATAAAAAACTATTCAATAAACTTCCAAAATATTTCAACCTCCATCAATCATCAATCTATGCTTCATACAAAAAAAAATCAGAACAAAACAGAAGCTATACAGAAGGTATCAGAACCAATCAGAACCTCAACAGAACCTATCAAGACATCACAGAGCCTCGTATTTTTACTAAAAATCATAGACTTCCAAAACATAATCAATATCATCCAAAACACTCTCAAACACTTCCATTATCAACCATACATCAATCTAAATCCATCCAAAAATCAATCATTCAGATCTCAAAAACAACAAAAGTCTATCAAAAATTCAGTCTTTTTCCACTCTCAACAATCATGTATTTGAAGCTTGGTTTGATCACATTCATCATCTTAATTGTCTATTTGCTTTATTAGAGTTAAGTGAGAGTCTTGTCTTTTTATTGTTTTAATATACAAATCATGTAAGAAATGAGAAGTTATCAACTCCATTGGTCTCAAGCCTCCTTGTTGGGTGATGTTGAGGCATGTCATAGGCAAATGAGAGCCCAAATATGGTGGCTTTTCCCCCTCATTAAAATAGATATTTATCAACTAATGACTACTTGGGAGACTCTTCAGAGCTCTTCATTCATGGTTGTAGTACCTTCCTTTGCTTTGGTGTGCATTCACTCCAATTCGTTCAAAGGTGGTCCCCATTTTCCATTAGGTACAATAAAGACATCCCACCATGGTACATTAAGTTGTGACCCTCCATCCATTGGTGGAATCCCTTATTTTTCTACATAAGGAGGACGATGATCACTAGAGGGAGCTATTAAAATTGTCACATCCATTTTCCATATCTTTGTGTGACCTCTTGCATCTAGACTTACAGCACAGGGAGAGATACATGTTTGCTTTCGAGGCATGCCTAGACACATATTATTAGTGGAGAAGAAAGTTTCCATTGTTGTGATATTGCTTACTTATAACAACATCCATGATCACATAGCCAAGTTACACATTTGGCTACACTTGCTCCACCTTAAGAGGTGGTGGATGCCAACATGTAGTGTGGGACCCACTCCATGTAGTGGCCTTCCACTCGAGAAAGTTAAGGATGGATCTAGATCTCATCGAGGCCTCTCCGATTGCTAGGGGGCCCTAGATTGCACTCATATTAATATGATTTTTCCTCCAAATGGGCCTTTGGTTTCATCGCTACTACATGAACATGATAATTCAAGACATATGTGACATCAACATGAAATTCCTTGATGTGAATGTTTGGGTGTCCATGTTTTACTAATGTCTGCAGCTTTTGAAAAACTTTGGGTTTTATTGCCACTACCAAGGTTGACAAAAATTAATAGGCACTCTCTTTGATTATCATGGTCTTATATTCCCCAAGTATATTGTTGGGGATGGTTTCATTCTTCTTCCATGGCCGCTGATTCCATCATCCAATTATAGCATTATCCCCATTTAGTGCTTCATACATCAGAGCTTTTTCTAAATCCACCATATGCAATTGCAATAGCAATCCGAGTTTCCTTAGATTGATGATGAGTATCATCTACAAACATAAAACATGCCCACTTCATTGCTTATACAATTAGTCGCTCTCCCTTTGACTACCTTAATTGACACTTCTTTCCATAAAGCTCTCTTTCTCTCTAACATTGCTTTTTTCACATGCAATATGAGCCTTAGCTTTCCCCTTTCTTTTCTGCTACTACATGCATCTATTCTCTTTGTGTTCCCAAAAATAGCCTCCTAAAGGATGCAATGGCTTCAGCCTATAAAGCTAAGGTTTTACTTGTGATAATATCCTTGTAGCTAAAGGACCTATCTTTGAATAATGGAAAACTATTTATAATGAGTACGTAAGAGGCAATAAAGTAGCTCATTAGTATATTCTTTTTACTCTTCAAGAATCTCTTATGCTTGATGTATCATGTAATCTTCTAACTCACAAGCTATATGGGAGTATTTGATAACAAATTTTGAGAATAAAACTATCACAGGGATACTTTATCTTTGTAGTCATCTCATTGAGTTACAATACAACATCGGAACTTCTATGACAACACATATCAAATCATTTAAGAATATTATCAATTAGCTTGATGCCTCTATTGGTGATGCCATTGCACGAAAACAATTGGTGACACAACTTCTTGACACTGTAAAGGATCTTGCTTATGATAATATTGTTACCATATTATCTGACAAAGATGGGATCAATTTGGATCAAGCTTGTATATATTTGATTGAATATTCACAATGACATGAACGACAACACACAAATCAAGAAACCGCTATGATTTCATAATAGGACATAGTTAGAACAAATCAATCAAGCTTTATTTGCTCGAAGGCATTCCTTTCCATGCTTTACATATAGTGGTGACTTCTCTCATCTCAAGTTTCCTAGCAGATGTTGTTCTTATTGCGGTAGAAATGATCAAAGTAACAGATGATTGCTAGTAGGCAAAACAATATGATGAATAATATGGTATTACAAATAAACAACCATGTTTATGCAGGGATTATTCTCCTTATCATCAACCCATCTATGTTTAAAGAGGCATTTTGATTCAGATTGTAATAGAGCATCTTGGTGATCTTAACAGTAAAATATAGCATCATCGCTTTGATCATTTTGATTTTTCTAAGCTTGTCGATCTTTATTGGTGTGACCTTGCTCAAGGTATGGAATTCAAAGCTAGTCCTCACATGGGTATTTGTGAATATTGTACACTTAGAAATAATTTTCACAAACCCTTTTCCATTTCCACCACAACTCATTCCAAAGGTTTTCTTGATCTGATTTGCACTAATATTTGTGGATATTTTTCTCCATCAAAATCTCAAGATTAATATTTCATGACTTTTATTGATGACTTTTCAAGATACACCATTGTTTTTCTCTTGTGACACAAACTAGAAGCCTTATTGTCTTTTAAGCAATATCAAAAAGTTGTCAAACTTCATATTGGTTGTCACATTAAGAAACTTTGTAGTAATAATGGTGGAGAATACATTTCAAAATATTTTGATGATTATTATAATAATCAGGGTATTCATCATGAATATACAGTTCCCTACTCTCCTCAATAAAATGGTATTGTTGAATGTAAAAACAATACTATCCTCAATGACATGTGATGTATGCTCATTCATTCTGGCTTATCTTGATATTTTTGGGCTGAGGCAATCTTAACAATAGTATTTCTACAAAATTATCTTTCTATGACTGATCCTTGTAAAATACTGATTGCTACTTGGATAGGGAAAACTCCTTCTGTTTCATATTTTTGAACCTTTAGATGTATTGCTTATATTCAAGTATCCAAAGAGACTCCTAGAAAACTTGACCATTCTAGTTTGAAAGTTATTTTCATTACATATTCTTATTTTTTTAAGGAATAAAAGTTTTATGATCCATCCTCCAAGCAAATAATCATAAGTCATAATGCTATTTTCAATGAGCAACTTATGGGCAGCACATGGTCTCAAGAGGATGCTAGGAGGATGTGGTCATTGGAGGATATTGATGACAAAAAGTCATTACTCACTACTTTTCCTTTTCTATATGATGATGAACCTTCTTCACTGGATAATATTGACTCTTCAAATTAGGATTCACATCCTGTACCTATTATTGCTAATGATGACCTTGGCATTGATGTTTATATTGATCTCCCAATTGAAAATTTACATGGTACCTATCATGTTTATGATGTTGATATTCTTGAGAATGCTCTCAATATTTGTGAAGACCTTGTCTCCTACAGTGATGCCATGTCATCCCCACAAAAGGAACAATGGCAAGAGGCTATGGAAATTGAGTATTAATATCTTCTCTCTAAAGGTACATGGGTTCTAACTGAGTTACCACCTCGATGTACTACTATTAAATTCAAGTGGGTTTATAAGACTAAAACAAAAGCAAATGAAATATTTGAAAATTTTGAAGCAAGGCTAGTTGTCAAAAGTTTTTTACAAATTGCAGGAGTTGATTGTCGAGAAACTTTCTCACCTATTGATCCTATTACTAATATTCAGGTCTTGTTAGTTTTTGTTATTGAGTTTGATTCGAAAGTTCATCAAATGGATGTGAAAACTGCTTTTCTTAATGGGAAATTAAAGGAAGAGATACACATGGAGCAACTTGAGGGATTTTTGCATGGTGAGAGCTATGGCAAGAGAGCAAGAGCTAGAGAGAGAGAGAGAGAGAGAGAGAGAGAGTCACAATGTGGGAACTCCAACAGTCACAATGTGTGACCAACCTTACCTTCATTCAAAGGTCACTGAAAGAATAAAGAATGTGTGACAGTGATGGGTGCCTACCATCTGCAGTGTGTAGTGATAGGTACTGTCAGTGTAATAATACACAAGCGGCTAGGCGGAGGCGCCTTTAACCCCAATAACCTTCCACTTAAAGAAAAATCTATCCTGGTGAGGAGTGAAAAGAAAAATAAAAGACAATACAACATGTACACATGTATAATAGGATGAGGAAAGACATCATCTCATCCCACGCCTATCAACCTCTTGAGGAAGGCAAAGCGCTCTGTAGAAAGGCTTTTCATGAGCAAGTCTGCAAGATTTTGATTAGTCAAGATCTTAAGAAGGTCAATAGACTTGTCCTCAATGACCCCACATATGAAGTGATACCTCACCTCAATGTGTTTCGTCTTCACATGAAAGACCGGATTCTTGGCTAATTAGATAGCACTCATAGAATCCGAATGCAGGGTAGGGATATTATAAATACAAAGATCATGAACCAAACAACCCAACCAAATGGCCTGCTTGCAAGCCTCAGTGGTTGCAACATACTCGGCCTTTATAGGAGAAAGGGCCATGCATTTCTGCACCCTGGACATCCATGAAACCACACCTCTAGCATAAGTGAACACATAGCCAAAAGTGGACTTCCTACTATCTGCATGTCCTACATAATCAAAGTCAATGTACCCAATGACTCTTGTATCCTGGCTGCCATAGCATATGTGCATATTTGTAGTGCCCTTCAGGTATCTCATGATACCCTTCACGACATCCCAATGTGTCTTGCTAGGTGTAGCCATATAGTGTGCCACAACACCAACTGCAAAGGTAATATTTAGATGAGTTGCTATCATGGCAAACATAAGACTGCCCACTATAGATGGACAGGAAATCTTGGCCACCTCGGTCCTCTGCTCATCTACCTTCATACAATCAACCTAGGCAATGGATAGCCAATAGGCTTCACGTCGTGCATGCAGAAGCGCTCAAGGACTTTATGAATGTACTCCTACGACAAGTAGATGAGTCCTTGATGCATGTCGTGTCTAATGCGCATACCAAGTATGTGAGAGGTTTGTCCCCTTGAGTTGAGCCTTAAGAGCATCTAGCTCATCATGATCTTTCCCTACTAATAGCTTGTCATCCACATAGAGTACTAAAATACAAGTACCGATCCATAGCACTATGGTTGTAGCCTTGTGATTGCATAAAGGAATTGAACTTATGATACCATTCCCTAGGTGCCCACTTCAATCCATAAAGACTTTTCTTCAACTTGTACACTAGGTACTCCATGCCAGGCTCTGCAAAGCCCTTAGGTTGCTCCATGTAAATCTCATCATGCAAGTCCCCATTTAAGAAAGCTATCTTGACATCCAATGGCAGTTGTAACTGCCTCAATCCAAAAGTGCTAGGTAGGCCTGCATGGCTAAACATACTATGAACCCTTTCCTGGATGGTCCTATTCATTGGCTTAGCCATACCATTCTAGGGAGGGGTGTAAGGGGGTGGTCAACTGATGCTTTATACCCCTCTCATCACGTAACTGCTCAAAAGCACGTGATACATATTCATCCCCATTATCTATCCTAAGGCATTTCAGCCTATTCTCAGACTGGTTTTCTACCAAAGCAAGCCATCTCTGAAAAGCTGCCAAGACATCGGGCTTCTGCTTTATGGGATAAGCCCATATCTTACGTGAAAAATCATCTATGAAAGTAACAAAATATTTTACATCACCCATAGACTGATAGGGCATGTGACCATAGACGTCATAATGAACCAAAGCCAAGGGCTCACTCATGCATGACATACTAGACTTCTTATGCGTAGACCTAGTTTGCATGCCATAAAGACAATGATCACAAGAATCAAAATGAGAATAGTCAAGGGGTGGTAAGTACTGTAGACCAAAAAGCATCTTCATTCCCTTAATAGACATGTGCCCCACACGGGCATGCCAAAGAGATACATGAGGTAAAGACCCCATAGACAAAGCATGATCAATCATAGATCTAGAAACAACTAAGGGGTAGAGGCTGCCAGCCTTGGCACCTCTCGCAAGCACAAGCCTGCCACGAGTAATCTTCCATGTAGAGTCTCCAAAAGATACATGATATCCTGTGTCATCAAGTTGTCCAACAGACATGAGACTACGTGTCAATGCAGGTGCATGATGTACATCATGCATAACAAAACTTCTATCAGAAGGACATTGCAACCTAACATCACTAATGCCGACAATCTCAAGAGACCTGTCATCACCCAAGTGCAGAGAATCCAAAACAGAATTATATAAATGGAACCTCTCTCAGCAAGGTGTCACTTGAAAGGATGCACCTGAGTCCAAGATCCATCATTGTGCATACATAAAGTGTATCTTTTTCATCTGCGAAGAACTAGATGAAGCTTGTACAAGGATAAAATCCCCATCAAAATCCTTGGGCTGCATAACATTGATCTCTTTAATCTTAACACTTGACTTAGTAGATACTATTTTGCAATCAGAAGACTTATCTTACACTTTCTATTTTCCCTTGTCTTTGCGCCTTTCATTGCATAGTTCATGACACTGTGGCCTTATGTGTCCTTTCTTCCCACAATGATGGCATGTCAAATTGGCATTCCTACCATAGGCTTTCTTGCATGACTCTCCACAAGATTTGGACCGAGATTTTTGAAAATCCCATCCATAGCCACTATCACGGTCATTCTTTGCATTTCCATCATTTCTACCTCTAATGTTCAAAGCATGAGACACACATGAGGCATCCAAATTCTTACGATTTATCTCTTTTTTCAGAAGAGAGCTCTCAACATTAGATGGCTTCAGAGTAGTGGCAGAAGCACATAAGGCAGTGCAGAATACATCCCAAGACTCATTAAGAGTTCCAGGAAAGAACAACTGAGTGATATCCTCTTTGAAACAAATGCCCTACAAAACCAAGTTCTTAAGAATAGCATCAAATTGACATAGATGAGCTGACATGGTCACATTCTCTTTCATGCGGAGATCCATAAGTTGTTTCAGCCCAATATATTTGACTTGCAGGACTTTGTTTGTCACAGAGGTTCTTGATCTTATCCCAAAGCTGCCAAGCACTCTGTGCTTCCTCAACCACATTGTAATGCACTTGTTGAGTGAGAGACAAGATGAGAGTAGACTTGCATAACTCATCAAGCTCCATCCATTCGTCATTAGTCATAGTTTCAGGCTGCTCTCCACTCAACCTTAGTTGCTTTATCTATGATTTCTGCACCAATACCTACCAAACTTGGCTCTTCCAATAGGCATAATCCATACCATCAAGCTTATTGATGTTGAAGATAGCGCTGTTAGTAGAAGAAGATGCCATATTGCAAGCTAAAACAGTGCAAATAGTTCAAAAAAATTGCTTGCTGTAAACTGTAGAAAATGACCAAAAACCACCAGAACCAAGGAAAAATGGCGAGAAACGAGTATCTAATGATGCTGCCCATCAAGTACCATCAAAAGTACATCAAACCAAGATGATTAAGCATGAATAATACATCACAGTAGTCTGGAGATATATGCTTGCTATAATAATTTTCAGCACCAAGTAGCATCAAAAGTACATCAAAACAAGATGATTAAGCATGAAAAATACATCATAGTAGTCTAGAGATATATGCTTGCTATAATAATTTGCAATAGTGTACAATGAGAGCTGACTAAGTTACGATACAACATCGAAACTTCTATGACAACACATATCGAATCATTCAAGAACATTATCAATCAATTTGCTGCTTGTTGGTGATGCCATTCCATGAAAGCAATCGGTAACACAACTTCTTAACACTGTAAAGGATTACTTATGATAATATTGTTACCATATTATCTAGCAAAGTTGGGATCAATTTTGATCAAGCTTGTATATCTCTCATTGAATATTCACAATGACATGAACGACGACACATAAATCAAGAAACAACTATGATCTTACAAGAGGACATAGTCAAAACAAATCAATCAAGCTTTACTTGCTCGAAGATATTCCTTTCCATGCTTTATACATAGGAGTCATCGTGGTGGTAACTTCTCTCATCTCAACTTTTCTAATAGACATTCTTCTTATTGCAATAGAAATGATCACACTACATATGATTTTCGGGCAAAATAATATGAGGAAGAATATGGTATTACAAATAAACAACCATGTTTATCCATAGATTATTCTCCTTATGACTACTACAAAAAGAGTGATTATCAAACCCGTCTATATTTCAAGAGGTGTTTTGATTTAGATCATAATAGACCATATGTTGCTACACATGACAACACTATTGAAGAAGCAAATTATGTGAGTTATTATATCTCTTTGGAAATGATACTTCATGTTTTTGTGATGTATCTCTTTTTATTATTGATACTAGTGCTACAAGAAACATGGCATATCAGTCCCAATGGTTACATAATTATCATTCTATTCTTGTCAAGAAATTGGTTTATCTTGTTGATGACACAACCTATCAAGTCAAAGTTATAGGTGATTTATATCTCGGTACTCTATCTTTAGCAAGAATTCTGTGTGGAGTTTTACACATCCTAGATCTTCAAAGGAATCTTATTTCAGTTGCAAGAATTTTGGATCTTGGTCTCTTTATTGGTTTTGACCATATCAAGTATGGCATTGAGAAAGATGGAAAACCATAGCTGTCGCTCCTCAAAATGGTAATATTTTCTAGTTATCTTTAAATGAAGATATTACAAATGTTGTTACATCTCTTGGTGATCTTAACAGTAAAATATAGCATCATCGCTTTGTTCATTTTGATTTTTGTAATCTTGTCGATCTTTATCGGCGTGACCTTCTTCAAGGTATGGAATTCAAAGCTTATTCTCCCATGGGTATTTGTGAATATTGTGCACTTAGAAAGCATTTTCACAAACTGTTTTCCATTTCTACAACAGCTCATTCCAAAGACAATCTTATTCACACTAATATTTGTGGACCTTTTTCTCCATCAAAATCTCAATATCAGTATTTCATGACTTTTATTGATGACTTTTCAAGATACACCACTATTTTTCTCTTGCGACACAAATCAGATTCAATTTTATTATCTTTTAAGAAATATAAAAAATATGCCAAACTTCATATTGGTCATCATATCAAGAAACTTCACAGTGATAATGATGGAGAATACTGATTTTGATTATTATTGTAATAATCAAGGTATTCATCATGAATATATGGTTCCCTACTCTCCTCAATAGAATGGTATTACTGAGCGTAAAAACAGGACTATCCTCAATGCCGTGTGATGTATGCTCATTCATTCTGTCTTATCTAAATGTTTCTAGATTGAAATGGTCTTAACAATAGTATTTGTCCAAAATCATCTTCCTATTGCTCCTTGTAAAATAGCGATTACTACTTAGACATGTGAAACTCCTTCTATTTCATATTTTTGAACCTTTGGATGTATTGCTTATATTTATGTACCCAAAGAGACTCATAGAAAACTTGATTCCATTGGATATTCAAATTTTCCTAGGGGGTACAAGTTTTATGATCCATCCTCCAAGAAGGTTATCATAAGTCGTGATGCTATTTTCAATGAGAAACTTATGGGCAACACATGGTCTCATGAGGACACTGGGAGGACATGGTCATTAGAGGACGTTGATGAAAAAAAGTCGTTACTCATTGCTTTTCCTTTTCTATATGATGATGAACCTCCTTCACAAGATAATATTGACTCTTCAAATCACGATTCATAACTTGTACCTATTGTTGCTAATGATGACCGTGGCATTGATCTCTATGTTGATCTTCCAATTGATAATCTCAACTTCCTTCAACAAGTAAAGAAGGTTTTATCATTTTCATTTGATATGGTGGATCTTGTAGACATGCACTCATGTCTTGGTATTCAAATTCAATGCTATTTAAAAAAGGGTGTTTTAATACTATGTCAAACAAAGTTCATTGAAGATATTATTTAGAAGTTTGGTTTGGATTCTGCACATCGTACTAGTACTCCTTGTCTTATGAGCTCTACCAAAAACTCGTACTTTTTGCACCAGACAACATCTTAGTTCTCAATGCCTTAAACATTGGACTGTAGCTAAATAATTTTTGAAGTATTTGAAAGGAACTAAATATTTTGGGTTGGTTTATCGACACCAACAAAACTCTAATTCTATGCATTCACTTCAACTTTTGGGTTATATAGATGTACATTGGGCAAGCTCTCACTTATCTATGCATTTTATAAGTGGAATTTGTTTCTTTGTCAATGGTTGTCCTGTTTCTTAGACTAGCAAGAAAGAAAATTGTGTTATTGTTTCCACTACAAAGGATGAATATGTAGCTGCATCTTTAGCGGCTCGAGAGTTAGTATGGCTTCAACAAGTTCTATTAGATATTGGCCATCGTCCTCTCTCCAGCATACCACTTCGATGTGATAACCAAAGTGCCATTAGTCTTGCTAAAGATTATGTTCAACATAACAAGTCTAAGCATATTGCAATGCATTATCATTATGTTTGGTATGAAGTAAAGAAAGGCGTGATCATGATTGAACATTGTCCAAGTGATCAGAGGATTGCATATATATTCACTAAAGGACTCAATGAAGTACGCTTTACTCTGCTAGACTTGGAACTTGGAGTTGTCTCAACTTCAATATTTGGGAATTAATCTACTATGACATTGTAGTGCCATTGTACATACTCTTTGTAGACACCATACACTTCACACATGCATATACATCTCAGAACTCTTGGTAATCTTTGTAAATACATATTCAATTTCACTTCACATGCACAGATTCGCTTTACATCACACAATAATCCTTCTTGATCATGGTTGTAAATTTGTATCTAGGAGCTGGGGTTTTTCCCTTGTGCTCCCTAAGGGTTTTTTCATTTGCAACTGGAGACCTTTGTTTGAGTGGGGATATTGGAGCTATATATAGCTCACCCTATCTAGACTAGGTCTCACATATATATATGTAGATTGTGATTAATATGAAATAGTCTTCGGGAGTGTACATGGTGTGTTTCTTCTCTCCCTCTCGAGTCTCTACATATATTCTCTCTCTACATCTCAACAAAGACTACGATCATCATTATCATCTATTATTGGAGTAGTGATCAAAAGCTTTTGATTGTAAGACTTACAAACAAAAATTTGAGTACATAAATGAAGGTTTCAAAACATTTTATTCATTTTGAAAGCCTTTAACTAGTTTTTCCCTTTCTGCTTCGCCTCCAGCTCAACTAATGGTAGTCCATAGGTACATTTTTAGGGATAATTTTATTTTAATTTTAGAATATTATTTAAAAATCATTTTCTATTTTAAATACTTTTGTTGTTCTAGAGGTCTCCCTCATACTTTAAAAGTATTTTTAGAATTTTAGTCTCCCTTTGTATATGTGTGGATTAGAGGCATGCCTCACACTGTAGAAATAGGATATTAGGATTATTCATTTGTGTTATGTTGTATTAGAGGCTTGCACTTTCTTTCATAATACAAGCATACAATTTTCTTGGATTTGCTATTGCTAGTACTGAAGGCTTGCACTTGCATTCCAATAGTAAGTCTAGGCTATAAAACATCCATTTTTATGTCTATTAAAGGCTTGCATCACATTCTACGAATGGATTTAAACTTTGTGGTATTGTGTACTTGTGTTGCATTGGAGGTGCTCACACTAACTCACAATACAAGCATAGAAACTACCTAGTCTTTGCTATTTGACATGTGCCCTCACACTCCAATAGTGCATCTAGGTAATAAAAATATTATTGTTAGGAGTGTTAAGACTTGAGCCACACTCCAGAAAAGGATTTAAACTGTGATGCTTGTACTTGTGCAAGTCCACTCATGACCTTGATGTCTTCCAATGAGTCTACACTGACTTAATGAGCAATTTGGCTATATCATTGCCTGCTATGGCCTTGTCTATCTTGTTCATCAACAAGAAAAACTTCTAATTCCCCATGTTCCATAGCACAAGTTGGAGGTTGAAGGCCTATTGTGGCTTCAAAGTAAAGAAGATTTTGTCATAGTTCGTTGTAGAAATGCATTGGAAGCTATTAGGTATAAGAATTCACACTACTTTGAGTTAAGGTGAGATGAGTATAAAAAATTAGCTCTAATTTTGCACATGTTTTTAAATTCAAGGCAACGAAGCATGAGCTAGAGCATCATGCAATGTGCCCCTCAATTTGTGCCATGTGTTGGTCAGCCCCGAGGGCCTTCTCCATGTTCAAGAAAACCCTCCATTGATGAGAGCTTAAAAAGAGAGAGCTTTAACCTTAGGTACATTATATTACATGCAACCCGTCCAAATGAGTGTCGGTGTATGCATTCGAATGCTTGTTTGTGTATTTTTTAAAAATTATTCTAATATGTTCGTCCGTACGTATTTCTGGACGGCTAGATATGTGCTGATTATCCTAATCAATCGGCATGATCAGAGCTAAATCTAAAGAAGGGTGGCATGCAAAGTGTTGGGCTACAGCAACACAACATGTTACACGTTGGCATTTTGGCTTGTAAGGCATGTTTGTAAGAAAACACATATGGAATTGCAATTATGCTTGGCATAGTGATCAACTTAAGACAAACAAGCCTTAAGAAGTCCTATCAAGGGGCTCTTTCTACACTCAATCATCTGAACCTCATGATAGCTTGTGGCCTACCTCGATGGTGATCTTCTTCGACTACAAGGTTGCCTTTTAGCTATACTCCATTGGATTTATAAATTTGACTCTAAGAAGGCACCAACAAGCCGCGTCTCTCTCCATGCTTCCATGCTTAAGAAGACAATCGAGCAAAGGCAACATTGTTGCAAGTCCTACTCTCTCCTCATGAAAAGTACAAAATCCTTATCATGAGAGCTAGCACCGCCATCATTGAACTCCTTTAGTGTAGTCTATGCTCCTCCCTACAACCATAAGGAGTTGAAAGCTCCTTGTTATCATAGCTATCATTCAACAATGGAATTTTATGATGATCAAGGAACCTTAGAAAGAAATATGTGAAAACAAGAGAAGTGTATATCTACCAGTGCATGCCCTTTCAATATATCGATCTTGAGTCCAAAATGAGATGCCATGACAAGGTTGTAGAGTGGGGACTGTATGAATCATGAAGCTGACAAGGACTTTAAGAGGAATCTAGTAGGGAGTAGATGAAGTTAGTAGAAAAGTATGTACATGTAGTTATGCATGAAGATTTGGATATGGATTGTAGGGTATGAGTAGTTCAAATATTTATTGAGGTAGAACAAATACAGTTACTGTATCTAGTCATAGATATGCGAGAATAGGAAATTATTGAACAAAAGCCTAAGTAGACGGAGAATTTGGCAGTGGAAGCAATTCAACTGATTGTAGAGGAAGTGAGTCTATTTAATGGATAGGACATGTGTAACCATATCAAAGATTTTGAAGAAAGGATGCAATAGTTTGATGTCCTAGAGGATTATAGGATTGAATGTTTAGAATGCATTGATGAAAGCAGTGTCGTGACGCTGCGCATCCACCACTGCGAACATGAGGGTGGAGTTTTTCACCAGGAATTTGAAATCATTAGTCAATGTCATTAGGAATTTATTTTTTGTTGTGTGTGTGTTTTTATTTGCATTTTTGCATGACCCACGAGCACATGTGGATAGGCTAGGCACATTTTCTTCATTCCATTCATAAATTTTGTGTGGATCATCATTCGATTGGTTGCATAGCATGGATTCAATTTTGCATGTCCTCTTCAAATCACAAATGGTTGAGCACGAAGTTCTATTTCAAAGCATATTTTCTTGCTAGGACACATTGTACAGCATTAAAGCATGATGTATGTCCTGAAGGCCATGAGGATTCACCGTTTGATGAGAAAGCCTTGTGATGTGCCGTATCAAATGCAAATGGGAAGTTTATTTTCAGTTCACTGCCTTGTGGACAGTACAAGCTTGTGCCTTATTACAAGGGAGAAATTACAGTCTTTGATGTTTCACCTACTTCCATTGAAGTAGCTGTTGGTCATGACAACGTTGTTATCACTGAGCCATTTCAAGTAATTGGGATCTCTATTGGTGGCCAAGTTGTAGAGAGTTAAGGCACTGGCCTGAAGGGAGTGCTGATATTCGTAAACAATGCCCAAAAAGCCACAATTGATGTGAAAGGGTACTGCAAACTTGACAAGGTCACATCAATTCACTACACAATCAAGGCTCAGAAGCCTCACTATAAATTTAGTACATTACATTGAGCCATTTCATGGTGCTCCTAAAAATTGCTTGCTACCAAATATTGTTGTAACCCAAGAACAACCTTGTCATCTAATTGGCTAGTGAACCTTTGCTTGCTTAAAAGAGACAAGTTCCATATCGAGCTGATGTCTTTTGATCATATCCGAGAGTCTTTTGATTTTGTATTTTGTCTATATCTTTAATCAAAGAATTTATTTTCTCAAACTAAAATTCTTTTGGATAATTATTTTACGTTGAGTTCTCCCATCGCAAAGCGTCCTTGCGGCGAGTGACTTTCACGAATCCCCGCACAAATTCCATGCAAGAGCGGGTTAAAGGAACAAGTTTAGAAGATATGACATATGTATGGTATAACTTGGGATGACTACAAGCATGCTCAAAAATATTGAAAAGAACGTAAATGTGCCCAAAAAGCTAAGATTTTGTATGGAAAATCTTGATTTATCTATTGAACTATTTGAGCTTCCACTTCTAGACGTTGAAGTGATGTAGGATAATGCAGATACCGATACAAAGCTAGAGATTACTGATGATGTAGATATTCTTTCTAAGGATGATTTTTTACTATCTAACATGAAGGTGGATGCTATACTTATGAACATGTTTCCTATAATTATAGAATCAGACATAGTGTTGGAGGGTTGTGATTATGTAGAGGTTTTGATTCATGATTTTGCTATGTTTTTACTATGCAGATTGATGCTTAAGAGGAAGATGCATTGATAGATGTAATGCTAGAGGAGACTATTATAAGTGCTATGGTTGACAGATCTAACATTCTTAATGGGGATGTGATGATGGATCATATTGATGCTAATGTCCAAAGGATGGATGATGCTATCAGAGTTGAAGGTATGAAAGAAATATATGCTTTGGATGAATACACCAATGAGCTCAACCTTCATTCAAATATGCTTGATTGGTGAATGGTACTTGACTTGGAGAAAAAGCAAGAGAAGGAGAAAAATGAGTCTTTAGTATATACTATCATGGGTTGTGGGAAAAAAAGGAATTTTCATTGCATGCTTTCAAGAATGAAAAGGAGGGTGGGGGTGCAACATGCATTCTGGTACAGGAGGATGTTCATGTAGGGCATTGGGGGAATACTTTTATGCACAAGAGTAGCCAATGTGTCTTCCCTCCTATTTTTCTTTTTGCGTATTCCCTAGACTACATTAGAACACACCTTGCTAAGGAGGCCAATGCTATAAAGAAAGGAGGGGAGCATCAGCACAATGGACTCTTGGTTGTCTACAAGAAGATTCTGAAGCTTAATGGCCTACCAAAGTTTTACTAGGGTTTCAATAGTTCTTGTGTTGAAATCATTGTGTATACCATGACCAATACTTTGGACTATATGACTCTCTAAAGCTAGATGTGCTTGTTGACAATCTTCATATTTTGGAGTCTCTTATAACATTGACTCTATTGATGGATATCGACCACCTACATGAAGAGGATATTGTTCTCTTGTGTGGATCTATTGGGACCACCAATGTGGTGACAATTCAAGGTGTACAAGGCCTTCATGACAATTCAAGAGATGACTATAATAAGGCAGAAACTCATGAATTGTGGTCTAATATCTAGTGTGAATTGAAGTACTGATGATGCATATACTTATTATTCTAATCAATGGGGATGATCATAACTAAACCTAAAAATGGGTGGCATGCAAAGTGCCGAGTTGTAGTAGTAGAAAATGTCACACATTGGGATTTTGTCTTGTAAGGAAAGTTTGTAAAAAAAAAACATATGGATTTCCAATGATGCTTAGCATAATGATCAACTTAAGAGATACAAGCCTTAAGAAGTCCTATTAAGAGGCTCTTCCTATGCAATCATATGAAGATCATGATATCTTGTGGCCTACCTCCATGCCAATATTCTCCAACTATAACACTGCCTTCAAGCTATACTCCATTAGATTTATAAACTTGAATTCAAGGAGGCAGCAACTCGAGTCTCTCTCCATGCTTCAATGCTCTAGAAAAAAAATGAGTAAAGGCAACACTATTTCAAGTCCTACCCTCCCTTAACGAAAAGTACAAAAGCTAATCCTTTTGTTTGCCTTATCATGAGAGCTAGCTTTACCATGAACTCCTTCTGTGTAGTCTATGCTCCTTGCTACTACCATCAGGAGTTGAAAGTTCCTGGTTATCATAGCTACCATTCAGCAAGGACATCTTATCGACGACTGAGGAACCTTGGAAAGAAACAAGTGACAACAAGAGAAGCGTATACCTACCCTAAGAGGAAAATCATGCTACACTTAATTTGAATATGTTGGAGAAGTGGAGAAATTGATGTAGCTATCACAGTTCATCTTAACTTTGTTTATGTATGTGCTGGTCAATACTTTATGGAAAGAATGCAATGAAGGAAGTTAGGCTTTATCTCATGTATGAAAACATACTTGAAGTTTTGAAGTGACTTAATAAGGGTTAACTATTGAGGCTTAGTCTTGATCACTCTTGAGAAATTTTATGCTCAGATGAAGTGGAGGGCTAAGAAGAGTTTGGGGTTAATGTCGACCACTCCTAATCCCTGGAAACACTTGGATGAAGTGGAGGGTTAACATTGAGGATATTCTCATATAAAATTGTGATTTGGGTTCAAATCTTTTGACTGGGATTGTAATATGGGTTTCTTATAGTGTTGTGCATAACATTGAAAGTATCTCTTCCTATTCAGCTAGTACTACCACACCTCCTCCTCTTTCCTAAATCTCTTGGTAGAGACCCCACCTCTTATTGGCCTACATCTGCATCCTTTCAACATGAGTGTTAAAACCCGATGTGAGATGCTGTGACAAGGTTGTAGGATGGGAGACTTAGGTTGAAATGACCATCATATGCATCTTGAACTCTTCCCAATCACGAAATTGCTGATTTCTCTTTGAACGAATCTCCACCATGAAGCTGACAAGGACCTAACAAGGAATGTAGTACGGAGTAGATGCGGTTATTGAAAAAGTGTATACATGTAGTTAAGTGTAAAGATTTGGATATGGATGGTAGGATACATGTAATTCAAATATTTATATGGGAAGTACAAATGTAGTTACCATATCAAGTCATAGATATCCAGGAATAGGAAATTACTAATTAAGAACCTGAGAGGATAGAGGATTTGGCAATGGAAGCACTTCAAATGATTATAGAGGAAGTGGGCCTATTTAATGGACAGGATGTATGTAGCTATATCAAATTTTTTGATAAAAGGATGCAAGAATATGATATCTAAGAGGATTGTAGGATTGAATGTTTTGAATATGTTGATGAAAGCGGTGTTTAAGAAACAAGTTTAGGAGATTCCACATATGTATGGTATATCCTAGGATAAATACATGTATTTTCTTAAAGTCTAGGGAGAACGTAAGTGTGTCCAAAGAGCTAATATTTGTATGCAAAATCATGATTTGTCGATTGAACTATTTGAGATTCCATTGTTGCATGCTAAAGTTGCAAAGTATAATGGAAAACTAGAAATAAAGTCAAAGATTACTGATATTGCATAGATTTTTTCTCGGGATTCTTTAAACTATCCGATGTGTAAGTTGATGCTACTATAATTGTAGAATCAAATGTATGCTAGAGAAATGTGAAGATGTAGAGGTTTTGATTGAGGATGTTGCTATGTTTTCTACTTATGTAGGTTGATGTTAAAGGTAGAGATGCATTGATTAATGCAATGCTAAAGGAGACTCTTATGCACATCTACACTTAGCACTTTGATGGTTATTATGATCCTCACATGGTCAGTGACTTATCATTTATTATATTTAGTTTGTTGCACCTGCTTTTATGACATAGTTATAGCACCAGTCTATTAGTATAGTTAGTTATATACTCTTTAACTTAGTATGTGACTTTTTTTAATATGTTTTATCTTATTTATACTTTGTATACATTGTATTATGTGTGGAAGAATAAGAAAAAAAAAATGTTCTTGCCTCCATCTCTCTTGTGTTCTTGGGTGAGCTTCTCCTTATGTGTATGGTGTGTGTTTGGCACATCAACTCAAAAAACTTCCCCTATGACATGATTCTTGTCATGGTATTAGAGCACTAGCACTGAGAGAGGCTAGTTTTGAAGGCTAAAGTGAAGGAGAAGAAGTAAGGATTCAAGCAAGCCAATGAGGAGTAAGAAGCTCTCCCATTCTTCCGCTCTCTCTCTCTTAGATAGTGCATGTGGAGGCATGGAAGCAAGACATAGCAAAAATCTTAGATTGCTATGAGATTTTGTGTGAAACAAAGTATTGTATATTTTGCAAGATAGTCATCCTACTTTTGTTGGCCATTTGAGGCCATTTTGGGCCTCATTTTAGATCCGCAAGGTTCAAAATAATAGTTTCAGGATATATTGCAATTTTAGCTATGTCGATAAAAAATGGATACACATGTTATAGATTTCAAATTTGTAAGCTTTAAGGTGTTTGCCAAGAATCAAACACAAGTTTTATCTACAAACAGGTTGCATACTCAATCTACTATTCAATAGTCAATTAAAAAGGCTACTTAATAGTGTATTGATGTGCACTTGTTTTGAAAGGTTGTAGAAGATTTGCTTTCTGTTTTGTATCAATCTTGTGATAATCATAAATATCAATGGAAATCCAATCATTGAGAAGCTGGATAAGAACAATTATCCATCATAGAAGTTTTGTGTGACGAATTCCTTATTGGAAAGAGCCTTTACGAGTTTATTTCAAGTAAAAAAAAGAGCCAGAGCTAAGTAACCTTATGACTACAAATGAATTAAAAGCATAGAAAGAATGGAATGCAAAGGAGAAAACGGTGATGTATTGGCTATCTGTAGTCATTGATAATACTATATTGGGATAAATCAGAAATGCAAAAACTTCACATGCAGCTTGGACCATTTTAACGAATATGTTTTCAATAAATAGGAAGGCATGGAAAATTAAACTCAAGCAAGAGTTGAATACTTTGAAGAAAGGAAAAATTTATATTAATGAGTATATTTTGAAGGTGATGAGTGTTGTAGATGCTTTGGCAATGAGTGATACAATGCTTGATGATGATGATTTGGTTTTATGTACTTTGGATGGCCTTAATAGTGAGAAGGCTTAGAAATTATTTGCTATATATATATATATATATATATATATATATATATGAAATCCATTTTGAGATTTTGATGAGTTGGTCTCTCTTATGATCACCAAAGGGATCAATATGTGGGGTGAATTATCTGAGAGAAGTTGTAAACAGGTTCAAGGATTTTACTCAAGTCTAGAAAGGAAATGTGGTAGATCCTCTTCAAGAGATCGTGGTATGGATGTATTGGTGATAACTAGCAAAACAAGTTAAATGAGCAATTTGGTGAAATGAATGTTTCAAGAGGCCATGAAAACTTTAGAGACAGGGGGAGCTCTAGAGGAAGAGGCGAATGATAAAATAGAGGCTTTGACAATTTTGGTATTATTTGTCATTATTATAGTAAAACAAGTCATTTTGCAGCCCAATGTTATGCTAAAAAGGATGATATCCATAGAGTGGTAAATTACAATAAGAAAACTATGCATCATCCTCTCATGACAAAATGAAGACCAACATGAGCGTCTGTTTGTTTTGTAGCATATGATGAATATTGTTCCAAGAAACGGGACACATGATGATATATGATTTGTCAGTTAGGTGACTTTAATCATATGACAAGTCATGCTCAATGGTTCGAAAAGATAAAGGATTTAAAAAATCTAGGTTGTGTCGATGAGTAATGATTCATGCCAACCAATTTTACACATTGAAAAAAATCATTTATCCTTGCATGATGGCCAAACAAAGAGTCTGTCAAATGCATTACATGTGCCATCAATCACAAAGAATCGTGTCTGTTGGCCAAAAGATAAAGCAAGAGTTGCAGGTTTGATTTAATGCAAAAGGTTGTTTGGTAGAAGACATTAATGATAAGTGCAGGTTGATCGCAAAAGGAAGTAGTGTGCATGGTGTGTCTCTTATCTCCCTCTCACATCTATACATATCTTCTCTCTCTATATCTTAGCATGGTATCAGAGCTATCAGGATCGACTACAACCAATTCCTTGAAGAAGACAATCAAGAAGTATATCTATGTAGTATCTCTTTGGTTCTTGATTCATGTTCTTTTCATGCTTAAATTTGATGTATTGTGTATGTTATGAGAATCTTATGTTATGAATTTTAAGCATAGAAGAAGTTCACTCGATCATCATTTAGATTGCATATATATTGAACTATAGATATTCCTTGCTTGTTACACCCTAAAATTTTCTATTCAGGAAACTCTTAACGGAACGCCTTTCTCAAGAGAACTAGTTTTTGTGATGTGCTAAGACTCACAGGCTTTCTTCTAGCAAATCTGTACTCAATTTGGAGTTCTATGTCAAAAGTTATTTTAGTTTAGGTAAATTGGACTTGAAACATGAAAATAAATAGAACAACAACTTTTCATGCAGACTTCTATGACACAGGTCTCCTCACGATTATTCACTCTTGATTTTTTGCCAAAATTTTCCAGATCATCATCTATTCTTGGCCAAAAAGTGAAGCGATTATATTTTATCATCTACATTGGGCAGGCTTATTCTCGCACACGTTTTGTCTATTATGGGTCAATTTATTCTAGCCCATGTTTCATCCCATGTTTCATCTGTCTTGGGTCTCTTTCTTTTGGAGTATGATGTACCCAATGAGACTCATAGAAAACTTGATCCTCCTATTTTAAAAGTCATTTTCATTGGATATTTAAATTTTTCTAAGGGATACAGGTTTTATGATCCATCCTCCAAGAAGGTAATCACAAGTCGTGATGTTATTTCCAATGAGCAACTTATGGGCAGCACATGGTCTCAAGAGGATGATGGGAGGACGTGGTCATTAAAGGATGTTCTTGGGTGAATGAGCGATTGGGGACATGATGCTCGGTGGATTCAAGTGAGATAATACATGCAAATATCATTTTTCTACATACATTCTCGATGTTACTTGAGCTAGTTAAAGAAGGTGTTCTATGGGTTGAAGTAAGTACTTAGAGCATAGTTTGACAAGATCAGAGAGTATCTTCTCAACATTGGCTTTTATGTTTTTGATGTTAATCACTCACTTTATGTGAGAAAGGGAGATATAGGCTTGGTCACCATGGTCATCTATCTGGATGACTTGATTATTACATGTAACAATGATAGTGGGATTACTAAAGTTAAGGACCTTTTGATGAAGAAGTTTGAGATGAAGGATTTGGGTGAGTTGAGCTACTTTCTTGGTATTGAGGTGATTAGATGTGATGATGGTATATTGCTATCCCAAAGGCAATATGACTTGGATATATTATCCAAGTATGGTATGGCAGCATGTGCTTAAGCCTTTTTTAGTGCGATTGGAGAAAAATGTGCAATTGAATGTTGATGTTGGGGATCAGATAGAAGATCCTACTATGTTCAAGAGGATAGTATGGAGTTTGATTTATATGACTATCACAAGGCCACACTTGAGTTATGCTATTGGCCTTGGTAGTCAATTTATGCAAATACCTAGAAAGACTCATTTAAATGGAGTTAGACACATTTTGAGGTATGTGAAGTCCACTTTGTATTATGGACCTTTTTCTGATGTAGGTAAGGATATACATGTGTTTGCATATGTAGATGTAGATTGGGTCGGTGACATGCTTAATAGAAGATCTACCATCGGACTCATGTTTTCCTTTGGTAGTGCAATGGCTACATATACTAGCAAAAAGCAATCTATAATTGCTTTATCGAGTAGAGAGGTTGAGTATAGAGGTGTTACTATGGTAGCATGGAGGTGCTATGGTTGCAAAAGTTATTAGATGATTTGAATGTGTAGGGAGATATTCCAGTTGTCATTCATTGTGACAACATGAGCAACATACAACTAGCTAGGAACCCTTTGTTCCATGGTAGGAGAAGACTCATTGAGGTGCATTACCACTTTCTGAGAGAGAAGATACTTGTAGGAGAGATTGAATTGGTCACACAGGATCATATAGATGACATTTTCACAAAAGCATTAGGTGTAGAGAAGCTTCAAAAATTTCAAAGCTTAAGTGGAGTTGTAGAGATACAGTTGAGCTTGAAGGGGAGTGTTGAGATGGCAAGCTCAACACGTGCAAACAGTGATGATGGACTGCTCAATTAGATGGGTCTCCACATCTACACTTAGCACATTGGTGGTCATTATGGTCCTCATATGGCCACTTCCTTATTACTTATTATATTTAATTTGTTGCACCTACCTACAACTAGCATAGTTATCGTGCAAGTCGATTAGTATAGTCAGTTATGCATTGTCTAACTCAGTATGCCACTTTGATTTATGATGTATCTTATCTATACTTTGTATACATCGTATTGTGGATGGAAGAAGAACAAAAAAGTAGCAAGAAAAACGTTTTTTCCTCCATCTCTCTTCTTATGTTCTTGAGTGAGTTTTCTCTTGTGTGTATGGTGTGTGTTTAGAGCAACAACTCAACCAAGTCCCCCCACCACACGAATCTTGACATGGCTATATGAACGAGGGATGTCATGCACTAAAAGTGTCTTATGATAAAGATTGATATTTAAATTTCTATGCGTGTTAGAAGATACTTATGACTTGGGTGTTTTACTCTAGTGGGAAATCACTTATGCACAATTTTTGTTGGGTAGGTTATGATCATATTGGTGTTTGATGCACATGGCTATATAGTGTGTGGCACATCATGTGGATATGCAAGTTTGGAGGGGGTGGATTGCACGATGCTATGCATCCACTCGTGAAAAACATAGGAAGAAGGCTAAAGCTTTCTACTTATGGTACTTTGAGCTTGAGGTAGAGACTCAGGTAGGCTACTCATGAATATATGTGTGCATCATGTGGGTTCAAAATAAGGTATTTTTAAAATATCATTTTAATACATTTTTTACATACAAAAGGGTGTAATATAAATTTATTTTTTATAGATTGAATAGAAAATGTTATGTTTTATTCAGGAAAAATTCACAAACAAGGATATTTAGAAATAGGCATTGAACGCACATGATGTAGAGGATATACATATAGTAGCTTCCCCGAGGGTAGAGAAGGAACCCTTAGATGTTCTTGTTGGAGTTGTTCCCATGCCTCAATGCGATCTAATGTAAGATGAGAAGGAAGCTATGTTTATCACTGATTTGTTATACATTGTCAAAACTTATGCTTGATGAAATGATATGAGTTTGTCTTTCTAAAACCTACATGTAGCAAGAATCAGGTTGAAAGATGGAAATCCCAAGTGGTACCATGCATGTTCGACATGTGGTTGTGATATCTCAGTTTTGAGACACATGCCTCATGCAAGAAGAGATATCCTCATACCAGAATGTGTTCTCTCTTCCGATTTTGAGTCCCCCGAGTGGAATTTTATGTGGCAGGGGGCATGTTTACTAGTAATTAAGGGGAAGCAAGAGGGCAACTTGGTAAACTAGGGGAAAAAGAAAAAATATGAGGATTTAAAAAAAAATAAAGAAAAGAGAGGAAAAAGGGTTTTACACAAGACAATTAATGTATGAGAGAGAGAGAGAGAGAGAGAGAGAGAGAGAGAGAGAGAGAGAGAGAGAGAGAGAGAGAAGAATCTTGCAATCTAAAGGGAAAGGAGAAATATGATGCTCAAAAAGAAGAACCAATTTTTAGAAGAAAGAGGCCATGTAGTTAAAGTTATCGGAGCCGTGGAGCATGATGGTAGGGCTGTTGAAGCCAATTGGTTGATGCCAATTCTTAGTTTTCAGATGATGGCAATAAGAGTCTTCCTTTTGTCTTGTTTTCTTCTACTGCTATGTGGGGCCCAATGTATGCAGATTTGTTCTAATGTATGGATATGAGTGAGAGACAGCAGAGGGCTATTCTTCATTGTGTTGAGAGTGATGTATGTTAGTTATTTGCGTGAGGCTTCCCATTCAGGAGAGAAGAATAGAAGTAAATGATCTCTATATCTGAAACTGGGTATGTGGTAGAGAATATGTATTATGGGCAAGAGTGAGTGATCACAAATATTTAATCATTTGTTCAATGGTGCTGTCTCATGGGTTTTGTTGAGGGGAGATCCTCAATCTTTATCCTGTTGTGTTGTCTTGGGGGTTGTTAGAGGCCGCCGACTACCCAATTCACTTAGTGCCCCCATTGAGGATCTCACGTGTTGAAGATCTTTTGCTGATCTTATCAGTTAGGAAGTATAAGGTTTGAAAACCAACCGATACACAAAATCAATCATAGCGGCTTTTGGATATGAACCCTTCTTTGGTACTAAAAATGAGGATGCTCATCAATTTATCAAGAGATTGGAGTGGTTGGTTTACCAAGATCGAAGGGACACTGATGCAGATAAGCTTTGAATGATCAACATCCTACTTGAAGGTTTTGCAAGATTATGGTGGAACTCACTAAATGAAGAGACAAGGGCAAATTGAAATGAAGTCAAAATGAGTTCCTTACAAGGTTTGCAGCTAAGCCAAATCTTGAGAGTTTATGGAAATCTTTGGAAAGGATGTTTCAGGGAGAAAATGAGGAAGTGTCTAAATTTGTTGCAAGATTTGAAGAAAAATGGATAGAAATTGCACAAAGTATGGAGCAACATCTAATGAAGTTCTTGAAAAAGGACAAGTTTGTTTCATTGCTTAGGCCTAAAATTAGAGAAGAGATTTTGATCAAAGACCCTGATACATATGAAGATGCAATCAAAATAGCCAAAGAAAAGCAAAGGAAAAGTCATATTGCTCGTGATTGCCCTTATCCAATAAGAATAGGAGGGGAGATGTATCACATGCCACAATAGAATGCTAGGCAAGATGCTAGACCTCAATGGGAATAAAGGCCACTTGAACCAGCTAGGCAATTGTTGAAAAGAAGACCTGATGAAGGCACATCATGTATGAATCTGATCAAAACCAGCATGTCTGATGATGGGAAAAATGTTGATATTTTAGCTAACAAGAGATTCAAAGAGAAGGATACTAAAACTGAAACTCAAAGGGTAGCAAGGATTAAAAAGGGACAACAGATTGCAAACAATCCAGAAACCAGCAAGAAAGCTAAACAACAAATGAAGATTCAAGTGGGGGACTTTGCTTTGGGAGTCAATCAAGTTCCTTCCAATATGCTTGAGGATTCAAAAGGTGAGAAGGCTAATGATACATACGGTCAGCCTACTATAGATGAACTCATATATGCGAAGGAAATGGCATGGGTTGGTTAGCATCAAGAAGAAAGGAAAGAACCGAATTGGGAATATTAGAGTGGTATACTTATCAAATGTGATAGACATTATATCTGTCATGGATGCATGGATACACGGAAGGAAAATTGATCAAGTTTATGTTGATGGTGGTGCACAAGTTTGTGTAATCGCTGAAGAAACAATGCTACAAATGCATCTTAAAATGACATAGAAGTCATTGTTTAAGGTTAAAATGGCAAATAGATCAAAAGTAAAATATTAGGGAGTCATCGAGAACTTGAAGATGAACATTGGAGGCCAAAGAGCATGTTTGGATTTTCATGTTATGCTTGCAAAACTTGGGGCATATCCTCTCATTTTGGGATGATCGTGGTTGATTGATATGAGGTCTAGAAAAGACTGGTATAGAGGTCAATTCGAACTCTATCTAGAGAAGCCAGCTCATAAGAGGGTGATCTTTGACATGAAAACAGGGTCCGTCATTCAAAATGGATATGAAACTGATGTTGGAGGTGATGAAAGTAGTGATTCGAAAAATTCCAACCTTGATGAGGAAGATAGAGAATGGGAAGCTAGCCTACTCTCTAGGGATGTTGACCTCTTCTGTTTGTCAATCCAAGGTCCAAAAAGAGAGGAAAAAGTTATAAATATTGCTGCAAGAAGTACAGAAATCATGCAGGAAACATGTGACCAACAACTTGAAATGAATGTTGGACTACCCAAGCTTATGAATATGCTAGGAAATGACTTGACTAGTGATGAAACAAATAAATATTCAACCATTTTTCAGAAATACGTGAAACTGTTTGCTACAAAATATCACCAACTGAGGGGTACTAACAACATTGTGCACCATATCAAATTGAAAGAAGGTTATAAACGAGTGGTTTAAAAACTTAGGAGACTTGGTACAATTTAGGAAAAGGTACTTAAAGCTGAAATTGAGAAGTTGCTTGATGCGGGATTTTTCTATCCTATTGATGATGCAGAGTGGGTGTCTCATGTTTTAATCAGGCCAAAGAAGAATGGAAAGTGGAGAGTATGTGTTGATTTCAAGCCTCTTAATTCAACGACTAAGAGGGACTACTATCTTCTTTCGTTTCAAGATGAGATCTTGGATCAAATGGTTGGTCATGTATTTTACAGTGTATGCAATGGATACTCTAGATATTTCTAGATTAGAATAGTAGAAGAAGATTAGTAGAAAATAACATTCATTATCCCATGGGGATGCTTTTGTTATAGAGTAATGTCGTTATTGGTTTGATGAATGTATATGCTAGCTTTTCAAGATCGGTTAACTGGATATTTTCCCCTTTCATCGAAAAATATTTGCGGATGTTTATGGATGACTTTTGTGTGTACAGCTCGAGGGCATTACACTCTCAAAAACTTAATGAAGTTTTCTGTAGACTTGATGAGGATGGCGGTTAGGTGAACCCTGGTAAATGTAAAATAGTAAGAACTATAGTGATACTCTTGGATCATGAAGTGTTTGCTAATGGTATTTCACCTGAGCCTAGTAAAGTTGAGGCTTTACTTCTTATGGATTCTCTAAAAACTATAAAAGAAATGATGAGCTTTGTTCAAAAGTTGAGGTATCTATCAAGATCATTCCATATGCTAGCCGAGTATGTGTATCCTTTACAGAAAGCAACTCAAAGGCATCCTTTAGTTTGGACGCAAGTTGAAGAGATTGCATTCTTGCATATTAAAGAAAAGTTAAGCACTTTACCAGTTCTTATGCCTCCAAACTCGGATGAACCTCTCTTCATTAGCGTCAGTGTTGGAAAAAATGTAGTGGAAGCCATTTTAATGCAGAAGGGAAAGGGGATGTCTTATATGAGGCCTGTGTTTTATATAAGTAGATCCATTGGAGCGACTGAAAAAGCTTGAATGGAAGAAGAATTGTTGGTATGGGGGTTGGTATATGCAGTTAAAAGATAAAAATCATACTTGATTCAAAAACCATTTATAGTACTTACTAATTCTCAGTTGCTTCCACAGGTTTTGCGATCTGCTGAAAATGCTCTAAGAGTTACTGAGTGACTACTGGCTCTACAAGAATTTGAATTTACATGTTTGAAGGAGGATACTATAAGAGCTAGCTTAGCTGATAATTCCCTCCTGGTATGCTGCAATAACGCATTATTTAGCGACGGGAGAGGTTGGATCCAAATTATCTAAAGCTGAGAGAAGGAAAATTAAGCAGCAAGCGTTAAAGTTTGCCTTGATCGCAGGTACATTATATCGGCAAGGGGTTGATGACATCTATCGCCGATGTGTGATGCTTGACGAGGTGCCATTCATTTTGGAAGAGTGCCATGATTCCGCTTGCGGAGGCCATTTTGCTGGACATCTTACAGCACAAAAGGCTTTAAGAGCAGGTTACTGGTGGCCTGCCATCTTCCAGGATGCGTTTGCGTATGTTAAGAGATGCGATATTTGTCAACGACATGATAGTCGAGAGAATAGGAAAAGACCACTCACCCCTATTATGGCGATACTTCCATTTGAGAAGTGGGGAATAGACTTTGTGGGTCCTATTACTCCGTCGTCGACTGCGCAAAAGAGGTATATTATTGTAGCAACTGACTACTTCACAAAGTTGTTAGAAGCACGTGCAACAAGGAAAGATAATGCTAAAGAAACTGCTAGTTTCCTTTTAGAGCAGATAATATGCCGTTTTGGTCCACCGAAAGAATTGTTGTCGGACTGTGGAACCCATTTCCTAAATAGGGTGATCAAAAGCTTGACAGAGGCTTGGCAGATCAAGCACAACAAAATGACTCCTTATAATCCGCAGGCGAATGGGCAAGTTGAAAGCACCAACAAGCAGCTTGTGGGTATCCTATCGAAAGTCATATCTGAAAAGAAACGCGATTGGGATAAGAAGCTGTATGTGGCAGTATGGGCATATAATACCACGTTTAAGCGAGCCACTGGCCACACGCCGTTCAAACTAGTTTATGGTGAAGAGTGCATTTTACCCTTGGAAATTGAGTTGCCAACCATTAGATTTGCAATAAACCATTCTTTGGGTAATGAGGATGCCCTATTAGAGCGATTTACAACCTTAGCACACCTAGATGAACATAAGTTGCAAAACCTATTACACTAAGAGGTGGCTAAATGTCGCATGAAATAGTTGCATGATCTAAAAGCGATGAAGTATACCTTTAAGAAAGGACAAATGGTTTTATATTATGATGCGCATAGGGAGCTTTTCCCAGGAAAATTGGAGCCTAAATGGGATGGACCCTACAAAATCGTTAGGTTAGGGAAGAATAAGTCTACAGCCCTATTAGCTAATTTACAGGGAGTGGAGTTTAAGAATAAGGTTAATCTTAATAAGATTAAACCTTACTATTTCTAAGTCTGCTAATACAAGTGAAATGCATTGCAGGTCCATGCTAGGAATGATTTGAGACCTGCGGACGAGCTTAAAACTTGGTTGATGGGTTGGTTAATCCCTTATTTGGAGCACCCATATCTGGAGCAAAGATACCATCAGGGAAAACTCATTTGGTGGAGCAAAGGATCTAAGGTGATTGAGCGAGAGGACAGAACCTTTGTGTGGGAGATTAAAGTCTTCTACCATCACTGTCTACGACTGTTGACGAGTATCCCTGTTGAGTTCAATGAAGAAGGTGGGATGGAGCCGTCAGTTCATCCTCTCAATAAGTTAAACTTTGACTATCATAGCTACGAATAGAGGAGTCCGCGATGGCCGGCTGTGTAAACCCATTATGGACGTATACACTATATTTTGACGGAGCGTCCAGGGGCCCTAATAGACAAGGAAGTGTGGGAGTGGTAATCCGAGACCCCCGACGAAGAGTTATGATGAAGTTAGCTTCTTAGTTCGAGGTAGGATTCACTCACAATATAGCGGAGTATAAAGCCTTGATTATGGGACTGTATATTGCCAAACGAGGTGGTATTCATCGATTCTTAGTAAAAGGGGATTCCCAGTTGATCCTGAATCAGCTAGATGGGACATACACAGTGCGGAATCCCATTCTTTGTATGTATCATCGGACTGCTATGACCCTACTAGAGGAGTTTGAGAGAGTGTCTTTTCAGCTGATTCCACGTTACTGGAATCAGTTTGCAGATTCATTAGCAAATCTTGCTTATGAAGAAGACCTCTTCTTTAATTGTGGTCGTAGTTTGGATATTGTGATCAATGATGAAACAGGACCCGGCCGCTTGTGGGGTATGTTATCAGAACATGCAATATATGGTAGAGGATGGTTGATATGGGTGATGCAAAGAGTAGCCTAGACCAATCTACCGTTATTATGGGGGACCCATAGGTTGATTAGACATCATATTATGCGTACGCCTCTTGCTATCTATGCAGGAGGGATGGGTCATAACCTCATGCATTTAGTTTAGGGCTACGAGCCTGTTTTTCCTCCTTGGAAAGGAGCTTATGATTGTGTATTTGTGCTATTCCGAGGAAGGATGTGTAGGTGTTACTTTGCTTTATTTCCTTAGGCCAAGAGGGCCCGTGTGGTGAGGTTTTGAATGCTTTATTTCGTTAGGCCAAGAGGGCCGATTCAGTTTTGTAGTGAAGTGTTTTATTTCATTAGGCCAAGAGGGCCAGTTGTCTGTTTAGTGTAGGTGCATTTAATGGTTTCTTCTTTGAGTTTTGCGCTAGACAGGTCTGAAGACGAGCTTGGACGGAGCCTTTTTGTTGCGTGGAAGCTTCTCATGGCCCTATCCAGGTGATATCTATCCTTTATGAGTACTATGGTTATTTGTTATATGTGGTTGAGTACTTGTAAGGGGTTTTTGGTTTCTTGTTGGGGACCGACGTCCAAGGCATGAAGTCCCGAGGTTTCGGTTTAGTCTGTTTGAGGGAGGTCGGAGTAGTCATTGCCTCCTGTAACGACATTGCTAAGCGTCAAAAAACC
The DNA here is from genome assembly GCF_053477565.2 of Lygodium microphyllum. Taxonomy (NCBI): domain Eukaryota; kingdom Viridiplantae; phylum Streptophyta; class Polypodiopsida; order Schizaeales; family Lygodiaceae; genus Lygodium; species Lygodium microphyllum. The sequence goes on along the minus strand of NC_141150.1, from coordinate 101,544,744 downwards.
TATTTTAGAAGGGAGTTCTAGTGACCCTGTTTTGCTAGCCTGCTAGGCAGCCGTTCTAGGAGTTCTTATTAGTTGTGAGGCAGTTGGAGAAGCCTGCTAGAAGATAATAATGATGATGCCAAGAAACCCTGAATATCCCAAAAGATAAATAAATACGAAGGTGTGTAAAAAGGGGTTCTAACCCCTATCAAAGAAAATAAAAGAAAGAAAAATTTATGGGCAGCTGATCATCGCCTTGCAAAGGCCTGGTAGGTTCCTGGGGATGAGTCAGACTTGAGGCCGATGCCTTGTCTTCCTAGGGGTGGCTTCTTGCTGGAAAAAAAACAACAAAATAAGGAAGGTTGGAGCGAAAATAAAAGTGAGCATTAGAAAAGGATTAAGTGTCGCCTTGCGAGGGCTTGGTAGGTTCTTGGGTGCCAAGACAGGTCCTGAGGCCGATGCCCTGTTCTCCTTGGGTCACTACGCTCAGCTCCCTCCTTTTTACATGCCCAAGTATATTAATAAAATAAAAACCCTAAAAGAAGAAATATACTGAAAGAAAATACTTCTTGATCAGGCTATAGGAGTCCTCACCTAGTAGGAGCTCCTAGTTGTGTTGTCCTTAGTTAGGTAGGTAGTTCAGACCACCACTTAGGGCAACCTCTTTGATAGGTTTTTTAGTTTGGCTGTGTTGGAGCAGTTGGTTAGTGACTCGCTTCGGATCTTCTATTAGATGATGCTAGGCCTACTCCTTGTGGATGTCATGCCTTGGTTTGTCAGGGGGTAGGGGGCGCATTGTGCTGAGTTTTATCGCATATCTGTTTTGTATCAGCTTCATGCTTCTTTAGTTGTTTATGTGCAGATATGTTTGTGGATTCAATGGGCTGAGTCGCCCTATCCCGTGGTCACCAATGAGAGCGAAATTTTGGTGCCAAGAAGTGCTTAAAAATAGCTAAAAATTACGAATATCAAGGAAAAAATATTCAACGTCAAAGGTGGCGGCTCGATCTAGGACGATTTTAAGCGCCAAAGTGCTTTAAAGGCAACCGAGCGACACTTGTTTATTTTTCATAATTTTTCAGACAGTCGTGCGGGTTGATACGAGTTACTGGCCAATGTGGGATGCCGAGCCGGATGCCCAGGATTTTTCAGAGCTCAATTCCGAGTTCGGACGGGGAAATGGCCAAGAATTGGTCAAGATTTGAAAAGGTGGACACTTGGGAGGCCAAAATTGAGCATGCCTTTAGAGTTTGGACCCACCCCTTCCCCCCCAAAAAAAAATAATTTATGCACCTTATGAAGCAAAAAATGTGGAGAGAGAATGAAGAGGGATGAAAAAACGTGGAGGAAGATGGCGCCCGAAAAATGCGCCATGGAGGATGGAGAGGCAACTTGCCTGCTGCACACAACCCATGCAAATGATCATTGGCCTTGTCTACCTTCTCCTTGCTGACTCTATCGCCGCCTCTCGCCCAAGAAATGGTGGTCTTTGTGAAGAATTCTGATTTCAGTATTTCTCTCTCCTCCCTCTCTCTCCCCTAAAGGCAGATTCATGTGGTGAAGAGGAAGAAGAAGAATGGATGATGGATGCTTGCCCAATGAAGACCGGGTTGTTCCATGGTGTAAGAAGATTGAAGATTGCTGAATGTGGACTGTAATGAGCAGTAATGGTGGCTGGAAATCAGTCCCAAAATATGGCAAATAAAAACCCGCAACCCGCAAAAGAACGGTAATCTCATTTTTACAAAGGAAAATTGTGTTTTTATGCAATTTGCTTCTCTTGTTCCCATGAGATGATAATGTATTATGATGTTGTCTTCAATGTCTTTCAACTGTCTATGATCAGGAAATCAGAGAATCATAAGTGTTGTGGATGAAATTAGTAGTGAAAAACCCGTAAATATGCAAAATATGGGAAAATTGGGTGTTTTTGAGATATCAATGAAAAATATCATAAGACACACCAACTAAACTTGTCTTTTTGCTGCAAATGAACCTAAGGGCCATAGCCCATAACCCATTTTGAATTTTCAGTCATTAAATATTGGAAAAAAATACAATAAAAATAGGGAAAGTAAGGGGAAAATAGGAAACAAAATGGATTTTGAGTGCCAAAAATTAAGAAAAAATAAGATTCATATTTGTGGATGTATGGGGGGTTTGAAGTATGAGGTTTAGCCTCAGTTCAGCCCTACCTTTATGTTATAGTGAGTCTTTATGGCTTTTTATGCAATAAAAATGTGGAAAATGAACCCTAAACCTATGCAATATGCACAACCTAAACGAGTGAGAGGGGTGGAGTGTATAAAAAGCGTGTAAATGTTGAATGAAATGATGAAAAGTTTGCTGGTTTTTTTTTAATGCATACCATATAGATTGGACGATATTTAAAGATTAAGAACCTAGTAGCACGAGGGTTTCTCGGTGCTAGGTTCATGCAACACTGCATACGAGCAATAGTCAAATCCATTGAAAGAATGTTTTTTTCACTAAGCACCAAAGCTGATTTTCTTGACTGTTTGAGCGCATGGACATTCACAATTTGCATGAAGCATGAAATTTAAAAATATCAGACAATACCTCCTGGATGCATAGCAATTGCTTTCTAGAGACATGACCAACGTTGAGTGAGTAAGGTTGTCCAAGTTGTAGGTTAGGCGTTGGGCCTAAGGGAAATAAAGTAAGGAAGCATGGTATATCTCCTGGAAATATGGGAATCATAAAAGAGAGGAGTTTGTGTTCGTATGTTATATATATGTTTAGCGACGCATCGAGGGGCCAATCCCCAAGGTGTAGGAGAGTCGCAATGAGGTAGGGGCATTCAGCCATAGGAGGACCTCCTATGTTTGTGCTTCGTGCTATTTGGCAATGTGTTGGGACTCCCTCTGAGGAGTGTTAATTGGGTTAGAGTTGGACTACAAGACGTGATACAAATGCAAGATGTTTAGAAAGATGATGTATGTGTCATCCACGCTCCTGGCCGCGAGGCCGTGGGGTTGTTGAGCATATGATAGAGGTCCGGCTACTGCATGAGCCAGTGCCGGCCCGTTTTAGGTCCCATCATCACACTTAGGGCACATCAAGGGTAGGACTTTCAGACTTGTCACCCTAAGTTTTGCACCACACCTCCAACGACGCACGAACTGGGTCCTCAAGAGTGGGACATTACCAAGGGCTTGCCCAAGGTTAGACCCATTTCCCAGTTCCACTAGCACGGGCACCATGCACTACACAGTGAGACAGACACACCCCCTAGGAAGTGCACAACTTTTCTTGCAGGTTATGTTCGTGTTTCCAGAACTGGCTGCTTGGCTGAAGAAGATCATCCACTACATCCTCCAATGACAAGGAATTTTTCCATGGGTCAGACATGACTCCATTCCCACAACTTTGAAGCTTCACTACAAAGGTCTAAAGGGCTCCACACACTTTATGTTGCTAAACATCCGTCTACTGATGACTGCCATGACTGAACCAAATCAAGCAGAAGAAAATCCTAGTGATGGATCTGCCATTGGCATAGATCTTGGAACCTCATCATCCAACGATCCCTGCCCAACGCCTCAAGATCTACGGATCGCTTATTGATTCCACAAGCCTGAAGACCTTCAACTCAAAACTAAAGACCTTCTACTCAAAGACAAGGATCTTCAACCACAACCACAGATTTTCAAGGTAAACAACGTTTGGAGGGTTTTTCCAAAATAAATCCCTCCAATACCATCCTCCTAAGGGATTGCTTATTACTTCAAGCGTTTCAAATACTCAAAGGACAACCGGCTACCTAAAGGGGCGACACAATAGTGTGAAATATGCCGAGTATCTTCATGGAGCCTAAAGCACACCGGAATCTCTCCTGGTCATCGTCATCAAACCCCATCACTTCTCATTCACAAGCATCAGCATCATCTACTCACCAGTTCCACCTCGCGACAGCATCATCTATCCCATTACCTCCCACCACTGTGCCATGGGACTGGCACTTGGCTAGGAGGGGGGTAATGTTTACCGCAGCACAGAGGAGCGGGAAATGGAAAAAAGAAAAGAAGAAAAATGCGCCTTAACTAGCAACTAGACCCTGGAAAAAATTAAACGCACGGGCACGATCCTCAAGAAGTCTTAGAGTCGCCGAAGGAGAGTAAAAGAGTAAAAAGCGCACCATTAAGTGCAAAAATGCTTCCAAAACTTGTAAGAGAGCACCACGCTCACTCCTATGCAAATTGTATGCATTAGTTGGGGATAGGATAGATTAGAACGGTGGGAAATGAGAAATGAGCCTAGGCTAATGGCCGGCCATATAAAAAAGAGGGATGACCACCCATGAAAAGTAGGGCATGTATATAAAGTTGAAAAGTGAATGGGAAGCTCATTCTTGTGCGTGGCCAAAGCTTCTTCTTCTTCTTCTCTTGTTTCTTGCCTTCTTACTTGTGCTTGAGAGAGGGATTGAGAGAGTGTGGGGGAGTGAGGGAGTGATTGTGTGAGAGTGAGGGATCTTGGAGAAGAAGCTCTCCATCTCCTCTCTTCATCTTCCCCTCCTCTCTTCTCTTCTCTTGTCTCGCGTGTGGCTATGGAGGATGAAGCTCATGGGAGAGGGATTGAGGTTGCTTGAGCTTGCCTCAAGGATCGTGGAGCTACCTGTGTGCAAGAAAGAGGAGGGTACTCGATCGAGCAGCAAGGTAAGCTCACTACACTTGTAAGGTAGGCATTGCGCGTCGGCTATGTGAGAGGTAGCCATGGCCGCTCGGTTCGAAACACTTGAGCAATAAGTGGTCCGTAGGTCTTGGGGTAGAGCTTGAAGCTCCCCTCCACAACCACCCTTGTACATTAATTTAAAAGGTTCCTTACAAAAACAAAATCTCCATATCCAAGCTCAAGTATCTACAAACTGTAATCCAATACATGTTGCACATCTTGTAAAGAAAGCATATTTGCATCTATAGAACCTGCCATAACTAAACCTTCACTCCAACCATTCATGTAGGGTTTACCACAATATCAAACAGAGTTGCACGTGAGGACCAAAAAGATGCAAGGTCTTGTGAAGAAGGTACACTAAGTCAAGGATGAAAGAAAGAGAGAAGTTGTGGAAACACCAAGTTTCAAACACTCTTAGAACCAGCAAACTCAAACTCAAATACACTACCTCTGAACTCAAAACTCAAACACAAATGAAGACCCATGTCAATTTTCCCTCAACTCTATTCAACTTTACTCAAACTTATAATATCAACTCATCAAGCATAAGTTTTGACAATGTATAACAACTCGGTGATAAACATATCTTCCTTCTCATCTTACATTAGATCACACTGATGCATGGGAAAAACTCCAACAAGAACATCTAAGGGTTCCTTCTCTACCTCAAGCTCAAAGTATGAGGAGTAGAAAGCTTTAGCCTTCTTCCTATTTTTTTCACGAGTGGATGGATAGCATTGTGACATCCAACACCTCCAAACCTACATATCCTCGTGACGTGCTACACTATATAGCCATGGGCATCAAATACCAATATGATCATAACCTACCCAACCAAAATTGAGCATAAGTGATCTCCAACTAGAGTCAAATGCCCAAGTCATGAGTATCTTCTAACACGGATAGCAATTTTAATCTCCACCTATATCATAAAGCACTTATAGTGCATGATATCCCTCATTCATATAGCCATGTTAAGAATCACATGGTGGGGGGGACTTGCTTGAGTTGCTGCACCAAACACACACCATAGACACAAGAGGAAACTTACTCAAGAACATATGAAGAGAGCTGGAGGCAAAAATGTTCTTTTTGCTAGCTTTTTCTTCTTCTTCCACCCACAATACGATGTACACAAAGTATATATAAGATACAACATAAAGGAAAGTGGCCTATTAAATCATCAAACAATGCATAACTGACTATACTAATTCATTGGCACTATAACTATGCCAATTGTAGGTAGGTGCAACCAACTAAATATAACAAGTAATGACCACCAAAATGCTAAGTGTAGATGTGCAGACCTATCTAATTAAGCAGTCCATCATCAATGTTTACACATGTTGAGTTTTCCATCTCAACACTCCCCTTCAAGCTCAACAATATCTCTGCAACTCCAACTAAGCTTTGAAATTTTTGAAGCTTCTCTACACTTAATTCTTTTGTGAAAATGATATGTATTTGATCATGTGACCACGCCAGTCTCTCCTACAAGTATCTTTTCTCTCACAAAGCGGTAATGCACCTCAATGTCTTGTCCTACCATGGAACATCAGGTTCCTACCTAGCTATATGTTGCTCATGTTGTCACAATGAATGAAAATTGGATCATCTCCCCACACATCCAAATCACCTAATAAATTTTACAACCATACCACCTCCATGCTACCATAGTAGCACCTCTATACTTAGGTCTCTATACTCGATAAATCAATTATAGGTTGCTTTTTAGTGCTCCATGTAACCATTGCACTACCAAATGAAAACATGAATTCCATGGTAGATCTTTTGTCAAGTATGTTACTGACCCAATCTGCATCTGCATATCTAAACACATGTATATCCTTACCTGCATCACAAAAAATTCCATAATACAAAGTGGACTTCACATACCTCAATATGTGTCTAATTTCATTCAAATGAGTCTTTCTAGGTTTTTGCATAAATTGACTACCAAGGCCAATATCATAACTCAAGTCTAGCCCTATGATAGTCATATAAATCAAACTCCCTACTATCCTCTTCTTGAACATAGTAGCATCTTATATCTCATTCCCAACATCAATACTCAACTGCACATTTTGCTCCAATGGCACTGAAAAAGGCTTAAGCACATGCTGCCATACAATCCTTGGTGAATAATATATCCAAGCCAAATTGTCTTTGGGATAGCCATATCCTATCATCACATCTGATCACCTCAACACAAAGAAAGTACTGCAGCTCACCCAAATCTTTCATCTCAAACTTCTTCTTCAAAAGTTCCTTAACTTCAGCAATTCCACGGTCATTGTTACATGTAATAATCAATCATCCACATAGATAACCATGATGACAAAGCCTATATCTCCTTTTCTCACATAAAGTGAGTGATTAGTATCATAAAAGTAAAATTTTATGTTGATAAGATACTCTCTGATCTTGTCAAAGTGCTTACTTCAACCCATAGAACACCTTCTTTAACGTGCACTAGATCCACCAAACTAGGTGGAAAGAATTTTCTATAACCACAAAGACATCTCATGCTCAAGCAACATTGCGAATGTATGTAGAAAATTGATGAGTGTTGATGTTGTCTAAGTCCACAAAGCATTGGAAAAACCTTATGTGTACTGGTCTTATTCAAATCAAGGTTGGCTATATCCTTTTTGTTTCTTGTTGAAAATATCTTCTTCCTTCTTCATTGAGAAGGTTTCCTTCAATTCCTTGAGCAATCTAAATATCATATGCAAAAGTCTCAAGACCTTGAACTTAACCCTCTACAATGATCATGTCTTAGTCTAGGCCATTAAAAAAATAACTTCATGTCCTCTATCATTTTTATATAAAATCTCATCACAGTTTCCTTCAAATGCATAGAAATTGAGAAATTGTTTCATGCTCCTTTTGTTCACACTCATTAAAGCTGTTGGAGAGCACTTTTTGTTGCATTGTCATGAACAAAATCTGGTACTATAGCTATCTTGAAAGAATTCCAATTATTTTTTACATCATCAAGTTGTTGAATATACCATGTGGATGCAATTCCTTCCAAAACCATTTGCACCTCATTGAACATTTCTCCTTCTTGCCACCATTGATGATAATCTGCAACACTTTTGAAGGGATTTAACTAAGATAATATGTCTATAGCTTGTAGAATTGGTGAACCTTCCTATATTGGGTTGCAGAAGAAGAAGGAGGAGGAGGAGGAGGAGGAGGAGGAGGAGGAGGAGGAGGAGGAGGAGGAGGAGGAGGAGGAGGAGGAGGAGGAGGAGGAGGAGGAGGAGGAGGAGGAGGAGGAAGAAGAAGAAGAAGAAGAAGAAGAGGAAGAGGAAGAGGTAGCTTGATTGGCTAACAAAGATAGAATTGATTGATTAGTAGAAATTTGTTGGTTGGTTGTAGATAGTTGTTGCAATGCTACATTGTAAGATTGCAACAAAGAATCTAGGCTAGAAATCATAATTTCATCTCTCGGATTACCAAACATGATGAGTGATGCTTGCTCTCTCCACCAATAACTATGTATAAAATTCCTATCCAACAAGCTCTACAACACACATTATATTGACAAATATCAATTATTGGAAAAAGATACATCAAATAGAGCTTCAGCTCTCATGTTTCCCTCCCTTCCTTTTCTAGACAATCCATGCTTAAATACATGAGTTAGTTACTAACAACCAAGAAGTGGTTACGTTTTTGGGGTGCTTAGTTTGTTGATTCACTAAACCAACCCCCACAATAGAGCTTTGAGCTTTCCTATGGTATGCCAAAGTTAGGGCCCACCACAAACGCCTTTCCATGAATTTTAATAAAAAGAGAGAAAGAAGTCTTCTTTTGATATTTCAACATATGAAGGACTACTTGAGAAAGCGTGGACTCTCTTTTGTTATTCTCGCAATTCATAATTATAGACACCTTGTAACTTTATATATATAGGCCTTGGCTGAAATTAACTTATCTAAAAATGCAAGTCTAGTGAACCATTTACATCTCTGAGACACACATGTCCCTTGCAAGTAATGTGGTAACCGAGCTATTGCAAAAGATGGTCATGCATAAAGTTGTCTACATCATTAGTTTAAGAGGGGGGGGGGGGGGTAAATCCAAACTCATGATATGTATTGAGGGGATTGTAGAAGGGCGATAGCTATTAAGAACAAGTATGTTCTATTCTATACTTTTATGCATGAATAAAGGGAGAATCTCTCTATAACAAGTGTAGATAGGAGCTCACTTTTCACCTACTCCATTTAACTATGGAAACTACTTAGGTGTGATTGGAGATACTAAAAGCACCTGCCAAAACCACTAGTTGTAATGCCTTTATAAAGGCACCTCATCTTCATAAATAGAGTGCTCATTACTGATTTGCTATTGGACTCTTGCTATTGTTGTTTTGTCACTTATCTCCATCCCTCTTTTAATATTTTAAGATAAAGATCATGCATATAAGATAGTAGCATAATGGGAAAAGGGTACCAATACCACTCTTACAACCGCTAACTTTGCCTAATCACCCACCCAACCAATCAAGATACAAAAATGGCATTACCCTTGAACACCAGTAACAAGGGATGAGATATCATGAGATTCAATGTTTAAAATGACTCTCACAAGGCAAGACAAAGGAACACAATCAATCTTTCTTATCTTTAAGGGTATCATTTACATCAGTCTTCAAGGGTTATTATGTAGGACACAAGCATATGATATATATCCTTACTAGAATGATTAAAAAAATCTTGGTATACAATAGGTTCATCGCATGTAGGGGAGACACCCTTAGGGATTAGAAAACTCCAAAAGATAATAAACAGATCACAAGAAATATGGCAAGCTTCATACAGCTTCTTGCAATAGCTAATCACAATTATCCATGAGCCCATAGGCCAACTATCTTACCTCCATAAGAAGAGTTTTGACCTCACCAAAAGCCAATCATATTTATATCATTGAACTAAACAAAAAGTTGATTATAAAACTAAATAATAGGCACACAAGTGAGCAAAACGAATTCTATTGAGTTGAGATAGACAACTTGAAATTGACCTCCACAAGACCACCTAAAGCAACATCAAATGATAACAATTTCTTGTAGGCCAAGAGCCCACAAGCGCTCACAAAAGCCCTAGCAAGACTTTACAGATACCAAAAAAGAGGTAACCCCTACACGGCCATATACAAGATAAGTAGCACCACTCTAAGCACCTCTTCCACAAAGCCAAATGCCAACAACACATGAACTCGCAAAGAAACCCATTTTACACAATGCAAGATTAATACATAAATTCTCAGCTTATATGAGTCTCATGGTACCATGGAAAAGTTGCATCACATGATCATCATGGAAGGCTCATGAAGTTCCTCAATAACTTATCCCTTTATTAAAAAATTTTAAGATGCAAAACAACCTCATTTTGTCATACAAAATAGCTCAACATTGTTCTTCTCGAGGTTGCAACATCAACCTCTTGCTCATCTTCTTTGTGCTTTGAGAACAAGTTAGTAAAATATTTATTTAACTACCCATAAGAGAGGGTACAAGGTTGGAAAACCACTCTATAACAACACACTCAAGCTCATATCTTCTTCAAAGTAAGGGAAAAATTCAATGGTCTCCAATTCTCAAGGGCTTGATAGGCTCACTTTTAGCATGGTATGGTCTTCAAAGACCTTCATGAGTTGGTCTTCTAAAGTAGCTTTATTCCTTTTCCATTGTAATACTTTATGCACACACACACACACATGCATATACATGATATGTGTGTGTACATACATACATACATACATACACACACACACACACATATATATATATATCACTCTTCTTAACCAAACCCTATAGTATGAGAACTCTATCCATGGTTTAGAAGAAAAGCTAGAGAAGAAGGCAACCCATCTACTCATGTAGTTCTTAAACGGAGAGAATATGACTATTATAGTTACTTCAAATGAGAAGGAAAAGAAGAATAGTGGCAAGGGCCATCCTTCCTCTCATTGTGAAAGGAGAAGAAAAATAAGAAACCACATACCAAGATATACAATAGTATGGTCATGTCTAACATAGTTGTGTCCTCTCCATCCTCCATTGTTACCAAGCTTAATCGCTCCTTCTATAAAGCTCTTGGAGTTCCCACCTTAGTTGCCTCATGCTACAATCTATGTTAATGTAGTCCTAATGAGTCCATGTATTGTTAAGTATCGATTTTCAACTCATAATATAATGTGAGATGCCCTCATAGCTTGAGCACAACCTTCTAATCTAGTTTACAATTAATTCAATTGGTCCAAATTGCCATTTTAAACTATTGTGAGAGCATGAAAATTATCATCATTCATGTGGATTAGATCCATTAAAGCCTTATCATTAAGCATTTTATTTAAATCTGTAACAATGACTCCCATTCACATATCAACGGGGGTTCATTATAAAAGACAAAGCAATGTTTCCATGGCTCCACTAGCTTGTGTATTTTAAGGGTTATTCCGCTATTAATTTCCATTACCATCATTTCAAGGCGAAAATTTATTAAAGAGCATAAAAGTCTTGTAACTCATGACATAGGCACAGTACCATCAAAACTCATACAAAAGACTGTTGGAGCTATATATAGCTCACCTTTTCTAGACTAAGGCTCACCTATCTATATGTAGATTGTGATCAATATGAAATAGTCTTTGGAAGTCTACATAATAGTGTGTCTCTTCTCTCCCTCTTGCATCTCTATATATCTTCTCTCTCTACATCTCAGCATGGTATCAAAGCTATCACATTCAACTACAACCATTTCCTTGAAGAAGACAATCAGGAAGTATATCTATGTAGTATCTCTCAAATTCTTGATTCATGTTCTTTTCATGCTAAATTTGATGTATTGTGTATGTTATGAGCATCTTATGTTATGCAATTTAAGCATAGAAGAAGTTCACTCGATCATCATTTAGATTGCATATATATTGAATTGTAGATATGTCTTGCTTGGACACCCCAAAAATTTCTATTTAGGAAACTCTTAAAGGAATGTCTTTTCCAAGAAAAATAGTTTTTTTGATGTGTAGGACTCACAAGCTTTCTTCTAGCAAATCCCTATTCAATTTGGAGTTCTTTGTCAAAAGTTATATCAGTTCAGGTAAATTGAACTCGAAACAGGAAAACAAACAAAACAATAGCTTTCCATGCAGACTTCTACGACACATGTCTCATCATGATTACTCACTCTTAAGTTTCTACCAAAATTTGCAAGATCATCATCTATTCTTGGCCAAAAAGTAAAGGGATAATGTTTTGTCATCTATGTTGGGTTGGTTTATTCTCGCATATGTTTTGTCTATTCTAGATTGCTTTATTCTTGCCCACATTTCATCTATCTTGGGTCTCTTTCTTTTGGAGTATGCTTTTGAACTAAACGCCTTTCTTTATAGCATAGCTTCTATGCACGACTTGTTGTGCTGTACTTTTGTCATCATTTTGTCTATGGTGTGCAAATTCTATGATCTCATATTGTACTTATTCTCTCAGCTAGATATGTCAAATTCTATAATGGTCTACAGATTTCCTTCTGGACAACGTTCTATCCCTCACTTTTAAGGACAAGGATTCCTTGGATGGAAAGTAAACATGCTACTAATCCTTGAAGGCAATGTCTTGCATGATATTGTTCTTGGTAATTATGAATGTCTGCCTCAACCAATTGATGAGGCTCATGATAATACCCTTGTAACATAAGGAGCTAACTTTGAAGAATGGCAAACTATTTATAACGAGTGAGTTAGAGGCGATAAAGTAGCTTGCCGGTGTATTCTTTCTACTCTTCAAGAATCTCTTATGCTTGATGTATGTAATCTTTTGACTCACAAGCTATATGGGAGTATTTGATTACAAATTTTGACAAGAAAATTATTACGGAGATACTTTATGTTCGTAGTCATCTCACTGAGTTACAATATGACATCGGAGCTTCTATGGCAACACATATCAAATTATTAAGAACATTATCAATTATCTTACTGGCTCTGCTAGTGATGCCATTCCACGTAAGCAATTAGTGACATAGCTTCTTGACACTGTAAAGGATCCTACTTATGATAATATTGTTACCATATTATGTAACAAAGATGGGATCAATTTTGATCAAGCTTGTATATCTTTGATTGAATATTCACAATGACATGAATGACAACACACAAATCAAGAAATAGCTATGATTTCACAAGAGGACATAGTTAGAACAAATCAATCAAGCTTTACTTGCTCGAAGGCATTCCTTTCCATGCTTTACATGTAGGAGTCGTCATAGTGGTGACTTCTCTCATCTCAAGTTTCCTAACATATGTTGTTCTTATTGCAGTAGAAATGATCACACTACAGATGATTGCTAGGAAAAATAATATGATGAAGAGAATGGTATAACAAACAAACAACCATGTTTATCTAGTGATTATTCTCCTTATCATCCAACTCATCTATGTTTAAAGAGGCGTTTTGATTCAGATCGTAATAAAGTGTCCTAGTGATCTTAACAGTAAAATATAGCATCATCACTTTGATCATTCTGATTTTTGTAAGCTTGTCAATCTTTATCGGTGTGACCTTGTTTAAGGTATGGAATTCAAAGCTCATCCTCACATGGGTATTTGTAAATATTGTACACTTAGAAAGCATTTTCACAAACCCTTTTTCATTCCACCAAAACTCATTCCAGATATTTTCTTGATCTTATTCACACTAATATTCGTGTATCTTTTTCTCCATCAAAATCTCAAGATCGATATTTCATGACTTTTCAAGATACACCATTTTTTCTATCTTGCGATACAAATCAGAAGCTTTATTATCTTTGAAGCAATATCAAAAAGTGGTCGAACTTCATATTGGTTGTCACATCAAGAAACTTTGCATTGATAATGATGGAGAATACATTTCAAAATATTTTGATGATTATTATAATAATCAGGGTGTTCATCATGAATATACGGTTCCCTACTCTCCTCAATAGAATGGTATTGTTGAATGTAAAAACATGACTATCCTCAATGCCATGTGATGTATGCTCATCCATTCTGGCTTATCTTGATATTTCTAGGCTAAAGCACTCTTAGTAACAGTATTTCTGCAAAATCATCTTTCTAGGACTACTCCTTGTAAAATGTTGATTGATACTTGGATAGGCAAAACTCCTTTTGTTTTATATTTTTGAACCTTTATATGTGTTTCTTATAAGACAAGTGTTTGATAATGCTACTTATGCATTAAATGAGTTGGATGGGACATCCATAAAACTTTCGATAGCAGGAAAAAGAATCAAATTATTCAAGAGGTGATAATCTACTACCTATGAGTTGCTAGAATTGGAAGGAAATAGTGCCCATGAAACAATGGCTAGCCAGGAAGATATGAAAGATGAAGAAGCAAAGGATATGGATGTAGAGGATGAGGAGGACTCACAAGCTGGTGGCAACTAGGATTTTGGCACATACCGAAGGATGTGCAGGTTTAGAGCAGGTGGATGTCATGCCACTACATGGATATAGTGTGACAAACTCTAGAGTGCATCATCATCTGACTTTCTTGTTGATCTAGAGATTCAATGCCATCTGTGTCACGAGTGCTAGTGTCCTGGCATGGATGGTCCAAAAATACTAGATTTTTGGACAATTTTAATTTATTTTTAATATGTTAGATATTATTTATTGTAAATATCCTAAAAATCTAAGAAAACTTCTAAATTAGGGTGGCATGCAAAAAGCAAGATACTTTTTCAACCACTTATTGGATTTTTCATAAAAAAGAAAAAGGAGTGAAATCGCACACGTCGCGATCGCAGTTTGACAGGCAATAAATAGCACTTTGAACTAAGAGAGGAAGAAGAAGTGATCTAGGAGATCCCTAATCAGATGTCCTAGGGTTCTACCCCCCTTTTGGAGCCAACGGAGCCATCAGATTTGGGGTTCTGAGTAGCAGAGAAGGAGTTGTTATTTTGATGTACGTTTTTGGTCTATAAAGGAGCTCCAAGAGAATTACTGCTTGGAGATTGCTTCTGAGTAGTGCCAAATAAGGGATTTCAGGTTCTCTCAATACATATTGATTCAATTCATTGTGCTTTGTCTTTGTTTTATTTACCTCTTGTCTATTCTTTTCCTTCTCTTCTATTTCCTATCTCTACTTCCTTCTATCTCTGATCCTTGGTGGATACGACCTTTCGACTAAAACCCCTTCAACAATGCTCCACCAATTCTTGTTGTGTAACTTTGGCAAGCATGATCTCCCCTTTTTACTATGATGCACACATTGTAGAGGCTTTAATATCAGCATGAACTCCCAAATGAAAGCCGTGGAGCCAAGCATTTGTGCAAGTCTACTCATGACCTTGATGTCTTCCAATGAGTCTACACTGACTTAATCAACAGTTTGGCTATATCATTGCCTGCTATGGCCTTGTCTATCTTGTTTAACAAGAAAAATTTCAAATTTTCCATGTTCCATTGCATAAGTTGGAGGTTGAAGGCCTATTGTGGCTTCAAAGTAAAGAAGATTTTGTCATAGTTCGTTGTGTCTTTGATGGGTCTTACATTTTGGGTGGAGCCATTTACATGGGAGAAACAACATAAGGTGAATATTCTCTTGCTAAAGTGGTGGTAATTAAACAAAGAATTTGATAACACATTGTAACGTGTCCCCTAGTATCATCCAGGACACGTCTTAGCAGTCCATCGGAAAGGATGTCTAGAAAGCTCCGCCCGGCACTCCCATGGAATGTTACGGGTTTTGCGATCTAGTTCTTCCCGCGGCTGCCATGTAGCGGAAGTATCCTGGCCATTCCCACTTAGGATCGACTGGAATTAGGGTTTTCCTAATGGGTCATTAGCTAACAGCAACTAGCGTCAGACCCGAGAGAACTACTTTACGCAGAAACGCAAGGTCCGAAGCGGATTCACGCTGCACTTGGTTCAAGGAGAATGGGAAACGAGAGGGATGCAAAGCTCAACCTCTCTGCCATAAGGCATAGTCCCATTCTGTTCCCCTAAAACAACGTAAATCAGGTAAGAGGTAACTCTAGGTCATTGTTCTCGTTATTCTTTTTGATGATGATGATCATTTCGCTGTTCTTCGAGATTTTTGAGAAAAGTTCCCGGCTAACCGGGACCACCCAACCGTAGGGCGGACCCATGGCCCATCCTCCGCACTTTCCTCGGTTTGTTTTAGTTATGTAATTATCTAACACATTAATTTGACATAAAACAATCAGCTTCTTTAATTAATCTTGTTAAGCACTGGTTCCTTCACATAATCTTATCACGTGACATATAAAAACAACATCAAGCAAGTTCTTTTAACATCTCATCATTTTATCTTTGAAATACAAGAAGTTCCGCCCGTAGGCTTGTCCATAATCTGCCCGAAGGCTAACCAGTAATCTCCAGGGATCACTATTCCAACCTTCCGCCCGTCAACTAGTATGCAGGCCTTGAGATCCAATCCCGAGTCACATTAGCCTCTTGTGCAGGACCCAGAAGGCGAGGGATTTACGGCCAGAGCCCCCTGGCACCCAAGCGTCCTCCTACTCCAAGTAGAGCTTAACAGAAAGACCTCTCGTGGCGGGTTCGGTCCACGTTCCCGGCGCGGTCAACAACCCCCTTGGTTAGGGTCAGGCAGGCAGTCGGGTGTAACTGAAACTGCCTCTCCCTTCAGGCCTTTAACCTGAAGTATAGGTACTTATTTAATTCGTAATTCATAATTCAAACAGAGCCCTAAAAATCTCTAGCAAGCACAAACATTTCCATTAATCAACCCAGTTGTATGGCAACTGCTAAGGAAGTGTTCTTTCCTTTTTGAGTGTATCAATAGTCGTTCACAAGATGTCTTGTAACTTGGCAAGTTCCCTTATATTCCGGTGTAGGGCATACCCAACTTGGTTAACCCTAAGGTACCTTGAATATGATAGTTTCTATTTTACAACCTTCCTTATTTAGAAGGATATCCAAAACTACGTCTTTTTGCAAGATAACTTGCGTAAGGATCTTCCGTCCTTGATGAGGGTTTTTTTTTCCCTTTTCTCCTTGTGAATTTCATACATGTTGCGCAAGTCCTGCGATGGAATAATTTGTTTAGATTCTTTAAGCTGACGTATGTCAGGCCTAGGGTTTCTTTATTTAGGGACAAGCCCTAGTTTCTTATCTTTATGAAATTATTGTCCTTACGGTAAGGAAAGTAGTCAAGTGTTAGGGTATGAATGTTTCTATGTTTAGATTGGTTCGGTTAGCTTTTGGAAGGTAATCTTACTCGTCTTGTCACGGTTTTACTATCCTTGTGACAATTAACTTTCCCAATCAATACAGTTTAATTTGGCATATAGCATAATGCCAAGATGATACAAAGGGCGACAATACTCCTTGGGACAAAAAGGCCTAGCTGAGAAATTGGTGTATACACACTTTATTAGTCCCAAGTCCTCAAATAGCAGGGGAAAAGTGTTAATAGAGTGTCATCCAGCAATTCCCCATTACATTTTCTTTCCAAATGAGTTCGTATATCTAATTTTTATACTTGTTAATTCCTAACATTTAACTTCCGTTTTCTTTAAAGATGAACTCATGCCAAATAACAACAGTTGCCTTGCTAAGATGTGCAACTATCAAAGATAACTCCTAGTAATTTGAGCATCGAAAGAAACCTTTCATGAATTTAGCCATTTTACCATGATTCATTGCGAAAGGAATAAGACTAATGGTGCAAGATATAATTTCTACACTTTAGGAATATATTACTATAGTAAATGGTTAATCTTGCCTATAATTTTATAATGCTTGATGCAATTTGAAGAAAGCTAATTTGTATACATTGTGATTCATAAGCTAACTCCTTCGTTAAAAATAACTCGAACAAATATATCTATCCTTAACAATTTTTCTTTGCATGATTGACTTAAAACCGAATTAACACCAAGAAGAAAAACCTGGCTTTGAGGTGAGATATCCACATGGATACTGGGAGATGACCCTCCCGCAGCTACACCTTGGACTTTCTTTGGCAGCATCGTAGTTCGAATGTGAGATAGCCTTTTCCTTTTTCTTCTTGGAATTCCACCGTCTTCTCCTTCCTTTTCTTTTACCTTTTCCCCACTCTTCCTCCTTCACTCCCTCTTTTCACTCCCTCTACTTCCCTCCCTATCTTTTATCTCACGGCTATTTCTCCCTTACGGAATACCATACGAGGCCATGATGAAGAATTGGATTTTTAGGACATGGGAGTGTGTGGACACCGGCTTGTTTGATAAAACTAAGAACACAAAGCTCAATTAAGAGAGCACTTGCACAAGAAGATCTAAAAAGTGAGTGAAGGAATTAATGCAAGAGAATGGAAGTCTGCAAGGTAGCCTAAGGACAAAGTAGGCCTATGGGTGTGACTTGAATAGTCTAAAGAGCTATGAGAAGGGGAAAAGGGCAAGGGCTTAGGGGGGGAAAATTAAAATCGGGAGGGGAAACAAGGGGGCTTAGGGGGGAAAATTTAAAGCTCGCGGGGGAGGGGGGGGGGTAATAAGGGCTTTGGGGGGATTAAAATCCGGAGGGGGAAAAACAAGGCTTAGGGGGGGGATTATACCGGGAGGGGAGGGGGGGAAACAAGGCCTTAGGGGGGATTAAAAACCCGGGAGGGGGGAAAACAAGGCCTTAAGGGGGATTTAAAAACCCGGGAGGGAGGGAAAATAAGGCCTTAAGGGGGTTTAAAGAAAAACATAAGGGGGGGAGGGGGGGGGGTGAAAGGGGGCTAAGAAGGTTCTTTTAGAAGCTTCCCCCCAGGAAGCTTCTAAAGCTTCCACGTGGGGGGGGAAAGCTTATTCATCAGAACGGCGGCGCATTGACGGACTGGAGGGACTGCAATAGTCGATGGCGAAATGGTGGCTGAACGGCAACGGATGGCAGCGGCCTCTCGTCTTCTTCCCTCGGCTCGGAGTCTTCTCTCACGGCCTCTTCTCTCACGGCTCTGCCTTTTTTTCTGTCCAGCGGCCCCTCCCCCTGCCTCGTTTAAATAGTGGAAGGGAGGGGGATCTTTCCTCATGGCGTGTCAACACGCATGGTCCCCCTCCCTCCTAAGGCTCCACCAAGGAGCTTACAGCTCCTTCTATTCCCCTCCCCCTCCAGCTTGTCAGTCAGCTGGAGGGATAAAATTTCCGTAAGTCCCATTTATTTTCTCCACGCGGAATATTACATTCTCTCCCCCTTGGAGGAATCGAGATGTCCTCATCTCGAGATAAACTGGGGATATTGATAGTTGAGAGTGCCTTCATCTACCCAAGTGGCATCCTCTTCGGGATAATCTTTCCACTGGACAAGGCATTCTTTCAAGGCTCTAGATCTTAACTGTCTTTACCTAACATCTAAGATCCTTTCTGGCCTTAGTTTAAGGACTCCTTGACTAGGCATTACAATTTGTTGGTCATCAAGTACATGATTAGGATTGGGTACATATTTTTTCAATAGGCTGATATGGAATACATTGTGAACCTTTAGGTTCTCAGGGAGTTGCAATCTATAAGCATTGGGTCCTAGGCATTTGAGGATTTTATACGGCCCACAATACCTTGGACTTAGCTTCTTGCATTCTCCTAGGGATAGAGAACTCTTTTTAGGGCGTACCCGAATGAAGACCATGTCTCCTTCTTCGAAGACTCTTTCTTGACGTTTCAAATCTGCATATGCCTTTTGTCTATCCTTGGCTGCTTGTATGTCTTGTCTTATTGACCTTATTTGATCATCCATGTCCTCCAACATTTGTCTTGAAGCTTCAACTCTTAGGGTTGGATCAGAAAAGTTTAGGGGACTTCGACAATCATGACCATACAATGCCTGGAAAGGGGTCATTTGAATGCTCTGCTGGTAAGAAGCATTGTAGGCAAATTCAACTAATGGCAAGTATTGAATCCACCTCTTCGGCTCTCAACAACAGTATGCCCTAAGCATATCCTCAATGATTTGATTTACTCGCTCTGTTTGGCCATCTGTTTGGGGATGGTAGGCGGTGCTAAAACAGAGTTGAGTCCCAATAGCTTCAAAGATAGCTCTCCAGAAGTGTGATGTGAAGAGAGAATCTCGATCACTAATGATTCTTTTAGGTAACCCATGTAGCTTGAATATCTCCTTGATAAACAATCTTGCAATGTCGGAGGCTTTATAGTTTGTCTTTACTGGAATCAGGTGTGCAACCTTGGTAAGCATGTCAACCACAACCATAATGGAATTGTATCCTCCTTGGACTTGGGGTAAGCCCACAACAAAATACATATTGATGAATTCCCATTTCATTTGGGGAATGTCAAGCGGTTGCAGTTTCCCTGGCATCATGACATGTTCGGCCTTGATACGTTGGCAAGACAAACATTCAGTGACATACTTGAGAACGTCACCTTTAACCCTCTCCCAATGGTAGCTCTTCCTAACTGCATTAAGAGTTTTTGCATAGCCAGGATGTCCTGCGAAAGGAGAATCATGAGCTTCCCATAATATCTTCTGCTTAAGTGACTGGCTTGCTGGTATACACAGCCTTGTTCTATAGTAGACAAGTCCATTATCAATGGAAAATTCCTGATACTTAGCTTGCAATTTCTGATTCTGATCCTTGGTAGATATTTCCTTTATCATTGTTTGGTAGGCCAAATCATGGTATGCTTCCTCTCTAGCTAGTTCAAGTATAGGGTTGTTTGGCATAGATACCTTTGTAGCCAGAGATCTGGCCGTTGATGGATTCTGCAAGATTAGGGAATTTAGGAATGCCTTGCGACTGAGTGCATCGGCAACTACATTCTCTTTCCCTGGTCGGTACTTGATTTCAAAATCATATTCCTCCAATACTTCAATCCACCGACGTTGCCTCATGTTGAGCTCGTTCTGGGTAAAAATCCATTTGAGACTCTTATGATCGGTTACTAGAGTAAACTTGTTACCCAACAGGTAGTGTCTCCAAAGCTTTAGAGCATGGATGACAACTAATAATTCCAGATCATGCGTGGCATAATTCTTTTCATGACTCTTCAATTTCCTTGAAGAGTATGCTACTGGATGACCTTCCTGCATAAGTACACACCCCAAGGCAAGAATGCTGGCATCAGTTACTACCTCGAACTCCTTATTGAGGTCAGGAAGTTTTAGAATAGGTGCTGATACCAAACTTTTCTTCAATTTGTCGAAGCTATTTTGTTCGGGAGTTGACCATGTAATAGAAGTCTGCTTCTTTAATAAGTCTATAAGAGGTGCTGCAATCAAAGCATAGTTTTTGATAAAGACCCTATACCATCCTGTCAAGCCAAGAAAGCTACGTATTTCTTTGACGGATACTGGTATTGGCCATTCAAGCACATCTCTGACTTTGGCTGGGTCTACTGATATTCCTTCTGATGATACTATGAATCCCAGATATTCAATCTGACGCTTGAAGAATGCACACTTCTTCATTTTTGCATACAGCTTATGGGACCTCATTGTCTCAAGGACAATCCGAAGTTGAGGTTCATGATCTTCTTCCTGTTTAGAATAGACTAAAGTGTCATCGAAGAAGACAAGCACGAAATCATCAAGATATGGTCTAAAAATATCCTGCATTAATCTATTAAAGGTGGCAGGTGCATTTGTAAGCCCGAATGACATAACCAAGAACTCAAAGTGCCCATATCTTGTATTGAAGGCCGTTTTTGGAATATCTTCTTCCTTGATCCTTATTTGATAGTAACCTGACCTGAGATCAATCTTGGAGAAGATCTTTGCACCTTGAAGACGATCAAGAAGCTCATCTATTCTAGGAATAGGATACTTGTTCTTGACTGTTGATTGATTCAACCCTCGGTAATCAATACATAGTCGAAGTGTCCCATCTTTCTTTTTCTGGAATAGTACTGGAGCTCCCCACGATGAGTTGCTAGGCCGGATGTAACCCTGATCCAACAGTTGCTTGAGCTGTTCCTTCAACTCAATTGCTTTTGGTATGGACATTCTATAAGGTCTTTTTGGGCTAGGACGCAATCATCATTGTACTATCCATTTTCTGTGCCTTCGAAGCTTGACATTGTCCAACCCATTGATTGGCTCATAGCCTCAACATATTGTAATGGTTGTACTTAGGCAAGTCCAAAAAAAAAAAAAAGCACCCACGATCACAGCACAACACCTAGGGGTCCTCAAACTAGGTATGTCTAGTGACCTTGGTCGACTAGCTTTGTCCATAGTCCCCTAGCCCTTTACCATCACCCACAATTGTTCAGGGCACATCAAGGGTAGGACATACCTGGGGAGCTTGCCTCGCCTATGGTTCGACCTATCACCCTGACCCACTTGCACAATTCTCTCTTGCACTCTGCCAGAGTACCATTGCAATCAGTGGTGATAAGCACCACACGATTCGCCACGAAAAGTACACCGTACTCATCAAGCAAGTCCAATAGTTTCCAGCTCCTGAGAGTGTGGTGTCCTTGTATTCAATTCTGCTACGTCGTGCGTCACAATGCAAAGGATGTCTCATTACCTTCACGTGTATTTCTTCTCCACATGGACAACTTTGCTTCATCCATGCATTGTTATGAGAAACTAACCCGCAGTCTTCTAACTACGTAATATCTAAGTATGCACAAGCACTCACATACTATCTGCACCAAAGTAAATCCATAGTTTGGGTCCTCAAGTGCAGGACAATACTCCAGGCTTGCTTAGAGTTCGACCTGTCTCCCAAACTAATCAAAATATGTATTGTGCACAATAACGAAGACTAGCATTACCCTTCGGGAGAGACCACATGAGAGGTTTTCAACTGCAGGTGTTGAAGGCTCCAACAAAAGTGTCATTCGCTCGACGGTGAGTGCCATGGGACTGACACTCGTCTAGGAGGGGGGTAATGTTAACCCGAACACGAAGAAAGCAAAAGGAAATAAAAAAGAGGTAGGGCAAAGGTGGAAAAAAGGTAGCCGACTGAAGAAAGAATAGGAGAAAAGGACAAAACGCAAGGGCAACCTTAAAAGTCCAAGGCAAATACAAAAGGGGAAAGGTGCATTTTAAAATAAAAAGGTGCACCCTCAAATCGTGTAAAAGAGCGTCGGGCCCTCACCCGTGCAATTTGTAAAAGTAGACGGGCGGTGGAAAGGAATCTAGGAAGATAGAAGGACAATGGGAAAAAGGGCCTAGGCTACGGCCGGCCATGTAAAAAAGGGGATGATCGCCCAAAAGGGATTTAGGGTTTTGTATATAAAGTGGAAAAGTGAATGAAAAGCTCATTCTTGTGTGTGGCCAAAAGTAGCTCTCCTCTTCTTCTTCTTCTTCTTCTTGTTCTTGCTTGCTTGAGCTTGTGCTTGAGGGAGGGAGTGTGAGTGTGAGGGAGTGAGTGTGTGAGGGTGAGGGACCGAGGAGGAGAAGCTCTCCATCTTCTCCTCTCTTCTTCTCTTCTCTTCTCTTCTCTTGTCTTGCTCGCGGCAATGGAGCTTGGATCGTGGAGCTTGAGGATGGAGCTTGCTTAAAGCTTGCACTTGGATCGTGGAGCTACCGGAGTGCGCGGGAGAGGAGGTAACTCAAACGGCATGGAGGTAAGCTCACTACACCCGTAGATATAGATGGCGCGTCGGCTATGTGAGAGGTAGCTATTAGTGCTCGGCTTGGAACACTTGAAACAATAAGCGGCCCATCGGTCTTGGCGGTTGAGTGAAAGCCCCTGCATTTTGCCGACGCACCATCCATATCTACGGGTGTAGTGAGCTTACCTCCATGCCATTCAAATTACCTCCTCTCCCACACACTCTGGTAGCTCCACGATCCAAGTGCAAGCTTCAAGCAAGCTCCATCCTCAAGCTCCACGCTCCAAGCTCCATTGCCGTGAGCAAGACAAGAGAAGAGAAGAGAAGAGAAGAAGAGAGGAGAAGATGGAGAGCTTCTCCTCCTCGGTCCCTCACCCTCACATACTCACTCCCTCACACTCTCACACTCCCTCCCTCAAGCAGAAACTCAAGCAAGCAAGAACAAGAAGAAGAAGAAGAAGAGGAGAGCTACTTTTGGCCACACACAAGAATGAGCTTTTCATTCACTTTTCCACTTTATATACAAAACCCTGAATCCCTTTTGGGCGGTCATCCCCTTTTCTCCTTTTTTACATGGCCGGCCATAGCCTAGGCCCTTTTTCCCATTGTCCTTCTATCTTCCTAGATTCCTTTCCACCACCCGTCTACTTTTACAAATTGCACGGGTGAGGGCCCGGCGCTCTTTTACACGATTTCAGGGTGCGCCTTTTTATTTTAAAATGTGCATTTCCCCTTTTGTATTTGCCTTGGACTTTTAAGGTTGCCCTTGTGCTTTTGTCCTTTTCTCCTATTCTTTCTTCAATCGGCTACCTTTTTTCCACCTTTGCCCTGCGTCTTTTTTATTTCCTTTTGCTTTCTTCGTGTTGGGGTTAACATGAGGTAGCTAGGATTAGGAAGGAAATGTCTGGTGCAGAAATGGAGCACGCAGAATGCACTTCGGCTCACATCAAAAACTGAAAGTTTTCATGTGAATACAAGGGATGAAATCCTATCCGCAGTTTTGCAAATATGATGCTGAGTTGAGAGAAGGTTGGAGATGATAAAGATGGAAGGATCTACACCTGACTTTAGCTCTGCCTTCCTACGATGTGACAGAATTAGCCAAGAAGTGATGTAATGCAATTCACTGAATGAGTTTGATCGTACATTAGGATCAGAAAATGTGAAGGCCGATGTCAAGAGGAGATCCTCTACCACTACACTTGGAACTTTTCCTTTGTCCAATAGAAAGTAGTAGTAGTTGGCTGAATGACAGAGCTGGAGCAAAGACACATAAGATAGAAGTTCTCTCGAGGTGCCCCAAGAAAATACAAATCCTACAGCAGATTCCAATGTGCTTTACAACATTGAATGATGGAGCTTCAAAGCTCAACTAAAGAAGTCGCCAACTGGGCACTGGACTTTCCAGTAATGCATGCATTATGTAGCTCAGCTCATAGATAATCTCCAAAAGATAGGAGGTAATCCTACTTGAAGGAAGGAAATTCCTCATACTATTGTGGATTGTGGCCTGAGTCTTCAAAAGACAATAGAGAGACTATTGTTCAAGCCACTTCCAACCATGATGAGTTCAGTGATGACACTATTGAAAAGTTTGAAGTGGAAGAACAACATGAATGTGTAGATGTTCATAAGTACATGAAATTTCAATTCCCTCAGAACTCTGCAGATAAGTAAAGTTCTTATGCCAAGAAATCAAGCCAGTCCTGTGCAAATGATTAACAAGATTTTGGGCAAATTCTTGGTGTTGGAAAGCATAGTTCGAAGGGACTTTTACACAAAATAGACAAAGGAACATAACATGTAGAATTTCATGTAGAATTCCTTCTATCAAAACCAAGGAAAGCATTGGATGATAAGTTTGATTAACTTTTAACACACAGTGAACAGTGTGTTGTATAGAGTGAGCAGCATACAATAGCAAACAGTAGTGTGCAGATCTGATTTTCAGTAATAACACTAGGGATCTTTTGATGCTCTGATGTGGCAAACAATATAGCTCAGTTACCGGTGCTAAGCTAAATCACATATGGGCAATTTTGATAACCAAAGTATTGTACAATACGACTTTGGGCAACACCTAGGCTATGTACCTTTTCATGAGGGTGGATCATACTCCAATGGATTTGATCAACAGTATGGCTATCACGGGTAGCATGATTATGGCCATTATGGATAGCATGATTACGCTTACAAGCACTACTATATGCAACAACATAGTTCTTATGCAAGTCATGATCATGGACATGTATATGGTAGCTCATATAGCATTGGTCAGCAGCATGCATATGGAGATTCTTATGCAATGCAGGAGCAGCAAGTCAGTGATTATGACCAGCATCATGCCGATAGCTATGCTCATGGACTTGCTACTCATCATATTTATGGTCAGCCTAGGATGCAAGGACACCATTGTAGTCATGTTGGACAATCATCATGAAATCTTGGGAAGCAGCATGTTTATGGGCATCAATATGGCCAAAGTTTTGGTAATAGTCAACAACAAATAGATGTAAATGAGCAGCAGGGATATTATTACCATATGCAATATGAACAACATGAGTATCATTATGAGTAGCAGCCACATTGGTATGACCCTCCATATGGACAACATGAGCATTATGGTCATGGGTAGCCATCTGTTGTACATGAGCAGCAAGATGACTATGAGTAGCGTGTCAGAACTATTACTAAGCTAACCAATGGTGATGAGCATCTGTTGTAGATGAGCAGCAAGATGACTATGAGCAGTATGTCAGCACTATTACTGAGCTGACCAATGGTGATGAGCATATGTGTGGACAGTAGCATGAGTATCATTATGAGCAGCAGCCACATTGGCATGACCCTTCATATGGACAGTATGAGAATTATGGTCATGGGCAGCCATCTGTTGTACATGAGCAGCAAGATGACTATGAGCAGCATGTTAGAACTATTACTGAGCTGACCAATGGGGATGAGCATGTGTGTAGATTGCTATCTAAGGCTAAACGCATTAGACACCTTACTAGTGATATGATACGGGACTGCATGTTGCGGGCTTATGCTATCGATGTGCTAAGCCGATATCTTGTGATCATCAAGACAAATGTAGAGCACAGAATGCAAAACTCCTATTTGTATTCGAATAGCATTATGCCAAGGATAGGGTATATCTTGCTAAAGACCATTTCGATGTGGGTCCAAAGCAATATGAACTTTCATTCAAGAAAGAATATCATGTAGATCTTAAAGATCATGCTCATATTACAGATCAAGAAAACATGTCCTTCTAGGAGACCCTTCAGTCTGTACACATGTCACATATAAGGGTTGATGCAGTACACTTCTCAGCTTATGCAACCCCATTTGTTATTGACAGCATCCAAGCACAGACCGAGCTTAATCATATGATGCTTATGGAAGACTCAATGCAACAGCTAGTGGTACTGATCATTCTAGCTTTACTTGTGGATGGTAACCCAATGCATGGAAAGGATAACCACTTTCCATTTGACCCCGATGGTAGTGTAGAGACCCATGCTTGCATGGATGACTTGTATGCTAGTGATGCTTACCATGCAGGTTATCCATTTGATCCTGGGGATTGAAAGAAAGCTCTATCTACATCAACACTCCCTCGGTGTAGTCCCCTCACCTTGAAGCGGAAACCTTGGCTAAAGACCACTCAATTTGGGCCTATTTTGCAGTAGACAGCTATCTATTTTCGAACGGTTTTGGGCCTGCATTAAGTGCACCCTTGCATGACCTACCTAGGCTGAAAGTACCCTCAACGAGCTTCATTTTGACATGTCAGACGCCTCAATCAGAGATGCCCATAGGAAGTTATGACCAGTTTTCTCTAGCAAGCCTGTTCTGGACAGCATGCTGTCCACTATTTGTCAGCCCCTAATTCTCAAGAATTGGAGGCCAAACTCATATGCTATCAACTTGCACATGTCATTTACATCATATACACAATTCTATGCCCCAATTCCACATGAGATTCTCCTATATCCTCCTTTGTAATGTTGAGGAGAGTAGTACTGTGCACCCCCCCCCCTTTTTCACTGTGAGCCATAAGTTCTCTTTTTGTTTTTGAGGGAAAAAACCTTCGGGGTCGGGATGGAATGTAAAAGAGTGGGGATAGATGGGTAGGACACGGGTTAGCATTGGAATACCCAGTTATACTGATAGGGTATATAAGGTGTTGAGAGACCCAATTAGGGATGGGTTATCAATAATCAAGTCTCTCTTTTCTCCTTCCTCCTAGCTTTCATGGCTTCCCTCCTCTCTCTCTCTCTTTTCCTGTGTTTCTCTCTCTTCTGCTAGTCTTTCTCTCTCTTCTTATCTCACCTTCTTCCTCTTTCTCTCTCCTCTCTATAGTCTCTCCCTTCTCTCCTTCTCTCTCCTAGGTTTCCTTCATTACAAAGACTAAGCGCAAGGTGGTCATCTTAACCATAGGAGAGAAGACATCATCAAAGTCAACACCATGCTCCTGCTTAAAACCCTTTACTACTAATCTAGCCTTGTATGCCGGCTTGGGGTATCCAGGGGTACTTTTCAGCTTGTACACCCATTTGCATGGCAGAGCCTTCTTGCCAGCAGGTAAGGAAACCAAATCCCAAGTCATATTCTAATGTAAGGAGTCTATCAGAGACTGCATAGCCCTCTCCCAAGAGTGACTATCACCCTTGAACATAGCTTGATCATAGTTGAGAGGCTCTTTTGCATTTGTAACCAAGACATAGTGTACGAAGGGCTCAAATTTGTCAGGTGGGCATCCATCTATAGTAGAACACCGCACTTCAAGCTCTACTACCTACCCAACATTTTGTCCAACACCCTGGCCATGAGCATGTGCTACTGTCGTAGGCTGTCCAGTTGGCTATATGGGAGCACATGGCTCCTCTTGAAATATAACCCTACGTATCTCCACGAGTCTCTTAGGCTGCCTATGCATCTTGTCTTTATGGAAGACTACATCATGGCTACGCATGACTTTCCACACCTCTGGATCCCATAGATGATAACCCATCTCTCCTACATCTCCATAACCAAGGTAGATGCATTTAACACTCTTAGGATCTAGCTTGTTACGCTTATCCTTGGGCACATGGCAAAATGTCTTGGATCAAAAGACACGTAAATGTGCATAAGAGGTAGGCTTTCTTGTCCATACCTCCTCTACAACCTGAAAATCTATGCCATTATAGGGTGATCTATTAATGATATATACGACAATCGTAACTGCCTCAGCCCAAAAGTGTTGGTATAGGCCTGCATGGCTAAGTATATTGTGAACCCTTTCCTAGATGGTCCTATCCATTCGCTTAGTCATACCATTCTACGGAGGAGTATAAGGGGTGGTAAACTGACACTTAATACCCCTCTCATCACATAACTGCTCAAAATCACATGATACATATTCATCCCCATTATCTGTCCTAAGGCATTTTTGCTTATGCCCAAACTAGTTTTCTGCCAAAGCAAGCCATCTCTGAAAAACTGCCAAGATATCAAACTTCTACTTTATGGGATAAGCCCATACCTTACGTGAAAAATCATCTATGAAAGTAACAAAATACTTCCCACCACCCATAGACATTAGAATGAACCAAAGCTAAGGGCTCACTAATGCGTGACATACCATACTTCTTATGCGTAGATCTAGTCTGCCTGCCATAACGACAATGATCACAAGAATCAAAATGAGAATAGTCAAGGGGTGGTAAGTACTACAAACCAGAAAGCATTTTCATTCCCTTAACAGACATGTCCCAAACGGGCATGCCAAAGAGAAAAATGAGGTAAAGACCCCAAAGACAAAGCATGATCAATTGTAGATACTGTAGATCCAAAAACAACTAAGGGGTAGAGGCCACTAGCCTTAGCACCTCTCTCACAAGCACAAGCCTACCACAAGTAATCTTCCATCCAGAGTCTCCAAAGGATACATGATATCCTACGCCATCAAGTTGTCTAGCGGACATGAGACTGCATGTCAATGTAGGTAGGTACATGACATACAACATGCATAACAAAACTGATGCTAGAAGGAAGCTGCAGCCCATCACCAATGCCAACAATCTCAAGAGACCTGTCATCATCCAAGTGCATCGGACCCGAAATAGAATGGTATGAATGGAACCACTCTCGGCAAGGTGTCACATGAAAGAATGCACCTGAGTCTAAGAGCAACACTGTGCGTACATAGAGTGTATCTTTGTCATCTGTGAAGCACTAGATGAAGTTGCTGCAAGGACATAATCCCAATCAAAATCCTCGAGCTACATAATATTGATCTCTTCAATCTTACTAGACTTAGTAGTAGGTACTATGCTGTGATCACAAGAATTATCCTTCACTTTCTCCTTCCCCTTCTCTCTGCGCCTTTCATTGCACAATTCATGACACTGTGGCCTTTCTTTCCACAATGATGACATGTCAAATTGGCATTCTTGCCATGGGATTTGCTATGTGACTTTCCACGAGACTTGGATCGAGATTTATGCGAGTCTCCTCCATGGCCATTACCACAGTCATTCTTTGCATTTCCATCATTTCATCCTCTTAACGGTCAAAGCATGAGACACACATGAGACATCCAAATTCTTACGTTTATCTTTTCTTGCAGAAGAGAGCTCTCAAAATCAGATAGCTTTAGAGTAGTGGTAGAAGCACATACGACAATGTGCAATACATCCCAAGACTCATTAAGAGTTCCAAGCAAGAACAACAGAGTGACATCCTCTTTGAAATCAATGCCCTACAAAACCAAGCTCTTAATAATAGCATGAAAGTGGCTTAGATGAGCTAACATGGTCACATTCTCTTTTATGTGGCTCTCAAGTCGCTAAAGATGTAGCTATCTATTCAGTCATTGTAGTTGAAACAATAACACAACGTTGTTTCTTGCTAGTCTAAGAAACAAGACAACCAATCATAAAGAAACAATTTCAACTTGTAGAATGCCTAGATAAGTGAGAGCTTGCCCAATCTGTATCTGTATAACCCAAAAGTTGAAGTGAACGAACAAAATTAGAGTTTTGTTAGCACGGATAAACCAACCCAAAATATTTAGTTCCTTTGAAATACTTCAAAACTCATTTAACTGTAGTCCAATGTTTAAGGCATGGAGAACTAAGATGTTTTCTGGTGGTGCAGAAAGTAAGTTTTTAGCAGAGCTCACAAGACGAGTACTAGTAGGATGTGCAAAATCCATACCAAACTTCTGAATAATATCTTTAATGAACTTTGTTTGATGCAATAATAAAACACCCTTTTCTTGATAGTGTTGAATCTGAATACCAAGACATGACTACATGTCTCCAAGATTCACCATGTCAAATGTAGAAGATAAAACCTTATTTACTTATTGAAGGAAGTTGAGATTGTTAGAAACAATTATGGTATCATCCACATATAGAGCAAGAATAAGAAACCTATCATTGTAGTGCTTGACATATAAGCTAGGATATGAAGAAAAAGAGATAAAACCTTGTTTCATAAGGAAGAGATCAATCTTTTGACACTAAGCTCGTGAAGATTGTTTGAGTCCATAGAGTGCCCGATGAAGTCTGCAAGTATGACTTTCCTTATGTTTAACTACAAACCCCTCAAATTGCTGCATGTATATCTCTTTATTTAATTCCCCATTAAGAAAAGCAGTCCTCACATCCATTTGATGAACCTCCAAATCAAACTCAATAGAAAAAACTAACAAGACCCAAATACTAGTAATATGAACAATAGGTGACAAAGTTTCTTGATAATCAACTCCTGCAATTTGTGAAAATTTTTTGGCAACTAGCCTTGCTTTTAATTTTTCACATGTTTCATCTACTTTTGTTTTAGTCTCATAAATCCACTTGCATCTAATAGCAGTACATGTCTAGGTGGTAACTCAATTAGAACCCATGTATCTTTATAGAGAAAAAATTAATGCTCAGCTTCCATAGCCTCTTGCCATTGTTCCTTTTGTGGGGATGACATGGCATTAGTATAAGGGGAAGGGTCTTCACAAATATTGAGAGCATTCTTAAGAATTTCAGCATCATAAACATCGTAGGTACCATGCTCATTATTAATTGAAAGATCAACATAAAGATCAACGCCGAGGTCATCATCGGGAATTCAAAGTTTTCCCATCGATTTCTTGGAGGTTCTCTAAATCTAGGTTGCATTTGAGGCTGCCTTGCCTGCAATAGGCTCATATTCAAATTTAGATTTGCCAATTGTTCATGTAGTTTGTTGATTCCCATTCTCCGCTCTTTCAAATGCCCCATGAAGATTCACAACTTATTGTCCTGCATTTCCCACAACAGTGTCAACTTGATTAGGCTATAAAAATGCATGCATAACAATATCTTTTAATTGATCTTACCTCAACTGTATTTTCCTTTGCTTTTCTTTGGCTATTTTGACTACATCTTCATATGTATCAGGGTCTTTGATCAGAATCTTTTCTCTAATTTTAGGCCTGAGCAATGAAACAAACTTGTCCTTTTTCAAGAACTTCATCAAAGGTTGCTCCATACTTTGTGCAATTTCTATCCATTTTGCTTCAATTCTCGCAACAAATTTAGAAACTTCCTCATTTTCTCCCTGAAACATCATTTCCAAAGATTTCCATAAACTCTCAGGAGCTGGCTTAGCTGCAAACCTTATAAGGAACTCATTTTGACTTCATTTTAATTTTCCCTTATCTCTTCATTTAGTGAGTTCCACCATAATCTTGTAAAACCTTCAAGTAGCATGTTGATCATTCGAAGCTTATTTGCATCATTGTCCCTTCAATCTGGGTAAGCCATCCACTCCAATCTCTTGATAAACTTATTAGCATCCTCATTTTCAATACCAAAGAAGGGTTCATATCCAAAAGTTGCCATGCTTGAGTTTGTGTATCGGTTGGGTTCCAAACCTTATATTTCCCAACTGATAAGATCAACAAGAGATCTTCAATACCGAAGATCATGAGTCGGGGCATCAATCTATGGTAGGTGAATTGGGTACTCGGCCTCTAACAACCCCCAAGACAACACCATAGGATAAAGACTGAGGATCTCCCCTCAACAAAACACACAAGACATCACTACTAAACACATGATTAAATATTCTTGATCACTCACTCCTCACTAGGACTTCAACTCAACACTTAAGAAGTTTAAACATTTAAGCTCAAAATTTACCATTTTTAGAGACAATTTGATGTGAAAACAACCATGGCTGAGACTTTGACAACACAAGCTTTATGATTCACATAACTTTGATTTTTTAGGGATGGCAACCTCATGCGAAAACTACCCCACAAAGCATGGTTTCCTCTAGCAGTGCAAAATCATTTGTAGATCCTTTCTATTCTTCTTTTCTCAGAGCACACATAAATATAAACCAAAAACATAGGTAACCAAAGCTTTATACGATGAATTTTCATACCAATTTAGCTACTACAAGCATTTCACTATTGTAGACATTCCATTACTGCATCAAAACAAAGTTTACATTCATATAGCAATGGATAATCATGATGAATTTCATGGGAAACCAAGTTGGTAGTGTATATGCTACTGAATTCACATGTTGCCTCATAGAGCACAACAAAAATACATTGTTGTGCTATACAACAAACATATAACTTCTCTACTCCAAGAAGTACAAACTTGCAAATGAGAGGACATTTTCATTGATTTTAGATTACCATTTGAGCATACCAACAGATACATCTCAACATATCTTGCATTGATGAAGAGTTCCGGGAGCTTAACATTATGAGCTCTAATTCATCATTTTTCTAGCTGCAAATCCTTTCGAATTTCCGCTAACTCGAGTCCATGCATTCAACACCTACCCATAATACATATTCTTTGCCACTTACCCAGTTTGAGATGTAGAGATCCTTTACTTTCAATCTTCTTTCTTGTGATGGGAAGCTTGATGCAAATAGCTAACATACATCACTCTCAACATGATGAAGAATAGCCCTATGTTGTCTCTCACTCATATCCATATATTAGGACAAATGTGCATACTCTGTTCCCCATGTAGCAATAGAAGAAAACAAAACAAAAGGAAAACTCTTATTACCATCATCTGAAAACTGAGAACTCGCATTAGCCAATTGGCTTCAACAACCTTGCCATCATGCTCCATGACTGCGATAACTTTAGTTGCATGGCCTCTTTCTTCTAAAAATTGGTTCTTCTTCTTCTTCCTCTTAGCATCAAATTTATTCTTTCTCTTCAGATTGCAAGATTCTTCTTCTTCTTCGTAGAACCCTTCTCCCTCTCTTTTCTTTATTTTTTTAAAAAACTCCTCATGTTTTTCCTTTTTTCTCTATTTTACCAAGCTGCCCCTTGCTTTCCCTTAGTTACTAGATGGCAAACATGCCCATTGCCATGTAAAATTTTAGTCAGGCACTCAAAATTGGAAGCAAGAACACATTCCCTGTATGAGGATATCTCTTCTTGCATGAGGCGTGTGTCTCAAAACTAAAATTATCACAACCACATGTCGAACATGCATGGTACCACTTGGGAATTTCCCTCTATCAACCCGACTCTTGCTACAGCTAGGTGTTAGAAAGAAAAAAAAATGATATTTGCATATGTTACATCACTTGACTCCACATAGCATCATGTCCCTGACCACTCATTTTCACCCAATATGATTAGTCACCCCCTGGTTTGGAACACAAAGTGTGAACAAACCTTTATTAAAAGCTTCGAAAACATCTGACAAATAAAAACTCATTTTCGTGAAAATTTGTCTCATAGAGCACTACACAGAATAGCTCATAACTTTCTAACTAGGTCTTAGATCACTAAGCTTCAAAAAGTAAAGTTGTAGCTCTCTTTCTAATCTAGAACTCTTTAGAACAACTCAGAGCCAAATTCTTTGAGCTGCTATCCAAAAATAGCTCGGCATAGCCTGTAGTCCTAAATTTTTGCATGCACTCTGCTTCAAACATCGACCTTCTAGAGACCATAACTTTCACATTCTTACTCAAATCAATACCAAACTTAGCAGAGACCTTTAGTAGGTGTCAAAGCACACCTTAAATATACTGTCCATTATCTACAACCATTTGATTAACGCCAAATTTCAAAAAATTGAATCTACCCCAAATAATAAATTGAAAGCAACCTACTCTATGTATAGTATGTACATTACTTACATCCCCTTTATTTACAAGATTCTACAGATGTATTTCTTTAGATGATACCCATTGATTCTATTGTTGTGAACAACCCCATCTAAATCTTATAACAAGTAAGTGCCATTTTCAAACTTTTGCTTGATGAGGAAAGGTCCTTCCCATCTAACTCAAAACTTGGTTTGTAAAGTGGAGTCGAAGCTATTGTCATATCTCATAACCAGCATTCCCTCTACAAGATTCTTCTTCTTCAGCTATGTATTGAACCATTCCCTTCTCTTCACAATCTATTTTTCATAACAATCCACAGCTTGTTGCCTATCCAACTATAGGGTATGCAAGTTCAATTCTTTGTCAACTCCCAAGTCTATTTAATCTAATTGATGCTTTCTTAAAAACTCCATCGTGAGGAACATGACATTCATAGGTAATAAAACATCTTAACCATATACTAACTGAAATGGGGTGAATCTTGTACTTGTGTTCTGCATTGTTCTATAAGCCCACAAATCTTGATATAGATAATTGTCCTAATCTTTAGGATGATCTTCGACCAGCTTAAAGAGAATCTTTTGTAACATTCCATTCAATGCTTCCACTAGTCCATTGCACTGAGGGTAATAAGGAGTAGCAAATCCGAGTTTCAAGTCTAAATTCCATGTTAATTCTCTCAATAGCTTATTTTTGAAGCTAGGACCTTGATCTGTTACTATTTCTAGTGGTATTCCAAATCTGCAGCATATGTCCTACATGAGGAACTAAGTTATATCATCTTTCTTGCAATTCCTTGTAGCCTTAGCTTCAAGCCATTTGGTCATATAGTCAGCTGTAGTAAGGATGTAAGACTTTCCTATTTTTGTACAAGTCAAGGTCTAATAAAATCTAAACTCTACTTCTCAAATGGTCCATAGGCAATAATGGCTTTAGTAGATTGTGGAATTAGTACCCTTTTTGTATATAATTGGCAAGCATGATAACTTTTACACCAATGAGCAACATCAATGCTGCTCACACTAGGCCAAGTAAGTCCTGCTAGCATAATTTTTCTTTTGGTAAGCTCAAAACAAAAATGACCACCACATGCTTTCTCATGACAAGAAGATAAGAAAGCAGGAACCTCGGAACTATCTAGCACCTTAGTATATTATCAATCCCCTTCATGTACAACTGATCATTTATGAGCACATATGCCCTGGCCTTTCTGACAATGGCATACCTTCTATATTTATTAGCCAATGACTTTCACTCCCCACTTTTTGGAAACTCTTCAATCACATGACAGCTTTCCCTGCCCTCATATCTAGGATTATCCACCCTCATGATAGCAACATACTGGGAAAGAGCATATTTAGCCAATTCATGAGCTCTACGGTTCTTCTCCTTACTAATATGCCAAAATTCAAATTTTTGCAGCTACCTCATGAGGCCTCTAATCTTAAACAGCCAATCCTTCAAAATATCTTTATTGGCTTTCCAAAAATTTTGAACCTATTTGACCACCAATATAGCACCTCCTTTTGCAACTATCTTCATGTATTCTAGCTAAATACACTGTTTTAGGCTAGCATGTAAACTCACATATTCAACTTCATTGTTACTTTGTATCCTTTTACTTTCTTGACTTCCAAAAAAGACTTCTCGATTTTTATCATCCATAATGACAAAACCTAGTCTTTCCTTTTTCAGCACTCTTATGTAACAATCATCAAAAAACAAGAGAGCATCTTTATCCTTCATTTCCTCATGAGTTTGCAGATGAAAAATTAGTTTCCGTCTAATAACAGTTGCACTTTCAACATGTTCTTTATAAGTCAAAATATCAGCTAAGCTAGCTCTTATAGTATCCTCCTTCAAACATGTAAATTCAAATTCTTGTAGAGCCAGTAGTCACTCAGTAACTCTCGGAGCATTTTCAATAGATCGCAAAACCTGTGGAAGCAACTGAGAATTAGTAAGTACTATAAATGGTTTTTGAATCAAGTCTGATTTTTATCTTTTAACTGCATATACCAACCCCCATACCAACAATTCTTCTTCCATTCAAGCTTTTTCAGTCACTCCAATGGATCTGCTTATATAAAACATAGGCCTCATATAAGACATCCCCTTTCCCTTCTGCATTAAAATGGCTTCCACTGCATTTTTTCCAACACTGATGCTAATGAAGAAAGGTTCATCCGAGTTTGGAGGCATAAGAACTAGTAAAGTGCTTAACTTTTCTTTAATATGCAAGAATGCAATCTCTTCAACTTGCATCCAAACTAAAGGATCCCTTTGAGTTGCTTTCTGTAAAGGATACACATACTCGGCCAGCATATGGAATGATCTTGATAGATACCTCAACTTTTGAACAAAGCTCATCATTTCTTTTATAGTTTTTAGAGAATCCATAAGAAGTAAAGCCTCAACTTTACTAGGCTCAGGTGAAATACCATTAGCAAACACTTCATGATCTTGAAAAGCTAGCAAACACTTCATGATCCATAAACACTCGCAAAGATTTTTTGATGAAAGGGGAAAATATCCAGTTAACCAATCTTGAAAAGCTAGCATATGCATTCATCAAACCAATAACGGCATTACTCTATAACAAAAGCATCCCCATGGGGTAATGAATGTTGTTTTCTACTAATATTCTTCTACTATTCTAATCTAGAAATATCTAGAGTATCCATTGCATACACTGTAAAATACATGACCAACCATTTGATCCAAGATCTCATCCTGAAACGAAAGAAGATAGTAGTCCCTCTTAGTCGTTGAATTAAGAGGCTTGAAATCAACACATACTCTCCACTTTCCATTCTTCTTTGGCCTGATTAAAACATGAGACACCCACTCTGCATCATCAATAGGATAGAAAAATCCCACATCAAGTAACTTCTCAATTTCAGCTTTAAGTACCTTTTCCTAAATTGTATCAAGTCTCCTAAGTTTTTAAACCACTCGTTTATAACCTTCTTTCAATTTGATATGGTGCACAATGTTGTTAGTACCCCTCAGTTGGTGATATTTTGTAGCAAACAGTTTCACATATTTCTGAAAAATGGTTGAATATTTATTTGTTTCATCACTAGTCAAGTCATTTCCCAGCATATTCATAAGCTTGGGTAGTCCAACATTCATTTCAGGTTGTTGGTCACATGTTTCCTGTGTTAGAAATCAAGCTCACCGTCAGTGTGTCTTCATCTATGACCGACATCTATGACAGCTAGTGTGTACAGCTGTCTACATGTGACTACATTAAATAAGTCGGGTTAGTAGTCAGTCAGTGATCTGACTAGAGTTAGTCAGTCTAGTCTACATTTACACTAGGTCACTTTATCTTGTAGTGTGTGTGTGCTTTTTAGTTTAGTGTGTGGAAATGAAGGAATGAGCTTGAGAGCCTGAAGGCTCATGGATATGGAGTCTTTCCCTTTCTCTCTCTCTACTCTTTGAACATGGTATCAGAGCCTCATCCATGAGGCTGTGGGAGAATGGGCATGACAACTTGCAGTGCAAAGGAGATGGAAGTAAGGAATGAGGAAGAAGCTGGACACTTGCAAATGAAGCCATAGTCAAAGAAAGGAATCAGCGTGGACTGCCTCCTGAAAATCAGCGTGGACTGCCTCCTGAAAATCAGCATGGACTGCCTCCTGAAAATCAGCAACCTGTGTTTGAAAATCTGCGCCTGCTGATCTGAGTGGATAGCAACCTGTGCTTGAAAGTCTGCGCCCCCTGGTCTGAAAATCTGCGCCTGCTGATCTGAGTGGACAGCAACCTGTCAATCTTCAGTGGGGCACCTGGACAAGGTTCATAGAGCATGTATGCTCACTATTGAAGGTATTTGAAGTGTGCAAGGAGTAAATGCTTGTGTGGGAGCTCTGTTATGAGCTGAAGTGACAGACACAAACCTGTAATCATTTCTGAACTGCTGTAAACATGAATGGACAGCATGCATTCAGTCATTACTGACACACAGGAGCCTTGTACTACACTCAGAAGGCATCTTTGGAGCACAAGAATGTGTCAAAGCATGTATACATTGGATCAAATGTCTTGGAGCTGAGATCTTTTGCTTAGAATACTCAGATCTGAAAATCTGTGACAGGCTGAAAACTGACATACACAGTCAATGACAAGTACTGTGCATTACTGAAGCAATACATGTCATCTTGGGGGTTCCATCATCTATATGAACTGGCCTATACATGCTGAATGCATGGAGAATTGAAGCAAGCAATGAGCATCATTGAAGACTGAAT
Organism: Lygodium microphyllum; assembly: GCF_053477565.2. Classification (NCBI taxonomy): domain Eukaryota; kingdom Viridiplantae; phylum Streptophyta; class Polypodiopsida; order Schizaeales; family Lygodiaceae; genus Lygodium; species Lygodium microphyllum. The sequence continues at coordinate 101,506,159 of NC_141150.1, read as the reverse complement.
TTTGAAGCTGAAATAAATACAGTTACACTGTCCTGGTTAATTACAAATAGCTCATGAGGTTTATGCCATTGGTCAATGAAGACAGGTTGTCTATGCCTACTCAAATGCTCATGTATTGAACTTGCCACTACAAAGTAAATGTATGACATGGTCAAAAGACATTTTGGAGCTGCTTGGAGCTTGATATGCTGAATTCTGGTTGACTGCAACCTGAAACTGAATTTGTTGACACTTGTATGTGCTGGTTATGCACTGTTTTGTGCCCTTATGATCATGTCTTGACTGCCAAATGTATTAGCAGCTACCTAGGAGATTTTGGAACATGTATGACATGATTACCACTCAGTTTTGGACTTGAAATTGCTGTTGGTTACTCACAGTTTACAGTTTTCAGACTGCATGTATGTACCCTGGCAGTGAGGTTACATAAGCTTAAGCTGAAGCAAACACATAGCTTATGTATTGACAGTTATATCTACAGTTGAGACCACTTGTTTGAGGGTTGTTTTGGGGTGTCAGTGGGCTGAAATACCTTGGTTTTTTTCTGCAATTTAGTGCAGAAAACTGTCATAAACTGTTATAGACTGAACTTAGTCAGTCATACTTATTGGACTGCAGGGAGTCAGGCACTTGATAGACAGTCTATTGCATCATGGCTAATGCACATGGGACTGACAATACCACTCAGATAGTTGGAGAGAAGTTGGATAATAAGAACTTTACATTATGGAAATTCAGAATGAAAAACTTTCTGGTTGGCAGAGGTTATTGGGATTTATGTACAGGAGATGAAGTTGCTCCTGAGTTGCCTGCACACAATCCAACAAATGAACAGAAAAGAGCCTACAGGCTATGGAATGAAAGAGCATGCAAGGTGCTGCATTGGTTTTCCTTATGTATATCTGATGCTATGGTAATTCAAATCACTGGATGTGAGACTCCGAAGGATGCTTGGGACATACTGATGAAAAATTATGGAACCATGACACATGCAAGAAAGATCCAGTTGAAACAGTAGTTCAACAACATGTCTAGGAATGGCAAGAGCATCCAGACGTATACCACGGAGATTAAGACCATAGTTGATCAACTTGCTACTATTGGCTCAAGTGTATCAGAAGATGATATGATTGCTATTGCTTTGAATGGCTTAGGCAAAGAGTACAAAGCTTTTGACACTTCCATTTCTGTCAGAGAAGAGCCCCCTAGCTAGGAAGAGCTAGTTGCTTTGTTGCTGCATGAGGAAGTCAAACTTGGTTTGAATATAGGTTCTAGTGCATCTCATAGTAGAGGCACTGTGTTGTACTCTTACCAGTGTGGCAGAGGATCTAGAGGTCGTGGTTCATTTCGAGGTCATGGTGACACTCGTAATAGTTATGGACAGCAGCAGCAGCAGAGTAATTGGCATGGTGCAAATACACAAGGCCAGCGTGGATCTGGTGGGTTTAGAGGCAGGGGGAGATCACCCCGAGGTAGAGGTGCTGGTTCTGGTTCATGGCAGTCATCTGATCAATCCAGCAGGGACAAGGACTACCATTATTGTGGCCGATATGGGCATATTGCAAAGGATTGTTACAGGAAGCAAGGAGATATGAAGGCAAAGGGCAGACAGCATGGGCACTATGCATCTTCCAGTGGTGCTCATGATGAGTCAGTTGATAGACTCTTTGCCATGCAGTATGTATCTAAAAATGCATCGAGACATGATAGAGATGACAGATGGTACATTGACTCTGGAGCATCAAACCACATGACCCCGCATGGAGAGTGGTTTGATGAGATGGTTGTAGGTACACATGGTCATGTATGTACTGGGGATGATACCCAACATGACATAAAGCATAAAGGGATTGTTCCATTGATGATGCTTGATGGCAAGAAGAAAGGCCTGCATGACGTCTTACATGTACCGACCATAACAAAGAATTTGTTGTCTGTGGGTCAAATGGCAGAATAGAATCTGCAAGTGAGGTTTAACAAGGATGGATGTTTCATTGAGGAGTATGGAAATGGCTGCAAGCTAATTGCCAAGGGCAGAAGGGATGGCAGGATGTTTACTTTGGAAGCGACCATTCCTAAACTTAAAGCAGCTATGTTTGCTCATGATGAGAGTGCCATCAGAGATGTAGAGATCTGGCACAAGAGAATCGGACATGTCAATGTACAAAAGCTGAAATCTATGCAGCAGAAAGAAGTAGTACTTGGATTACCTAAATTCAAGTATAATGATTTTGGTCATGTATGCCCTGCATGTCAATTTGGGAAGCAGGCACGGTTTCCTTTCATGAAACATGTAAAAAACAGCACTAGGCCTTTACAGTTGGTACACTCTGATGTCTGGGGTCCTTCACATAATGCTTCCTTTGGCGATGCACAATATTATGTCTCATTTATTGATGATTTCAGTGGGTACACTTGGCTTTATATCCTGAAACATAAGGATGATGTGTTTGATGCATTCAAAGACTTCAAGAAACATGCTAAAAATGAATTGGGCTGTTACATATCATGTTTGAGATCAGATGAAGGAGGTGAATATGTCTCAAACTACTTTGACAGGTATCTTGCTAAACATGGGATCAGAAGACAGCTCACATGCAGTTATACACCGCAGCAAAATGGTGTTGCAGAGAGGAAAAATAGGGATTTGATGGAGTCAGCTAGAGCTATGCTGAATGAAAAATGTCTACCAAATGGTTATTGGGCTGAAGCAGTGGTGACTGTTGTATATGTGCTGAATCGAACCCCTACAGCAGGGATTCATGATGTCACTCCGTATGAACGGCTGTATGGTCATAAACCTGATATTTCACACTTGAAGGTATTTGGCAGCATTGCATATGTGCATATACCGGATGAGAAGAGGAAGAAATTGGATCCTAAGGCAGTGAAAAGTGTGTTTATTGGATATGCACAGGAACGGAAAGCTTATAAGTGTTATGTACCTTCTACTCATGAGACACTCACAAGCAGAGATGTGGTATTTGATGAGTTAGCATCTTGGTATGGGAATCCTGTTGCAGTGCCTATTGATGGCTCACCTAGTATGAGTCATGCTGAAAATACTCCTGCAGAGAGTACTTCCATGATGGTCAACTGGTCAGACAGGTGATGTATCATCTACAGTGAGTCCTTGGACAGGACGATTATGGAGTCGCACTACTGTATCCACTGACACGGATATGTCAGTGATGGGGAGAACAGATAAGGGAAAAGAAAAGGTTTTTGAAGATGTAACAGGTCCACTCACTACAGGTTATGATTCATCTAGCAGTGACAGCTTAGATAGTGAATTGGGGATTCCGTTTGTTATGACGCCAAGTGCTAGACAGAGCCGTTATGTGCCGCCTCATGAGAGGCAAGCTCACAGTGAGCCACAGCTCAGGAGATCAGAGAGGGTCAGACGACCTGTTGAAAGGTATACTTACACTGGATATTCAGCCCGTCATTATGCTTATATGACGAAAGTAACAGGTTTTAGAGAACCAAGTAAGTTTGATGAGGCAGTTTCAGATGAGAATTGGTGTGCTACTATGGATGAGGAATATTCAGCTTTGGCTGAAAATTGTACATGGGATTTGGTACAGTTGCCTGAGGGCAAAACACTTATTGGATGCAAGTGGGTGTATAAGGTAAAATATAAATCAGATGGATCATTGGAAAGATATAAGGCCAGGCTGGTTGCAAAAGGGTATGGGCAGCAGTATGGTCTTGATTATGAGGAGACTTTCAGCCCTGTAGCAAAGATGGCTACAGTTAGAACTGTGATTTCTTTGGCAGCAGCTAGAGGCTGGAAACTATGGCAGATGGATGTAAAGAATGCATTTCTCAATGGAGAATTACAGTAAGAGGTTTACATGGAACAGCCTGAAGGCTATGTACACCCAGAATTTCCAGCACATGTATGTCGGCTCAAAAAGGCATTATATGGGTTGAAACAGGCACCCAGAGCATGGAATGCTCGCATCACAGTTATTTACAGCAACATGGTTTCCGATTGGGAGATGCTGATCATAGTCTATTTGCGAAGAAGACAAATAGTGGCTATGTTTTTCTAGTTGCCTATGTTGATGACTTAATCATTACAGGAGATGATGAAAATGGGATTGCAGAAATAAAGACATGTTTACAGGCTGAGTTTAAGGTCAAGGATCTTGGAGAGCTGAAATATTTTTTGGGGATTGAGGTTGTCTCTACACCTCGAGGCATATGGCTGCTACAGAAGCAGTATGCTTATGACATGTTACAGAAATATGGTATGGCTAATTGCAAGCCTATGGATACGCCTTTGGAGCAGAATGTCAAGCTGCAGATTGATGTTGGGACAGAGATTGAGAATGTTACTATGTACAGACAGATGGTAGGCAGCTTGATCTATCTCATGATCACTAGACCTGACTTGAGTTATGCTGTGGGGCTGATCGGTCAGTTCATGCAGAAGCCTCACAAACCACACTTGGATGCAGTCAGAAGAATTCTGAGATATGTAAAGGGTACCACAGATCATGGGCTGTTTTATGCATATGGGAAAACCCTTGACTTGATGGGGTACACTGATGCTGACTGGGCTAGTTGCACATATGACAGGAGGTCAACCAGTGGCTATGCATTTGTATTGGGTAGTAGCATGATCAGTTGGCAGAGTAAGAAACAGCCTACAGTTGCATTGTCCAGTACGGAAGCAGAGTATCGTGGTGCGGCCTTAGCGGCCTGTGAAGCTAAGTGGTTACAGAAGTTACTGAATGACTTGGGAGTACACTTGGACAGCAAAGTCAAGCTGTACTGTGACAATTTGAGCAGTGTTATGTTAGCAAGCAATCATGTTTATCATGCAAGATCAAAACACATTGAGGTTCACTACCATTTCATCAGGGAAATGGTTTTAGCAGATCAGATTGACTTGGAGCATGTGAAGACTGAAGACCACGTAGCAGACATCTTTACCAAATCACTTGGTAAAGATAAGTTCATTCACTTTAGACAGCTACTTGGAGTGATGCAGATGATTTGAGTTTTGTTTTTGAGCTTGAGGGGGAGTGTTAGAAATCAAGCTCACCGTCAGTGTGTCTTCATCTATGACCGACATCTATGACAGCTAGTGTGTACAGTTGTCTACATGTGACTACATTAAATAAGTCGGGTTAGTAGTCAGTCAGTGACCTGACTAGAGTTAGTCAGTCTAGTCTACATTTACACTAGGTCGAAGGCTCATGGATATGGAGTCTTTCCCTTTCTCTCTCTCTACTCTTTGAACATTCTGCATGAGTTCTGTACTTCTTGCAGCAATATTTATAACTTTTTCCTCTCTTTTTGGACCCTGGATTGACAAATAGAAGAGGTCAACATCCCTAGAGAGTAGGCTAGCTTCCCATTCTCTATCTTCCTCATCAAGGTTGGAATTTTTTGAATCACTACTTTCATCACCTCCAACATCAGTTTCATATCCATTTTGAATGACGGACCCTGTTTTCATGTCAAAGATCACCCTCTTATGAGCTGGCTTCTCTAGATAGAGTTCCAATTGACCTCTATACCAGTCTTTTCTAGACCTCATATCAATCAACCACGATTTTCCCTATCCCTTTTACAGACCAACTATTGGACACAATGGCAGGCTATGAGCTGTATTCCCTCTTGGATGGATTCAACGAATATAACCAAGTCGAAATTGCAAAAGAGGACCAATCCAAAACAACCTTCACCACAAAATGGAGGACATATGCCTATAGAGTGATGCCATTTGGGCTCTGTAATGCTCCTTCCACCTTCCAATGAGTAATGATGGTTGCCTTCCAGAATCATTTACATGATTTCATTGAGGTGTATCTTGATGACTTTTGTGTCTATAGTTTAATCCGTGAGCACTAGGGACACCTAGAGCGATGTTTTGACAGATGCCAAGAGTATGGGATTTCTCTCAACCCCAACAAATGTGTCTTTGGCATCTCATCAGGAGTTCTTTTGGGCCATATTGTCTCTGCAAAAGGATTTGCAACACACCCGGTGAAGATTGAGAAGATTGCCGCCTTGACAGCACCAACAAACCTCAAGCAATTAAGAGGATTTCTTGGCCATGTGGGCTACTAGAGAAGATTTATTGCACATTTTGCAACCAAGGCAGCCCCTTTGCACAAGCTCCTAAGGAAAGATGCTGATTTTCTTTGGACTGATGACTGTGAAGAAGCCTTTAATACCCTAAAATAGTGCTTTATCCAAGCACCTATCTTACAACCTCCTGATTGGATGAAGGAGTTTCATGTGCACACAGATGCATCAGTTGAAGGGCTAGGTGTTGTCCTATGTCAAAAAGGCCCCTCTAAATTAGATCAACCAATATATTATGCAAGCTGGAAGGTCACTAATAGGGAACGGAACTACACAGTGAGACAGAGCTTGAGTGCTTAGCAATGGTGTTTGCACTGGAGAAGTTTCGACACTATTTATTGTCAACGCATTTTAAGTTCATGGATCATGAAGCCTTGTCCTTCCTAATGAACAAAGCAGATGTTAAAGGGTGACTGATGAGATGGTTGCTCCTATTCCAGGAGTTCAATTTTGAAGTGATCACTAAGCATGGCCATTCCCATGTCCTAGCCGATCATCTATCATGGATCCCTCAAATTGCAGAAGAGGAACATGATGATCCAGACCTTCCTTATGCTTCCTTATTTCTAGTTAAAACAGTTACTCCCTGGTATGCAGACATAGCCAACCTCCTGGCAACTCAATAGTTTCGTCCTGGCATCTCAAGCCGTGAGAAGAAGAAGCTTCTGTTAGAATCAACCCCCTACACTTTGCTAGGCGGTGCATTGTAAAAGAGAGGCAAAGATGAAGTGTTGCGAAGATGTGTTGCAAGGGATGAAATCGACATAGTATTGAAAGCATGCCATGATGAACCATGTGGTGGACACTTTGCAGGAGAAGCGACAGCCAGGAAGGCTTTGTTAACAGGATATTGGTGGCCGACCCTCCACAAGGATGCATATGACTATTGTAAGAGATGTGATGCTTGTCACTGAATGGGGAAACCCAGTAAAACAAGTGCCATGCCACTGCAACCTATTCTTCCCTCAAAGCTGTTCAAGAAGTGGGGGATTGATTTTGTGGGTCCCATTGATCCACCCACCAGACAGAGAGCAGAACAGATACATCTTAGTATGTACGGATTATGTCATAAAGTGGTGTGAAGCTAAAGCCCTGAAGCGAGACGATGTAACAACGTAGCCCTATTCATGTACAAGAATATTATCATCTGTTTTGGCATTCCTCTCGAGCTAGTAAGTGATAGAGGTACTCATTTCCTTAACAAAATTATGGAGGAGCTGATGGAGCTGTATAAGATTTGCCATCGCAAGTCCACTCCTTACTACCCCAGAGCCACCAATTGCATCCTCTGATCGATCCTGACAAGAAAGATTGTCGCATATCGTCGCGACTGGGACGATCGACTTATAGAGGCCCTTTGGGCATATAGAACCTATCATAAGGTAGCTACACGACAAACCCCTTTCTAGCTAGTGTATAGTACAAAAGACGTCTTCCCTGTTGAACTAGAATTGCCCTCTTTGCGAGTGGCAGTTAAAGAATGCTTGGGAGATGATGAATCACTGCAACGCCACCTCCTGCACTTGGAAGTCTTGGATGAGATATGGCAGATGGCCCTACAATGCATGGAAACCACTCAAGCACGACGCAAGGCCTATCATGATAGTTTCATCAAGCAAAAGGAGTTCAAAGAAGGTGAGCTTGTCCTAGCCTATGATTCGAGATTTGACAAGTTTCCTGGCAAGCTTCAACAACAGTGGATGGGCCCATACAAGGTACTTGTTGTCAATCCTAATGGCTCTGTTCAGGTGCAAACCGTTGATGCCTCTGATGATCCTTTCCTGATCAATGGCTATCGTCTGAAGAAGTACTTCCCTCCTTGGGAATCTTGATAATCAAGGTCAACCTACCCTCTCCCTTTTGGACATCGCACTGTCATTCTCTTCGTGCTTCTGATAGCCCTTATGATTCTTCTCATGAGGCAGTCTCATTCTGTTAGCCCCTCACAGATACCTCTCAACCCGACCTTGTTCTCTTCTTGTCTGATCCAACAACGATGGTGAGGTTGGTCCTGACACATGGTATTTCTACCATTCTCTTTCTTAACGAAAAAGAAAGAAGGAAAAAAGAAGAAGAAAAAGAACAAAGAAAATTGTTATGGGAGAAAAGGAAGAAATTCCCTGTCATAACAAGCCTCGTTCCAAGAAAAGGTGGAAACACCCTTGGGCGGGAAGCTGACTGCGGAAAAGTTGGTAACGCCCCGCAATTCAGGATAGCTGACTCACCAGCAGAACCTTTCCAACAAGTAATTTGAAGCCACCTCCCTTGGCTCGCTGTCTTTGCAATATCAGTTTGTCTATCCTTCTTAATAGACGACCTTTCTTACAAATCATTAATGTATGAGACTTGTTGGTTGCCTCCCTAGGTACACCTCTTCTTCAAGATCCTGATGATAATAACCAACATGATCTTCATCACCAACCCCTTGAGTGATGTGAGCTTTCATCCTAATAGGATGGGGATGTGAGTATGGGCTGCCGTCTGTATCTATCAGTGAGTGTGACACAGAGGGTGAGGTGAGTGACTAGTTTTTTCCTTCAAATCAAATGAGAGGTGAGATGTGTGAACGCAGTGTTGCACGCACGGAATGGGCCTCTCAATGCACAATGCACGATCTGTTCTTGTGCACTGCACCATAAGGCTCCCTAGCTTTCCTTCTTGCACTATATACTGGCACAGGACGGGATGCACTAATGCACCATCAAATGCGCACAAGGCATACAACCTCTGCACAAGTGACAATGAGGATTACATCAATGGGTTTAAGTTTTCGAGTGTCTTTTTTGTGTTTTTTGCATATGAACCCCTCCTCCCTCTGTCAGCCGTGAGTTTTGACGTGACAGCCCTGTGTATTCCCTTCCTCCGGACATTTTTTATTTTTACTGTCCTCTATTCCGGTGCACGAATCATTCCATATTAATTTCCGAATCCCTTTTCGGATACGATTTTTTGGTTTTTTCCATGTGAACGCGTCCTCTTTTGGTCGAAACCGTGTGTTGACATGATAGATTTGTCGAGTAACTTGTTTGGCACATTTTTCCTTCTTTCCGCCTTGCGTTCCGACGAGCAGATTTTTTTTTTCATATTAATCCTCGAATGTATTTTTAGAGCCATTTTTCATGTTTTTTCCATGTGAACACCTTGCTTTTGCCCTGAAACTCGTGTCGCATTTTTTTATCATCTTCCCCTTGTCTCCTCGCACATTTTTTCTTTTTATGATTTTTCGATCCAGTGAATATTTTGGGTTTTATTAATTTTTCGTCCTTTTTGTCGTGTGGCCGTGTCTCGCGTGTCGCGCGTGAACGCGCCTGTTTTTGGTTTTAAGTGCCTCGGGATGCCCTCGTGGCCTTTGTGCCTCACGTGTCACCGTTCCCGCCTCGTTTGATCCCGCTGATGAAATTTTTTTTACTCTCGCAATGCGCATGCGCGCAGGACGGATGTGCACTCACTTTTTAATGACAAAACACAAACAACACAAAAATTAACAAAAAAAAAACTAACATTAAAAACAAACAACAAAAAAACAATAATAAATAAATAGATAAATAAAATACAAACCACAAAAAGAAAAACCACACCCAACACACAACACAACAATAACTAACAACACCTAAATAAAATTTTCAAAAAAAAAACCAACAAAACACCAAATCACAAAAAAAACAAAAAACACAAAAAAAACAAATAATAACACACAAATTTAAAAAAATAATCATAACTCCACCAATTTTTTTAAAAAAATAAAAAATAAAATAATACAAACAAAGAAAACACAAGAGAAAGAAACCCTTACATGTTCGTTGTCTCGCGGCCTCTCTCCTTCCCCATGCGACATCTCCCTTTTCCTCCTCCTCGCACTCTGAACCTCCTCCCTCCAGCCTCGTCGCGCCGCCTGCCCCACCGGCTAGGGTGCTAAGATCACCGTCGCCACTGCCGGCCTGTCCTGCCTCAGCATCGTCGCGACCCTCGGCGTCTCCTACCTCTCCACCACTGCCGACCGTGTCTGCTCTGATGCCAAGGAAGTCTGCTCCCTCCTTGGCTCCCACAGCCCCGTCCGCACTGCCCTGTATGACCTCTCCCGCGTCATTGTCGAGATCTTAGCCACCTTTGCCGCCACACACCTTCTCTCCTCCTCCTTCCTTCACCGCCTCCACCGCCGCACACCTTCTCTCCTCCTCCTTCCCTCAGCCGCCTCCGCTGCCCGTCGTCTCCACCCATCCTCCTCCTCCTGGTTAGGTTCCTTACTTAACCTAACTTAATTAAATTTATTAACTAACATAACTTAACTAACTCACTTAATCACCCTACCTAACCTAACCAACTTAATTCACGTAATTAACCTAATTAACTTAATTCACCTAATTTACTTAACTCAACTAAGTTACTTAACCTAACCTAACGCACTTAGATCTCCTAATTAACTAACCTCTACTAACCCCAATTTCCCCTGTTTTAGCCCCCTTTCCTACTCCTTCTCCACTCTACCCCCACTCTCCATACGCAGCGCGTAGTGTGGGTGTTCGGGTGTTCCTGTGCGTACGGGAGTGGCCAGTAAGTGTTCACGTGTGAGGACGCGCGTTTGATCTTCTCCGTGCGGTGGTGCATGTCATCCCTGAGCACACACAACTGTTCACACTTAGTTCGGGTATTTTTTTTATTTTCTACAAACCCGAGAAAAATACTTTAAAAATACCTAAAAATATTAAAAAATCATTAAAAATCAATTAGAAAACAAAAAAATTATTGAAATTTTTCTTTCTAAATTGGGTGCTTTTTTGGTTGATCTTGCTGATTATAATGTAGAGAATTAATTGCAAACAATACTAACATTTAAAATTCACTAAAAATTGAGAAAAAATCATTAAAATCCCTAAAAATCAGAATTAAATTCAAAAAAATCACAAAAGATTCCATCAATGCATTTGACTATTTTTGGAATATTTTAAAATAAAAATTATACAAAAAAATAGAGAAATAAAACATAAAATACAAAATAAAAACACACCTAAATTAAAATTAAAAAAATACTAATAACAATCTCACCCACACATTAATGAACATTGTCTAAACCAAATGTGATCCCACTAACATTGCCTTGATATTTCTTTTGTCTTTTTTTTAAAAAAACCAAGGTTTTTTATTTTTTCCAATTAGTGGTTTTTACTTTTTTGTTGGATTCCTTGCATTTGGGACTACTGAGTGCGCCCTCAGTCTCTTGCATACACACCCCTACCAAGTATCTATTTTTTGTGCTTTATTTATTTTTGGTAATCCCTTAACTACAATTAATTATTAAAATAAACTTTATTTACCCACTTTTTCACGCACACTCACGCTAAACACACATTTTTCTAATAAATTAAAATCAACCCACCATTCACTTTACACGCGCTACGTGCACTTCAGAGGCACTTTAATTTTAAATAAAAACGAACCAGCCCTCATTTAAAAAAAAATCCACGCGCTGAAAAAGAAGAGCGCTTCAGACACATTAAATTTTTAATCAAGGAATATGCATTTAGAGACTTGAGTCTGGGGATCACAGTTTGGGTTTTGTTAAAAAGCACCGTTTCACATTAATAAATTGTAATAACAATTTAAAAGTGAACCGTCGTTTTCTTATTAAGGTTTACAACCTAATAAAATTTCAACCATTGTTAATAATTTCTTAAAATAAACCCTTCACTAAAATCATTCCCCTCACTGCACTTTTTTTCCTTTTCAATAAATACCTTTGTGGGATGGGAACGTATAGTCTTTTAAGCTGACATTGTTGATCAAATTTCTAGTTATGTCGTAATTATGTTTTTGAGGTATTATGGTTTGATTATGTGATACAATTACGAGAGCGGTCTGTAGTTTGATTGTTGAGAGTGAAAAAAGATTAAATTTTTGACTGATTGTTGTTTTCTTTAAGGTTTGAATGATTGATTTTTGATGGATTTAGAGTGATGTATGGTTGATAATGGAAGTGTTTGAGAGTATTTTGGATGATATTGATTATGTTTTGGAAGTTCATGATGGTTCTCAGTGGAGATATGAAGCTCTATGATGTTCTATTGAGCTTCTGATTGGTTCTGTATACCTTATGTATAGCTTCTATTTTGTTTTGATTGTCTTCTGTATGAAGCATGGATTGATGATTGATGAAGATTGAGATCTTTTTGGAAGCTTATTGAATAGTTTTTGATAGTATGGAATGGTTTGAGTATGAGTTATGAGGTTCTGATGACCTTCTGTAACCCTCCGTAGACCTTCTGTAGAGCCTTTGTCTCTGCTCTGTCTCTGTACTATAACTGTACTGCAGCTGCTCTGGTACCGTACTGTAACTATTCTGTAGACTTTCAGTAAGTGTTCTATAAAAAGTATGTGTGACTTTGGGAAAGTTTTCTAACATTTGGAAAGGATGAATCTAAGTTCAAAAGAGCTAAAACAAGTGGAAGAAGCAGCTGCTGAAGACTAAAGAGAAGACTGAGTGACATTGACAGTAGTGAGCTGTGAAAAGACTCTGTAGTGGCTCTGGTGACTCTTCATATCAGACATACCTCTTGGGAGGTGCATCCACGACCTAAGAAGGATTATTTAGAGTTTGTATGAGAGTATTGTAGTGAGGATATGATGTACTATTGATAGAGAGAGAGAAAGAGAGAGAGAGCCAGAGATAGTCAATTCTATCAAAACAATGTAACTGTATATGAGAGATTGAGAGAGAGAACTATGAAGACATTGAAGATGAATACTATGTGATTGATTTCCATTCAAAGATGGTGTACTCTTTTGTGTTCTTTGTTATATTGATGGATTTTATGAAGATGTTGAAGATTATGGTTGATTCTATTAAATCCGTGGGAGATACCTACTATGATGCTACACGAAGATTTGCTATTTCCTTTGTTTTGATGATCAAAAGAATGAAATAAAAGCTTGTTGATGTTACAAGATAGATTTTCTTACAAGAGAATTCCCTTTTCCTTGGTGTTCCTCTTGGGGCTCCATGTTTTTGGTGCACAGCCGGGGAAGCTTGCCATCAACAAGTATCAAAAGAGGCTGAAAATGAAGAAAATGACATTGCCAAGAAGAGGAGAATTCAATGGAAGTTTGATGTTTCACCTACTTCCATTGAAGTAGCTGTTGGTCATGACAATGTTGTTATCACTGAGCCATTTCAAGTAATTGGGATCTCTATTGGTGGCCAAGTTGTAGACAGTTAAGGCACTGGTGTGAAGGGAGTGGAGATATTCGTAAACAATGCCCAAAAAGCCACAATTGATGTGAAAGGGTACTACAAACTTGGAGCTTCCACTTCTAGACGTTGAAGTGATGTAGGATAATGCAGATACTGATACAAAGCTAGAGATTACTGATGATGTAGATATTCTTTCTAAGGATGATTTTTTACTATCTAACATGAAGGTGGATGCTATACTTATGAACATATTTCCTATAATTATAGAATCAGACATAGTGTTGGAGGGTTGTGATTATGTAGAGGTTTTGATTCATGATTTTGCTATGTTTTTACTATGCAGATTGATGCTTAAGATGGAGATGCATTGATAGATGTAATGCTAGAGGAGACTATTATAAGTGCTATGGTTGACAGATCTAACATTCTTAATGGGGATGTGATGATGGATCATATTGATGCTAATGTCCAAAGGATGGATGATGCTATCAGAGTTGAAGGTATGAAAGAAATATATGCTTTGGATGAATACACCAATGAGCTCAACCTTCATTCAAATATGCTTGATTGGTGAATGGTACTTGACTTGGAGAAAAAGCAAGAGAAGGAGAAAAATGAGTCTTTAATATATACTATCAGGGATTGTGGGAAAAAAAGGAATTTTCATTGCATGCTTTCAAGAATGAAAAGGAGGGTGGGGGTGCAACATGCATTCTGGTAAAGGAGGATGTTCATGTAGGGCATTGGGGGAATACTTTTATGCACAAGAGTAGCCAATGTGTCTTCCCTCCTATTTTTCTTTTTGCGTATTCCCTAGACTACATTAGAACACACCTTGCTAAGGAGGCCAATGCTATAAAGAAAGGAGGGGAGCATCCGCACAATGGACTCTTGGTTGTCTACAAGAAGATTCTGAAGCTTAATGGCCTACCAAAGTTTTACTAGGGTTTCAATAGTTCCTGTGTTGAAATCATTGTGTATACCATGACCAATACTTTGGACTATATGACTCTCTAAAGCTAGATGTGCTTGTTGACAATCTTCATATTTTGGAGTCTCTTATAACTTTGACTCTATTGATGGATATCGACCACCTACATGAAGAGGATGGTGTTCTCTTGTGTGGATCTATTGGGACCACTAGTGTGGTGACAATTCAACCTGTACAAGGCCTTCATGACAATTCAAGAGATGACTATAATAAGGCAGAAACTCATGAATTGTGGTCTAATATCTAGTGTGAATTGAAGTACTGATGATGCATATACTTATTATTCTAATCAATGGGGATGATCATAACTAAACCTAAAAATGGGTGGCATGCAAAGTGCCGAGTTGTAGTAGTAGAACATGTCACACATTGGGATTTTGTCTTGTAAGGAAAGTTTGTAAAAAAAAAAACATATGGATTTCCAATGATGCTTAGCATAATGATCAACTTAAGAGATACAAGCCTTAAGAAGTCCTATTAAGAGGCTCTTCTTATGCAATCATATGAAGATCATGATATCTTGTGGCCTACCTCCATGCCAATATTCTCCAACTATAGCACTGCCTTCAAGCTATACTCCATTAGATTTATAAACTTGAATTCAAGGAGGCAGCAACTCGAGTCTCTCTCCATGCTTCAATGCTCTAGAAAAAAAATGAGTAAAGGCAACACTATTTCAAGTCCTACCCTCCCTTAACGAAAAGTACAAAAGCTAATCCTTTTGTTTGCCTTATCATGAGAGCTAGCTTTACCATGAACTCCTTCTATGTAGTCTATGCTCCTTGCTACTACCATCAGGAGTTGAAAGTTCCTTGTTATCATAGCTACCATTCAGCAAGGACATCTTATCGACTGAGGAACCTTGGAAAGAAACAAGTGACAACAAGAGAAGCGTATACCTATCCTAAGAGGAAAATCATGCTACACTTAATTTGAATATGTTGGAGAAGTGGAGAAATTGATGTAGCTATCACAGTTCATCTTAACTTTGTTTATGTATGTGCTGGTCAATGATTTATGGAAAGAATGCAATGAAGGAAGTTAGGCTTTATCTCATGTATGAAAACATACTTGAAGTTTTGAAGTGACTTAATAAGGGTTAACTATTGAGGCTTAGTCTTGATCACTCTTGAGAAATTTTATGCTCAGATGAAGTGGAGGGCTAAGAAGAGTTTGCGGTTAATGTCGACCACTCCTAATCCCTGGAAACACTTGGATGAAGTGGAGGGTTAACATTGAGGATATTCTCATATAAAATTGTGATTTGGGTTCAAATCTTTTGATTGGGATTGTAATATGGGTTTCTTATAGTGTTGTGCATAACATTGAAAGTATCTCTTCCTATTCAGCTAGTACTACCACACCTCCTCCTCTTTCCTAAATCTCTTGGTAGAGACCCCACCTCTTATTGGCCTACATCTGCATCCTTTCAACATGAGTGTTAAAACCCGATGTGAGATGCTGTGACAAGGTTGTAGGATAGGAGACTTAGGTTGAAATGACCATCATATGCATCTTGAACTCTTCCCAATCACGAAACTGCTGATTTTCTCTTTGAACGAATCTCCACCATGAAGCTAACAAGGACCTAACAAGGAATGTAGTATGGAGCAGATGCGGTTATTGAAAAAGTGTATACATGTAGTTAAGTGTAAAGATTTGGATATGGATGGTAGGATACATGTAATTCAAATATTTATATGGGAAGTACAAATGTAGTTACCATATCAAGTCATAGATATCCAGGAATAGGAAATTACTAATTAAGAACCTGAGAGGATAGAGGATTTGGCAATGGAAGCACTTCAAAAGATTATAGAGGAAGTGGGCCTATTTAATGGACAGGATGTATGTAGCTATGTCAAATTTTTTGATAAAAGGATGCAAGAATATGATATCTAAGAGGACTGTAGGATTGAATGTTTTGAATATGTTGATGAAAGCGGTGTTTAAGAAACAAGTTTAGGAGATTCCACATATGTATGGTATATCCTAGGATAAATACATGTATTTTCTTAAAGTATAGTGAGAATGTAAGTGTGTCCAAAGAGCTAAGATTTGTATGAAAAATCATGATTTGTCGATTGAACTATTTGAGATTCCATTGTTGCATGCTAAAGTTGCAAAGTATAACGCAAAACTAGAAATAAAGTCAAAGATTACTGATATTGCATAGATTTTTTCTTGGGATTCTTTAAACTATCCGATGTGTAAGTTGATGCTACTATAATTGTAGAATCAAACGTATGCTGGAGAAATGTGAAGATGTAGAGGTTTTGATTGAGGATGTTGCTATGTTTTCTACTTATGTAGGTTGATGTTAAAGGTAGAGATGCATTGATTAATGCAATGCTAAAGGAGACTCTTGTGCACATCTACACTTAGCACTTTGATGGTTATTATGATCCTCACATGGTCAGTGACTTATCATTTATTATATTTAGTTTGTTGCACCTACTTTTATGACATAGTTATAGCACCAGTCTATTAGTATAGTTAGTTATATACTCTTGAACTTAGTATGTGACTTTTTTTAAATGTTTTATCTTATTTATACTTTGTATACATTGTATTATGTGTGGAAGAATAAGAAAAAAAAAACGTTCTTGCCTCCATCTCTCTTGTGTTCTTGGGTGAGCTTCTCCTTATGTGTATGGTGTGTGTTTGGCACATCAACTCAAAAAACTTCCCCTATGACATGATTCTTGTCATGGTATTAGAGCACTAGCACTGAGAGAGGCTAGTTTTGAAGGCTAAAGTGAAGGAGAAGAAGTAAGGATTCAAGCAAGCCAATGAGGAGTAAGAAGCTCTCCCATTCTTCCGCTCTCTCTCTCTTAGATAGTGCATGTGGAGGCATGGAAGCAAGACATAGCAAAAATCTTAGATTGCTATGAGATTTTGTGTGAAACAAAGTATTGTATATTTTGCAAGATAGTCATCCTACTTTTGTTGGCCATTTGAGGCCATTTTGGGCCTCATTTTAGATCCGCAAGGTTCAAAATAATAGTTTCAGGATATATTGCAATTTTAGCTATGTCGATAAAAAATGGATACACAGGTTATAGATTTCAAATTTGTAAGCTTTAAGGTGTTTGCCAAGAATCAAACACAAGTTTTATCTACAAACAGGTTACATACTCAATCTACTATTCAATAGTCAATTAAAAAGGCCACTTAATAGTGTATTGATGTGCACTTGTTTTGAAAGGTTGTAGAAGATTTGCTTTCTGTTTTGTATCAATCTTGTGATAATCATAAATATCAATGAAAATCCAATCATTGAGAAGCTGGATAAGAACAATTATCCATCATGGAAGTTTTGTGTGACGAACTTCCTTATTGGAAAGAGCCTTTATGAGTTTATTTCAAGTAAAAAAAGAGCCAGAGCTGAGTAACCTTATGACTGCAAATGAATTAAAAGCATAGAAAGAATGGAATGCAAAGGAGATTTTGAGATTTTGATGAGTTGGTCTCTCTCATGATCACCAAAGGGATCAATATGTGAGGTGAATTATATGAGAGAAGTTGTAAACAGGTTCAAGGATTTTACTCAAGTTTAGAAAGGAAATGTGGTAGATCCTCTTCAAGAGATCGTGGTATGGATGTATTGGTGATAACTAGCAAAACAAGTTAAATGAGCAATTTGGTGAAATGAATGTTTCAAGAGGCCATGAAAACTTTAGAGACAGGGGGAGCTCTAGAGGAAGAGGTGAATGATAAAATGGTTCGAAAAGATAAAGGATTTAAAAAATCTAGGTTGTGTGGATGAGTAATGATTCATGCCAACCAATTTTACACATTGAAAAAAATCATTTATCCTTGCATGATGGCCAAACAAAGAGTCTGTCAAATGCATTACATGTGCCATCAATCACAAAGAATTGTGTCTGTTGGCCAAAAGATAAAGCAAGAGTTGCAGGTTTGATTTAATGCAAAAGGTTGTTTGGTAGAAGACATTAATGATAAGTGCAGGTTGATCGCAAAAGGAAGTAGTGTGCATGGTGTGTCTCTTATCTCCCTCTTACATCTCTACATATCTTCTCTCTCTATATCTCAGCATGGTATCAGAGCTATCAGGATCGACTACAACCAATTCCTTGAAGAAGACAATCAAGAAGTATATCTATGTAGTATCTCTTTGGTTCTTGATTCATGTTCTTTTCATGCTTAAATTTGATGCGTTGTGTATGTTATGAGAATCTTATGTTATGAATTTTAAGCATAGAAGAAGTTCACTCGATCATCATTTAGATTGCATATATATTGAACTATAGATATTCCTTGCTTGTTGACACCCTAAAAATTTCTATTCAGGAAACTCTTAACGGAACGCCTTTCTCAAGAGAACTAGTTTTTGTGATGTGCTAAGACTCACAGGCTTTCTTCTAGTAAATCCATACCCAATTTGGAGTTCCACGTCAAAAGTTATATTAGTTTAGGTAAATTGGACTTGAAACATGAAAATAAATAGAACAACAACTTTTCATGCATACTTCCATGACACAGGTCTCCTCACGATTATTCACTCTTGACTTTTTGCCAAAATTTTCCAGATCATCATCTATTCTTGGCCAAAAAGTGAAGTGATTATATTTTATCATCTACGTTGGGCAGGCTTATTCTCGCACACGTTTTGTCTATTATGGGTCACTTTATTCTAGCCCATCTTTCATCTGACTTGGGTCTCTTTCTTTTGGAGTATGATGTACCCAACGAGACTCATAGAAAACTTGATCCTCCTAGTTTAAAAGTCATTTTCATTCGATATTTAAATTTTTCTAAGGGATACAGGTTTTATGATCCATCCTCCAAGAAGGTAATCACAAGTCGTGATGTTATTTCCAATGAGCAACTTATGGGCAGCACATGGTCTCAGGAGGATGATGGGAGGACGTGGTCATTAAAGGATGTTCTTGGGTGAATGAGCGATCGGGGACATGATGCTGGGTGGATTCAAGTGAGACACATGCAAATATCATTTTTCTACATACATTCTCGATGTTACTTGAGCTAGTTAAAGAAGATGTTCTATGTGTTGAAGTAAGTACTTAGAGCATAGTTTGACAAGATCAGAGAGTATCTTCTCAACATTGACTTTTATGTTTTTGATGTTAATCACTCACTTTATGTGAGAAAGGGAGATATAGGCTTGGTCACCATGGTCATCTATGTGGATGACTTGATTATTACATGTAACAATGATAGTGGGATTACTAAAGTTAAGGACCTTTTGATGAAGAAGTTTGAGATGAAGGATTTGGGTGAGTTGAGCTACTTTCTTGATATTGAGGTGATCAGATGTGATGATGGTATATTGCTATCCCAAAGGCAATATGACTTGGATATATTATCCAAGTATGGTATGGCAGCATGTGCTTAAGCCTTTTTAGTGCGATTGGAGAAAAATGTGCAATTGAATGTTGATGTTGGGGATCAGATAGAAGATCCTACTATGTTCAAGAGGATAGTATGGAGTTTGATTCATATGACTATCACAAGGCCACACTTGAGTTATGCTATTGGCCTTGGTAGTCAATTTATGCAAATACCTAGAAAGACTCATTTAAATGGAGTTAGACACATTTTGAGGTATGTGAAGTCCACTTTGTATTATGGACCTTTTTCTGATGCAGGTAAGGATATACATGTGTTTGCATATGTAGATGTAGATTGGGTCGGTGACATGCTTAATAGAAGATCTACCATCAGACTCATGTTTTCCTTTGGTAGTGCAATGGCTACATAGACTAGCAAAAAGCAATCTATAATTGCTTTATCGAGTAGAGAGGTTGAGTATAGAGGTGTTACTGTGGTAGCATGGAGGTGGTATGGTTGCAAAAGTTATTAGATGATTTGAATGTGTAGGGAGATGTTCCAATTGTCATTCATTGTGACAACATGAGCAACATACAACTAGCTAGGAACCCTTTGTTCCATGGTAGGAGAAGACTCATTGAGGTGCATTACCACTTTTTGAGAGAGAAGATACTTGTAGGAGAGATTGAATTGGTCACACAGGATCATATAGATGACATTTTCACAAAAGCATTAGGTGTAGAGAAGCTTCAAAAATTTCAAAGCTTAATTGGAGTTGTAGAGATACAGTTGAGCTTGAAGGGGAGTGTTGAGATGGCAAGCTCAACACGTGCAAACATTGATGATGGACTACTCAATTAGATGGGTCTCCACATCTACACTTAGCACATTGGTGGTCATCATGGTCCTCATATGGCCACTTCCTTATTACTTATTATATTTAATTTGTTGCACCTACCTACAACTAGCATAGTTATCGTGCAAGTCGATTAGTATAGTCAGTTATGCATTGTCTAACTCAGTATGCCACTTTGATTTATGATGTATCTTATCTATACTTTGTATACATCGTATTGTGGATGGAAGAAGAACAAAAAAGTAGCAAGAAAAACGTTTTTACCTCCATCTCTCTTCTTATGTTCTTGAGTGAGTTTTCTCTTGTGTGTATGATGTGTGTTTAGTGCAACAACTCAACCAAGTCCCCCCACCACACGAATTTGACATGGCTATATGAACGAGGGATATCATGCGCTAAAAGTGCCTTATGATAAAGATGGATATTTAAATTTCTATGTGTGCTAGAAGATACTTGTGACTTGGGTGTTTTACTCTAGTGGGAAATCACTTATGCGCAATTTTTGTTGGGTAGGTTATGATCATATTGGTGTTTGATGCACATGGCTATATAGTGTGGCACATCATGAGGATATGCAAGTTTGGAGGGGGTGGATTGCACGATGCTATGCATCCACTCGTGAAAAACATAGGAAGAAGGCTAAAGCTTTCTACTCATGGTACTTTGAGCTTGAGGTAGAGACTCAGGTAGGTTACTCATGAATATATGTGTGCATCACGTGGGTTCAAAATAAGGTATTTTTAAAATACCATTTTAATACATTTTTTACATACAAAAGGGTGTAATATAAATTTATTTTTTATAGATTGAATAGAAAAGGTTATGTTTTATTCAGAAAAAATTCACAAACAAGGATATTTAGAAATAGGCATTGAACGCACATGATGTAGAGGATATACATATAGTAGCTTCCCCGAGGGTAGAGAAGGAACCCTTAGATGTTCTTGTTGGAGTTGTTCCCATGCCTCAATGCGATCTAATGATGAGAAGGAAGCTATGTTTATCACTGATTTTTTATACATTGTCAAAACTTATGCTTGATGAAATGATATGAGTTTGTCTTTCTAAAACCTATCCGTAGCAAGAATCAGGTTGAAAGATGGAAATCCCAAGTGGTACCATGCATGTTCGACATGTGGTTGTGATATCTCAGTTTTGAGACACATGCCTCATGCAAGAAGAGATATCCTCATACCAGAATGTGTTCTCTCTTCCAATTTTGAGTCCCCTGAGTGGAATTTTATGTGGTAGGGGGCATGTTTGCTAGTAACTAAGGGGAAGCAAGAGGGCAGCTTGGTAAACCAGGGGAAAAAGCAAAAATATGAGGATTTTAAAAAAAAAATAAAGAAAAGAGAAGGAAAAGGGTTCTACACAAGACAATTAATGTGTGTGTGTGTGTGTGAGAGAGAGAGAGAGAGAGAGAGAGAGAGAGAGAGAGAGAGAGAGTGAAGAATCTTGCAATCTAAAGGGAAAGGAGAAATATGATGCTCAAAAAGAAGAACCAATTTTTAGAAGAAAGAGGCCATGTAGCTAAAGTTATCGGAGCCGTGGAGCATGATGGCAAGGCTCTTGAAGCCAATTGGTTGATGCCAGTTCTTAGTTTTCAGATGATGGCAATAAGAGTCTTCCTTTTGTCTTGTTTTCTTCTACTGCTATGTGGGGCACAATGTATGAAGATTTTTTCTAATGTATGGATATGAGTGAGAGACAGCAGAGGGATATTCTTCATCGTGTTGAGAGTGATGTATGTTAGTTATTTGCGTGAGACTTCCCATTCAGGAGAGAAGAATAGAAGTAAATGATCTCTACATCTGAAACTGGGTATGTGGTAGAGAATATGTATTATGGGCAAGAGTGAGTGATCACAAATATTTAATCATTTGTTCAATGGTGTTGTCTAATGGGTTTTGTTGAGGGGAGATCCTCAATCTTTATCCTGTTGTGTTGTCTTGGGGGTTGTTAGAGGCCACCAACTACCCAATTCACCTAGTGCCCCCGTTGAGGATCTCCTATGTTGAAGATCTTTTGCTGATCTTATCAGTTAGGAAGTATAACGGTTTGGAAACCAACCGATACACAAACTCAATCATAGTGGCTTTTGGATATGAACCCTTCTTTGGTACTAAAAATGAGGATGTTCATCAATTTATCAAGAGATTGGAGTGTCTGTTTTACCAAGATCGAAGGGACACTGATGCAGATAAGCTTTGAATGATCAACATCCTACTTGAAGGTTTTGCAAGATTATGGTGGAACTCACTAAATGAAGAGACAAGGGCAAATTGAAATGAAGTCAAAATGAGTTCCTTACAAGGTTTGCAGCTAAGCCAAATCTTGAGAGTTTATGGAAATCTTTGGAAAGGATGTTTCAGGGAGAAAATGAGGAAGTGTCTAAATTTGTTGCAAGATTTGAAGAAAAATGGATAGAAATTGCACAAAGTATGGAGCAACATCTAATGAAGTTCTTGAAAAAGGACAAGCTTGTTTCATTGCTTAGGCCTAAAATTAGAGAAAAGATTTTGATCAAAGACCCTGATACATATGAAGATGCAGTCAAAATAGCCAAAGAAAAGCAAAGGAAAAGTCATATTGCTCATGATTGCCCTTATCCAATAAGAATAGGAGGGGAGATGTATCCCATGCCACAATAGAATGCTAGGCAAGATGCTAGATCTCAATAAGAATAAAGGCCACTTGAACCAGCTAGGCAATTGTTGAAAAGAACACCTGATGAAGGCACATCATGTATGAATCTGATCAAAACTAGCATGTCTGATGATGGGGAAAATGTTGATATTTTAGCTAACAAGAGATTCAAAGAGAAGGATACTAAAACTGAAACTCAAAGGGTAGCAAGGATTAAAAAGGGACAACAGATTGCAAACAATCCAGAAACTAGCAAGAAAGTTAAACAACAAATGAAGATTCAAGTGGGGGACTTTGATTTGGGAGTCAATCAAGTTCCTTACAACTTGCTTGAGGATTCAAAAGGTGAGAAGGCTAATGTTACATACGGTCAGCCTACTATAGATGAACTCATATATGCGAAGGAAATGCCATGGGTTGGTTAGCATCAAGAAGAAAGGAAAGACCCGAACTGGGAATGTTAGAGTGGTATACTTATCAAATGTGATAGACATTATATCTGTCATGGATGCATGGATACACGGAAGGAAAATTGATCAAGTTTATGTTGATGGTGGTGCACAAGTTTGTGTAATCGCTGAAGAAGCAATGCTACAAATGCATCTTAAAATGACATAGAAGTCATTGTTTAAGGTTAAAATGGCAAATAGATTAGAAGTAAAATATTAGGGAGTCATCGAGAACTTGAAGATGAAAATTGGAGGCCAAAGAGCATGTTTGGATTTTCATGTTATGCTTGCAAAACTTGGGGCATATCCTCTCATTCTTCGTCTTCGAATTGAGCTTTCAAAAGTCTACACATATTCAAAGTTTCCCATTCTTCTTGGGTACTACCACAATGGACGAAACCCATTCACTATTAGCCACAGGATAAATGAACTCAACTTCAAGGAGCTTCAATAATTCGGCCTTCACCAGAGCAGAATAATTAGGATTCATATGCCTTTGTCTTTTCCTTACAGGTTTGGCATCAGGCTTTAGGTCAATGTGATGTTGGCATACTGTGGGATCAATCCCCTTTAGGTCTTTATATGACCAAGCAAACACATCTACGTTCTCCTTTAGTAGATCTTGCAAGACCACTAGTTCTTTTGCTGGAAGATTGAGACCCACTTTTAGGTGACGTTCAGTACCATCAGTATCTAGCAACGACACTTGTCTTTCACCTTCCACTTCACGGATAAATGTCCCACGGATTGCTTCTGGATAGAGGTCTGACTCTTTCAAGGGAGTAGTGTCCTCTCTGATGTTCCACTAGAACTAGTGTCCTCCTTTTGAACAGATGAATCATTTTTCCGTTGAGATTACTGGAAGGGTATCAGAGCTTTGTTTGCTTCTGTGTGAGTGGTGATCTCTTCTAGACTTAGGGATTCATCTTCAAAGGATGCGTCCAGGAATGTCACATAGCACGGACCTTCTAGAAGCCGAGGCTTTGATAGCTCTGGCTTCTTTTGGCAGGGAACATCATCATCATCTTTTCTCTGGACTGAATAGTTAGGGCGAGAAGAGCCACTGATGAACTTAATTTTTATACCTTTGATCCATTGCTTATGTAGATTCTGCATACTTTGTGGTCCATTGGTCAACCCAAATGGAACCATGGTCATTTCCTCCAACATCTTGAGATCTTCGGACTTTGAGGTCTCTATAGGGACATCAAAAAGATCATCTGCTATCATATGAAATTTTTCATCTACACTTTCATAACCTGCTTTGTTTCCTTCCTCATCATTTTCATCCTCTTTCTCTAGAGGCTCTGTCTCTGCTTCTGTAGAGGCTCTCTTAGGAGAAGAACAGATCTTCTAGCTCTGTGTCTGTTTTTGCTTCTGCTTTTGTCTCTGGCTCTATCTCTGTTGCTGTCTCTGTGACTGCCATGTAACAGGGAGAACAATATATCCATGCTTCTATTTCACTGTCAAAGGTGATTTCAAAAGTCAATTCTAGTTGAGGCAGGAGCTATTCGCCAATGGACAAGGACTTTGCTTCCCTTGGTAGTTGACTTACAGTGCCCACTGTTAGGGACTGTGCCTCTGTTTTCTTGGGAAAGATCTGTTTAACAGCATCTTCATCTCCTGATGTACCATTTGTTATCTCATTGGAGGAGTCAGTTATGGCTTTGATGGATGTGGATCCATTGCCTTTTTGTGATCCATACAATTTCAACACCACTTTGTTTGGTCCTCTGCCTAGGGTTAGGGTTCCTTTGAACCAGTCCGTCTTGGCTCTTGCTTCAAAAAGCCAAGGTCTTCCCAACAACAGAGGGTATGAGGTCCCATAAGAATTTGGTTTGACCACCAAATACATTAGCCAATAGTTTCTTTCTGCAAGGGTTGTTTTTACGTATGGGAGGATACCCAATGGTTTAATTCTGCTTTGGTCTGCCAATCTGATAAGCCACTGTGTAGGTTGAATTCCTTGCAACCCTAAGTCCTTATTGTCACATCCATCATTATGTTTACTGATGAGCCTCCATCAATAAATGCATTTGAAATAAAGCATTCTTCTATCCATACACTAATCTCTGGGTTCCAGGATCTAGGAAGATGTTAGCCACATCTACTTCCTTTACAGGCTCCAGGACCTTATTGGTCTTGGTCGCTGTTGAAGGAACTATCCTTAGTCCATGTCTTCTAGTCAAGATGCTTTTGAATTTCTTTTGGCAGCTAGGATGTGAAAGATGTGGGATCTAGGACATGGCAGTGAGTTATGGTGGATGGAAGGAGAAGAGTGGACTCATGATGGAGAAGACAAAGACACTGTTTGTTACAAAAGTGAATTAGGTTCCAAGATTGAGACTTGGACTCATAAACACAATCTTGTGTATGTGGACAATGACACTGACACTTCACTGAAAAGAAAAGAGTACTATCATTGCATTAAGAAAAGGAAGCAAGTACAATGCTTTATAGGAAAGTAGGAAACTGCAGTAGGCAACACTGTGCATATGGGATAGGTTAGCCTGCATGTCCTTGGCCCTGAAGCTCCATACAAAGAGACTGTCAATGAGTGTGATTGCTGAATCTCAACACCCCTCCTCAATCATGACTAGAAAGGCACAAAGTGTGTAGAGGCTGTAATGAGAACCACCTGCAAAGTGTGGGCACACCACAAACATGGTAGACACCAGAGGCTGTGGAAGACTAAGTGTGGGCACCAAAACATGATGGACATCCAGAGGCTGTAACAGGGGCCTCACAAAGTGTACAGGGACTGTAATGCCAAGTTACATAAGGAGTTTACAAAGCTTATGGCAGGAAGCATTAGGGCAAGGAAATACAAGGCTTTTAAAACAGTCTATCAGAGTAATGAGAGTAGAAGGGCTGATGAGGCTTGTCCTTCCGATCCTGGTGGTCTTCATCTTCATCTTCTTCTTCATCTTTTGGTCCATGGTCTTCTTCTTCTTTCACAGCTGCAAGATAGGCCTTTGGGACCTCTTTCTAGCATGACAGAACTTCTCAGTGTATCCGGTCCTTTTGCAGAAGTCACAAAAGAGCGGTTCCTTTTTACCTTTGTATCTGTTGTTTACATATAACATTTGTTCATCCTTTGAAGTGCTAGACTCTTCTTTGCTTTTAAGTTTCTTTTCTTCCTCTACCAGAGAGGCTTTAATATCAACAAGTTGAGGATCAGGCATATTGGTTAGAGTGGTTGATACATTATCATATGCAGGAGGCAGACTTTTTAACAAGACACCAATGCAAACATCTTCATCCATTTTTAGCTTTATCCCTGCAAGTTGAGTAAGCAGGCTTTCCATGTAGTTCAGATGGGATGCCAGGGATGTATGAGGCTTCATATCAAGTCGGAAAAATTCAATTAATAGACCATACTTAGAGGACTTTGACTGTGCACCAAATAAGGTATCCAATTTATCCCAAGTGTCATCCAATTTATCACAGGCATCCACATGATGGATGTAGCTGTCATCCAATTCCAGTTTAATGATGGCTTGTGCCTTGTCATCATTCTTTTGCCAAGTAACTGCAAGGTCCGCATCCCGAGGTTTCTTCTCTTTGCCATTGGTAATGGCCCAAAGACCCTTCTTCATCAGGATGAGCTTGATGCGGGTTTGCCAAGTGTGAAACCGGACTCCTTTGAATCGAGCATTTGGAGAGTCTTTTCCCATGTTGAGGTTGCAAGATCAACAGCAAATCAACTCCAGAATTCTGAGATTTTATCAGTGGAAGAGCAGATTACAATGTGTCAAGAGACACAGGTAATGACAGTGTGAAAACACACTATGTCTATGCTGGTAGGTCATGCAAGGGTGCACTTAATGCAGGCCCAAAACCGTTCGAAAATAGATAGCTGTCTACTGCAAAATAGGCCCAAATCGAGTGGTCTTTAGCCAAGGTTTCCGCTTCAAGGTGAGGGGACTACACCGAGGGAGTGTTGATGTAGATAGAGCTTTCTTTCAATCCCCAGGATCAAATGGATAACCTGCATGGTAAGCATCACTAGCATACAAGTCATCCATGCAAGCATGGGTCTCTACACTGGTGCTGGGACAGTGGGTCAGAGTGGACTTTAGCTTGGTTTAGTGGCAGGAGTGAGAAAATGAGAGAAAAAATGAGCTTGGAAGATTTTGGCTATGGTGGAATTAGGGTTTCTGAGACAAGGGCCTGGTTTTTTGCAGATTGCAGGAGTTGTAGTTGATCATTTCCCAAAATTTTTACATATATAGGAAGCTTATGTCATAGCCTTTCAAAGCCCCATGGTTGCAGCCTGGAATTCGTCGCGTGCTGGCAGCGTAGACAGTACAATCAGCAACGGCGCAGTTCTGGACAACGACGATGAATTTTTGCAATGCCAGGGCTGTCAGTTGCCAATGTGCCTCTGTGATGTGCCAGGAAGGAGCAAGGGAGTCAAGGAATGATTCTCCAGAAGAGATATTGGGGAGATATTGCCTGGTTCAAGAGATCTAAGAGCTCAAAGGTAGGTAGATGCAGGTTTGGCTATGGCTGCCAAACAGAGTAGTGAGAAAAAAGAGTAGAAGATGAAGTCTTGAGTGAGAAAAAAGAGTAGAAGATGAAGTCTTGAGCTGGACTGAGCTCAAGCTGAGCTAGATGAAAGTGAAATGGAGCTGAAGGAGTAGTGCCATGCCCGTCTGTGCTCTGATACCATGTGAAAGATGTGGGATCTAGGACATGGCAGTGAGTTATGGTGGATGGAAGGAGAAGAGTGGACTCATGATGGAGAAGACAAAGACACCGTCTGTTACACAAGTGAATTAGGTTCCAAGATTGAGACTTGGACTCATAAACACAATCTTGTGTATGTGGACAATGACACTGACACTTCACTGAAAAGAAAAGAGTACTATCATTGCATTAAGAAAAGGAAGCAAGTACAATGCTTTATAGGAAAGTAGGAAACTGCAGTAGGCACCACTGTGCATATGGGATAGGTTAGCCTGCATGTCCTTGGCCCTGAAGCTCCATACAAAGAGGGTATCAATGAGTGTGATTGCTGAATCTCAACATAGGAGACATCATCAGCACAACTGCGAGAATGTTAAGTTAGGTTTAAAAGTATCTAGGTCTTTTACCAAGTCATAATCTTTGATAGGATCCACAGGCTTCTCCAGCCTGCTGGGGAATGGGGCTACACCCATTTTCATCTTTCCTTTTTCTTCCAATAATTGTAGCATCGGCACTTCTTCTATTTCTGGAGGTTCCTTTGTCTCATCTATCTCCTGGACCTCTAGCCTTGTCTCTGGGACTGTCTCTGTAACTCTCTGTGGCACTACAGTGCTCTATACTGCATTGTTCTGTCCTATACTGCTCTGTCCCTCTGTTGGCAGGTTGAACTTCACAGTCTTGGTAGGAGAATTATTTTCGTTCTGAACAACTGGTTCCTTCTTCTTGGTGCGCATGACAGCAACAACTTCCAACTCTACCAAATTGGAGGCAGGCTCTTGTACCTTCTATTGGCTATCAGTGCCATTGGCCTTTACATGGGCTAGACTTGGACAGTCCTTTGCAGTGTGGCCTTCTCCTTTGCATCGACTGCATAAGGGCTTGTAATCCACAGATCGTCTAGGGCTTGGACAATTGGGGAAGATATGACCCTTTTCTCCACACTTGTAACATTCCACTTCTGATCTCTGACCACCGCCAAACTGTCGTCCTATGTAACTTTGAGATTGAAACCTCCTTGGACTGAAATTAGGACCAAATTCCCTAGGCTTTGGTCCAATATCCTGTGTTGTCATTTTGGATTCTAGCAAGTTGAATCTTGCATTTTCATCTTTCTGTCTTCGTTCATGCATCTCTTTCAGAGAGCAAATATCCTCTGTATGGTTGTTCCGCAAACAGTAGGAATGGAAGGCTCCAGGAATGGTTGGTTTTCGGGTACATTCAATGGCTAAATGTCCTGCTTGATGACACTTTCCACACCATGTATTAGAACGCATCACATCTCTCCCAGCTCCCATAGGAGTGGATATATTGGCGGTATTCACCTTCAACGTCTGTAGCTGCTCTGTAATCACATCCATAAGCTCTTTATTGATACTTGCAAACTGAGTTGGATAAGTAGTCCTTCAGATTTTCACCTCTTGAAGTACTTATAGTAGAGTTTTGGGAAGCTTCTGTAATTACTACATACACTGGTTGGGTCGATCCAGAGGGTCCTCTGTTCTGGTTTTGATTCAGAGCTCCTATTGAGACTTGGGGTTGTTGATTCCAGTTGGTAGGGTTCCACTATTGTTGAGTCTCCATAGTGTTGAGATGACAAGCTCAACACATACGGACATTGATGATGGACCACCTGGTTAGATGGGTCCACACATCTACACTTAGCACGTCGGTGGTCATTATGCATCTCACATGGCCACTGACTCATTACTTATTATATTCAGGTCGTTACACCTATTTACAACTGGCATAGTTATAGCGCCAGTCGACTAGTGTAGTCGGTTATGCATTGTTTGACTTAGTAGGCCACTTTCCTTTTATGTTGTATCTTATCTATACTTTGTGTACATTGTAAAGTGTGTGGAATAAGAAGAAGAAATCAGCAAGAAAACGTTTTGGCCTCCACCTCTCTTCTTGTCTCTTGAGTGAGCTTCTCCTTGTGCATTCTGTGTGCATTCGGCGCAGCATCTTGAGCAACCCCCTCCACCACGCGATTCTTGACATGGTATTAGAGCCACGCCATTGAGAGAGGCTGATTTCGAAGGTTGAAGCAAAGGAGAAGAAGCAAGGTTCGAGTAAGCAAGCCACGGGTAAGAAGCTCTCCCATCCTTCAACTCTTTCTCTTGGATAGTGCCTGTGGAGGCATCGAAAGCAGGGCAGAGCAAAAAGTCTCAGATTGCAGTGAGATTGCAGTTATTTTGGGCATCTGAGGCCGTTTCAGGGCCCGTTTTAGAGCCGCAAGGTTGCGGACAACAGTTTCAGGGTACGCTGTGAGTTCGACTGTATTGACCGAAAGTGGGTGCGCAGGTTACAGATTTCAGATTTGTAAGTTCAAAGGTGTTTACCAGTGAGTAAACATAAGGTTTATCTGCAAACAGGTTGCAGATTGCATGTATTGTTGAGCAGACAGTGAAAAAGACTGTCTAGTGTATTATTGTGCACTACAGGTCCAGGGTTGCAGAAGATTTGCTTGCTGTTGGTATTAATTTTGTGATAATGGCAGAGAACAGTGGAAGCCCCATCATTGAGAAGCTCGACAAGAACAACTACCCTTCATGGAAGTTCCGTGTCACGAACTTCCTTATTGGAAAAGGCCTCTAAGAGTTCGTTTCAGGTGAAGAAAAGGAGCCGGAGATGAGTGATCCTCCAACTGCAGAAGAGACAAAGGCACGGAAAGAATGGAATGCAAAGGATAAAAAGGTCATGTATTGGTTGTCTGCAATAATTGACAATAATATGCTAGGACACATTAGAAATGCAGAGAATTTATATGCAGCTTGGACCATACTTAAAAGTATGTTTTCTGTAAATACAAAGGCACGAAAGATTCAACTCAAGCAAGAGTTGAATACATTAAAGAAAGGGAAGATGTCTATCAATGAGTATGCACTGAAGGTAAAAGCATTACAGATGCATTGGCAGCGATTGATGCAATGCCCGATGATGATGATTTGGTATCGTCTACCTTGGGTGGACTTAACAATGAAAAGGCTTGGAAGTCTTTTGTAACTTCCGTATATGTCAGAAAGCCATTTCCAGATTTCGATGAATTGGTCTCCCTTATGATCACTGAAGAGATCAACATGCAGAGTGAGACATCTGAAAGAAGTGGTGAACAGGTCCAAGATTTCTACTCCAGTTCTGGAAGGGGACGTGGCAGGTTCTCTTCAAGAGGCCATGGTACAGGACGTGGTAGTGACAACCAGCAAAACAGATTGAATCGGCAATTTGGCGATATGCAGGTTTCAGGAGGTCGTGGTAACTTTAGAGGCAGGGGGAGCTTTAGAGGAAGAGGTGGATGGCAGAACAGAAGTTCTAACCACTCTGGTACTGTGTGTCACTACTGTGGCAAAACAGGTCATATTGCAGCCCAATGTTATGCTAAGAAAGATGATATCCGCAGTGGTAAGTTGCAGCAAGGAAACTATGCATCGTCTTCACGACAGAATGAAGACAAAAATGAACGTTTGTTCGTTATGCAGCATATGCTGAATGCTGTTACAGGAAAGGGAACACATGAAGATGTTTGGTATGTTGATTTAGGTGCATCCAATCATATGACCAGCCATGCAGAATGGTTTGGAGAGATGCAGGATTTGCAGAATGCAGGTTATGTGCAGACGGGTGATGACTCATGCCACCCAATTTCACACATTGGAAAAGTTCCTTTGTCCTTGCATGATGGTAAGACAAAGAGTCTTTCAGATGTATTACATGTGCCATCTATTACAAAGAACTTGGTGTCAGGCGGTCAAATGGTAGAGCAAGGGCTGCAAGTCAGATTTAATGCAAAGAGCTGCTTTGTAGAAGACTTCAATGACAAGTGCAGGTTGGTAGCAAAGGGAAGTAGAGTTGGACGTATGTTCACTCTAGATGCTGGAATTCCTACTATGAATGCTGCTATGTATGCCAAAGGAAAAGGTGTTGTTGCAGACATTGAAATTTGGCACAAACGCATTGGACATGCAAATGTACAAAGGCTGAAATTAATGCAGTCCAAAGGGTTGGTTACAGGTTTGCCTACATTTAAAGTTGCAAAATTTCAGAAGGTATGTGAAGCATGTCAGTTTGGTAAGCAGGCAAGACAACCCTTTTCACATGACAGAGATGTAAGCAGAAATATCCTTGATGTTGTGCATATAGACATTTGGGGGCCTACACAAAATGTATCTCTTGGAGGTAGTTCATACTTCGTCACATTCATTGATGATTGTTCTAGAAAGCTGTGGGTATATTTTATGAAGGAAAAGAGTGAATCTTTTGAGCACTTTAGAACTTTCAAGGCTGCAGTTGAAAGAGAAACAGGCTTGAAAGTAAAGTGCTTGAGGTCAGATGGAGGGGGAGAGTACCTCTCCAATGAGTTCAGTGATTTTCTGAGGTCTCATGGGATAAAGAGATAGTTCACATGTAGGTAGACCCCACAGCAAAATGGGGTTGCAGAAAGGAAAAACAGGCATATTGCAGAAGTTGCACGCGCCTTGATGGCTGAAAAGAATATGCCTAAAGCATTTTTTGTCTGAGGCTGTTCATACTGTTGTTTATATTATGAACAAAACTCCCACAGCTGCAGTTCATAGTATGACCCCCGAAGAATGTTTTACAGGTAAGAAGCCTAATGTTTCACACTTGAAAGTATTTGGCTGCATTGTGTATGTTCATGTGCCAGATGAGTTGCGGAAGAAACTGGATCCAAAGGCTGAAAAGTGTGTCTTTATTAGATACTCTTTAGAGCAGAAAGGGTATCGCTGTTACAACCCTGTCACATGTAAGTTCCGAGTGAGCAAGGATGTCATCTTTGATGAAATGAGCAGTTGGTATGCATCTAGTGGTGATGCATTGGATGATGATGATGATCATGACACTCATGTGCAGGCTGAAAAGCAGGAATCACGAACTCTTAGCGGACCAGAGACATCATCTGGTAGTCCTTGGTCTGGGAGACTGAGGAGTACCTCTACATCTTCGGGTGCATCTAGTAGCACTACAGGTAAAGACAAAGGAAATAATAAAGTGTCAGAAGGCATTGATGCAGTTCTTGATGGAGACTCCAGTGGCTCAGAGAGCTTGGATGATGAGCTTGGCATTCCTTCAGTGAGGACTCCAGGTGTGCAGAGAGCATGCATTAATGCAAAGACTCCATTGAGCGATCCAGTGGTACACAGGTCTAGCAGGGTGAGATACCCTATTAAAAGATTTGGTTTTGAAGGTTATGCAGCTCACCATTATGCTTATATAGTGAAACTAGTTGAGCATGTTGAGCCCACATGTTTTGAGGAGGCTGTTGGTCATGCTCATTGGGATGCAGCAATGGATGAGGAGATGGCTGCATTAGAGGCCAATAAGACTTGGGATCTAGTATCATTGCCGAAGGGAAAGAAAGATATTGGATATAAGTGGGTTTATAAGATTAAGCACAATGCAGATGGTTCTATTAGCAGGTACAAAGCTAGGCTGGTTGCAAAAGGCTATGCCCAGACATGTGGCATAGATTATGATGAAACCTTCAGTCCAGTTGCTAGGATGGCAACTGTCAGATGTGTGATTGCTTTGGCAGCAGCCAAAGGTTGGAGGTTGCAGCAAATGGATGTAAAGAATGCCTTCTTGCATGGTGATTTGCAGGAAGAAGTGTATATGGATCAGCCAACAGGTTATGAAGATTTAGAGCATCCCACGTATGTGTGCAGGTTGAAGAAGGCACTCTATGGGCTCAAGCAAGCACCTAGAGTATGGTTTGACAAGATTAGAGAGTATCTTGTCAATATTGGCTTTTATGTTTCTGATGCTGATCACTCATTTTATGTGAGAAAGGGAGATGCAGGTTTGGTCATCATAGTCATCTATGTGGATGACTTGATTATTACAGGTGATAGTGATAGTGGGATTGCTGAAGTCAAGGGCTATTTGAAGATGAAGTTTGAGATGAAGGATTTAGGTGAGCTAAGGTACTTGGCATTGAGGTGATCAGATGTGATGATGGTATATGGCTGTCCCAAAGACAGTATGGCTTGGATATGTTGTCCAAGTATGGTATGACTGCATGCAAACCACTTTCAGTCCCGTTGGAGCAGAATGTAAAGCTGAGTGCTGATGTTGGGGATGAGATAGAAGACCCTACTATATTCACGAGGATAGTGGGGAGTTTGATCTACATGACCATTACAAGGCCAGACTTGAGCTATGTTGTTGGTCTTGTGAGTCAGTTTATGCAAGTACCTAGAAAGCCACATTTGGATGCAGTCAGACGCATATTGAGATATGTTAAGTCCACATTACATTATGGACTTTTCTATGAGGTAGGTACAGATGTACAGGTATTTGGATACATAGATGCAGATTGGGCTGGTAGTATGTCTGATAGAAGATCTACCAGCGGATACATGTTCTCTCTTGGTAGTGCAGCAATTGCATGGAGCAGCAAAAAGCAATCTACAGTTGCTTTGTCGAGTACAGAGGCTGAGTATAGAGGTGCTGTTGTTGCAGCATGTGAGGTAGTATGGCTGCAAAAGCTATTGGATGATTTGGATGTCCAAGTGGAAGGTCCAGTTGTCATTTATTGTGACAACATGAGCAGTATACAGTTGGCTAGGAACCCTGTGTTCCATGCCAGGACAAAACATATTGAGGTACACTACCACTTTGTGAGAGAGAAGGTACTAGCAGGTGAGATTGACTTGGTGTATGTCAGCACACAGGATCAGATAGCTGACATCTTCACGAAGGCATTGGGTACAGAGAAGCTTCAAAAGTTTTGAAGCTTACTTGGAGTTGCAGAGATGCAGTTGAGCTTGAGGGGGAGTGTTGAGATGACAAGCTCAACACATGCGGACATTGATGATGGACCACCTGGTTAGATGGGTCCACACGTCTACACTTAGCACGTCGGTGGTCATTATGCATCTCACATGGCCACTGACTCATTACTTATTATATTCAGGTCGTTACACCTATTTACAGCTGGCATACTTATAGCGTCAGTCGACTAGTGTAGTTGGTTATGCATTGTTTGACTTAGTAGGCCACTTTCCTTTTATGTTGTATCTTATCTATACTTTGTGTACATTGTAAAGTGTGTGGAATAAGAAGAAGAAATCAGCAAGAAAACGTTTTGGCCTCCATTTCTCTTCTTGTCTCTTGAGTGAGCTTCTCCTTATGCATTCTGTGTGTGTTCGGTGCAGCATCTTGAGCAACCCCTCCACCACGCGATTCTTGATACATAGGAGGAACTGTTTGATGCCACTGTTGTTGTGGTTGAACCATCATTTGAGGCACTGTCATTTGCAGTGACCACAGTGGATTAGGTGCATTATACTGTGGCATTGTTTGCATCTGGGGATAGGGGTAGGGAACTATCCCTGGGAGTGCATTTGGTGGATATACCATTCTTGCCATGGGAGGAGGTAAGACTCCTCTTCCTGGAGTCATTGACAGCCTTGCTTCAACTTCGTCATACAATCTTGCACCTTCCACTGCAGCTTGCAGATTGACTGGTCTTCTTAATTCCACAAACTTGCAAACTTCTGGTTGTAGGCCTCTAAGAAATACTCCTTTCTGAATGCCTTCATCCAAATGATGGTTAGTCCATCTCTTCAGGATGGATTCCATTCACGAGACATAAGCTTCTACTCTTTCTCCAGAGGACTGACTTAGGTTCATGAACTCCTCTCGCATCCACTCTTCAAAACCTTCACGCCCAAATTTAGTGAGGAAGACCAACTTTAGGTCGTTCCATGTGCCAAAAGGTCATGCTACTTGTCTCTCATACCACTGAAAGCCGCACCTTTGAAGGTGGTCGGGAATATCACTAACCAATGCTCAGGGGTTCTGGCATTGTTAGCTACACATGCTACCATAAATTCTACTACATGAAGATCAGGGTCTTCATTGTACTCTCCCTTAAAAATTGGCAATGGGACTACATTTGTTGGCCTGCCATCAATATTTCCAGGACAAATCTGACTAGGAAGGGGACCTTGAGTCGCCATGGGGACTTCTATAAAGAGTGCTTTTAGGGCGTCAAAGGAGGCTTCTGCTGCTGCAAGCTCGTTCTCAACCTTGATTCTTGCCTTCTCTCTTCTCACATACCTCTGGACTCGTTCTAACACCTGCCTCTTGATTGCGTCATTCATTAGGGGGTTGGCTCCAACCAGTTGGCATGTACTCAACAGAATAGTATCAGAGAAGGCTTCAATCTCTAGGGGATTCTCTAGCCAACATCTCTTCTACTTCCTTCGTTTCAACATCTTTGAATTTGGCTTTCAAACCACTACAGAGAGGGAGATATTCCATTCTGAAAGTATCAAAACTCATTCTTCTTAGGATTGTTGTTGTGCCATCATTATAATAATGCCAGCTTCTGAGGGTTTCAACAGTCTATGTTGTGAAAAACACTCTGTCTACCAACTTCCAGTGGGTTGCTAATTCGACAAACAGAAGATTGTCAGTGCACCAAGCATCCCATGTATCTTGCTGTTGAGCATCCACAAACAAATTCCAACTCTTTTCCTTCCTATTTTCGTGAACCTCCACAGACCATGACTCCTGAAGATTCTTCACGATCTCCCACTTGATGATGTCTAGAAACTTCTCAATGAATACCAAATCTTCCATGGATAGTCATTCTCTCTGCTGCTGCTCTTCAGTTTGTTCCCAAACAATTTGCCACCAAGATGCAAATTTCTGCTACTTCAATAGGAAGAGGAAATAGTCCACCACATGGAGTATGCATCATGATGGTAATATGTTTCCACCATTGTGGGATGAAATTTTTGTGGAAAGTGGCTTTGGCAATAAGAATCTCTAACTCTTCAATGGAAGAAGGAACTTTACAAACATCCATTGAATTCTCCTCTTCTTGGCAATGCCACTTTCTTCATTTTCAGCCTCTTCTGATGCTTGTTGATGGTAAGTTTCCCCAGCTGTGTACCAAAAACATGGAGCCCCAAGAGAGACACCAAGGAAAAAGGGATTCTACTGCAAGAAAATCTATCTTATAACATTAACAAGCTTTTATTTCATTCTTTTGATGACCAAAACAAAGAAAACAACAATTCTTCACGCAGCATCATAGTAGATATCTCCCACGGATTTGATAGGATCAACCATAATCTTCAACACCTTCATAGAATCCATCAATAGAACAAGAAACACAAAAGAATACACCAATTTTGAATGGAAATCAATCACATAGTATTCATCTTCAATGTCTTCATAGTTTTCTCTCTCAATCTCTCATATACAAATACACTATTTTGATAGAATTGGCTATCTCTGGCTCCCTCCCTCTCTCTCTCTCTCTCTCTCTCTCTCTCTCTCTCTCTCTCTCTCAATAGTACATCATCTCCTCACTACAATATTCAATAATGACTCTCAATAATCCTTATTAGGTCGTGGATGCATATCCCAAGAGGTATGTCTAATGTGAAGAGGCACCAGAGCCACTATAGTGTCTCTTCATAGAGCACTACTGTCACTGTCACTTTAGTCTTCTCTTTAGTCTTGAGCAGCTGGTTCTTCCATTTGTTTTAGCTCTTTTAAACTTAGATTCATCCTTTCCAAAAGTTAAGAAACCTTTTCCAAAATCACACATACGTTCTACAGAACAAAGATCTACATAATAGAACAGAACAGGAATAGAGTAGATATAGAACAGAGATAGAATAGATATAGAGGCTCTACAGAAGGTTTACAGAGGGTTACATAAGGTCATCATAGAATAATAGATCCTCATAAATCATACTAAAAACATTCCAAACTATCAAAAACTATTCAATAAACTTCCAAAATATTTCAACCTCCATCAAAAATCAATCTATGCTTCATGCAAAAGAAAATCAGAACAAAACAGAAGCTATACAGAAGGTATCAGAACCAATCAGAACCTTAACAAAACCTATCAAGACATCACATAGCCTCGTATTTTTACTAAAAATCATCATAGACTTCCAAAACATAATCAATATCATCCAAAAGACTCTCAAACACTTCCATTATCAACCATACATCACTCTAAATCCATCAAAAAATCAATCATTCAAACCTCAAAAATAACAAAAATCTATAAAAAATTTAGTATTTTTCCACTCTCAACAATCATGTATTTGAAGCTTGGTTTGATCACATTCATCATCTTAATTGTCTATTTTCTTTATTAGAGTTAAGTGAGAGTCTTGGCTTTTTATTGTTTTAACATACAAATCATGTAGGAAATGAGAAGTTATCAACTCCATTGGCCTCAAGCCTCCTTGTTGGGTGATGTTGAGGCATGTCATAGGCAAATGAGAGCCCAAATATGGTGTCTTTCCCCTCTCATTAAAATAGATATTTATCAACTAATGACTACTTGGGAAACTGTTCAGAGCTCTTCATTCATGGTTGTAGTACCTTCCTTTTCTTTGGTGTGCATTCACTCCAATTCGTTCAAAGGTAGTCCCCATTTTCCATTAGGTACAATGAAGACATCCCACCATGGTACATTAAGTTGTGGTCCTCCATCCATTGGTGGAATCACTTATTTTTCTACACAAGGGAGGACGATGACCACTAGAGGGAGCTATTAAAATTGTCATATCCATTTTCCATATCTTTGTGTGACCTCTTGCATCTAGACTTACAGCACAGGGAGAGATACATGTTTGCTTTCGAGGCATGCCTAGACACATATTATTAGTGGAGAAGAAAGTTGCCATTGTTGTGATATTGCTTACTTATAACAACATCCATGATCACATAGCCAAGTTACACATTTGGCTACACTTGCTCCACCTTAAGAGGTGGTGGATGCCAACATGTAGTGTGGGACCCACTCATGTAGTGGCCTTCCACTGGAGAAAGTTAAGGATGGATATAGATCTCACCAAGGCCTCTCCGATTGCTAGGGGGCCCTAGATTGCACTCATATTAATATGATTTTTCCTCCAAATGAGCCTTTGGTTTCATCGCTACTACATGAACATCATGATAATTCAAGACATATGTGACATCAACATGAAATCCCTTGATGTGAATGTTGGGTGTCCATGTTTTACTAATGTCTACAAGCTTTTGAAAAACTTTGGGTTTTATTGCCACTACCAAGTTTGACAAAAATTGATAGGCACTCTCTTTGATTATCATGGTCCTATATTCCCCAAGTATATTGCTGGGGATGGTGGATTCATTCTTCTTCCATGCCCGCTGATTCCATCGTCCAATTATAGCATTGTCCCCATTTAGTGCTTCATACATCAGAGCTTTTTCTAAATCCACCATATGCAATTGCAATAGCAATCCGAGTTTCCTTAGATTGATGATGAGTATCATCTACAAACATAAAACATGCCCACTTCATTGCTTATACGATTAGTCGCTCTCCCTTTGACTACCTTAATTGACACTTCTTTCCATAAAGCTCTCTTTCTCTCTAACATTGCTTTTTTCACATGCAATATGAGCCTTAGCTTTCCCCTTTCTTTTCTACTACTAAATGCATCTATTCTCTTTGTGTTCCCAAAAATAGCCTCCTAAAGGATGCAATGGCTTCAGCCTATAAAGCTAAGGTTTTACTTGTGATAATATCCTTGTAGCTAAAGGACCTATTTTTGAATAATGGAAAACTATTTATAATGAGTACGTCAGAGGCAATAAAGTAGCTCATTAGTATATTCTTTTTACTTTTCAAGAATCTCTTATGCTTGATGTATGTAATCTTCTAACTCACAAGCTATATGGGAGTATTTGATAACAAATTTTGAGAATAAAACTATCACAGGGATACTTTATCTTTGTATTCATCTCATTGAGTTACAATACAACATCGGAACTTCTATGATAACACATATCAAATCATTTAAGAATATTATCAATTAGCTTGATGCCTCTGTTGGTGATGCCATTGCACTAAAACAATTGGTGACATAGCTTCTTGACAGTGTAAAGGATCTTGCTTATGATAATATTGTTACCATATTATCTGACAAAGATGGGATCAATTTGGATCAAGCTTGTATATATTTGATTGAATATTCACAATGACATGAATGACAACACACAAATCAAGAAATCGCTATGATTTCACAATAGGACATAGTCAGAACAAATCAATCAAGCTTTATTTGCTCGAAGGCATTCCTTTCCATGCTTTACATATAGTAGTGACTTCTCTCATCTCAAGTTTCCTAACAGATGTTGTTCTTATTGCGGTAGAAATGATCACAGTATCAGATGATTGCTAGTAGGCAAAACAATATGATGAAGAATATGGTATTACAAATAAACAACCATGTTTATCTAGAGATTATTCTCCTTATCATCAACCCATCTATGTTTAAAGAGGCATTTTGATTCAGATTGTAATAGAGCGTCTTGGTGATCTTAATAGTAAAATATAGCATCATCGCTTTGATCATTCTAATTTTTCTAAGCTTGTCGATCTTTATTGGTGTGACCTTGCTCAAGGTATGGAATTCAAAGCTAGTCCTCACATGGGTATTTGTGAATATTGTACACTTAGAAAGAATTTTTACAAACCCTTTTCCATTTCCACCACAACTCATTCCAAAGGTTTTCTTGATCTGATTTGCACTAATATTTGTGGATCTTTTTCTCCATCAAAATCTCAAGATTAATATTTCATGACTTTTATTGATGACTTTTCAAGATACACCATTGTTTTTCTCTTGTGACACAAACTAGAAGCCTTATTGTCTTTTAAGCAATATCAAAAAGTTGTCAAACTTCATATTGGTTGTCACATTAAGAAACTTTGTAGTGATAATGGTGGAGAATACATTTCAAAATATTTTGATGATTATTATAATAATTAGGGTATTCATCATGAATATATGGTTCCCTACTCTCCTCAATAGAATGGTATTGTTGAATGTAAAAACAATACTATCCTCAATGACATGTGATGTATGCTCATTCATTCTAGCTTATCTTGATATTTTTGGGCTGAAGAAATCTTAACAATAGTATTTGTACAAAATTATCTTTCTATGACTGATCCTTGTAAAATACTGATTGCTACTTGGATAGGGAAAACTCCTTCTGTTTCATATTTTTGAACCTTTAGATGCATTGCTTATATTCAAGTACCCAAAGAGACTCCTAGAAAACTTGACCATTCTAGTTTGAAAGTTATTTTCATTACATATTATTATTTTTCTAAGGAATAAAAGTTTTATGATCCATCCTCCAAGCAAATAATCATAAGTCATAGTGCTATTTTCAATGAGCAACTTATGGGCAACACATGGTCTCAAGAGGATGCTAGGAGGACGTGGTCATTGGAGGATATTGATGATAAAAAGTCATTACTCACTACTTTTCCTTTTCTATATGATGATGAACCTTCTTCACTGGATAATATTGACTCTTCAAATTAGGATTCACATCCTGTACCTATTATTGCTAATGATGACCTTGGCATTGATGTTTATATTGATCTCCCAATTGAAAATTTACATGGTACCTATCATGTTTATGATGTTGATATTCTTGAGAATGCTCTCAATATTTGTGAAGACCTTGCCTCCAACAGTGATGCCATGTCATCCCCACAAAAGGAACAATGGCAAGAGGCTATGGAAATTGAGTATTAATCTCTTCTCTCTAAAGGTACATGGGTTCTAACTGAGTTACCACCTGGATGTACTACTATTAAATTCAAGTGGGTTTATAAGACTAAAACAAAAGCAAATGAAACATTTGAAAATTTTGAAGCAAGGCTAGTTGCCAAATGTTTTTTACAAATTGCAGGAGTTGATTGTCGAGAAACTTTCTCACCTATTGATCCTATTACTAGTACTCAGGTCTTGTTAGTTTTTGTTGTTGAGTTTGATTCGGAAGTTCATCAAATGGATGTGAAAACTGCTTTTCTTAATGGGAAATTAAAGGAAGAGATACACATGGAGAAACTTAAGGGATTTGCATGGTGAGAGCTATGGTAGGAGAGTAAGAGCTAGAGAGAGAGAGAGAGAGAGAGAGAGAGAGAGAGAGAGAGAGAGAGAGAGAGAGAGAGAGAGAGAGAGAGAGAGAGTCACAATGTGGGAATTCCAACAGTCACAATGTGTGACCAACCTTTCCTTCATTCAAAGGTCACTGAAAGAATAAAGAATGTGTGACCGTGATGGGTGCCTACCACCTACAGTGTGTAGTGATAGGTATTGTCAGTGTAATAATACACAGGCGGCTAGGCGGAGGCACCTTTAACCCCAATAACCTTCCACTTAAAGAAAAATCTGTCCTGGTGAGGAGTGAAAAGAAAAATAAAAGACAATACAACATGTACACATGTATAACAGGATGAGGAA
Organism: Lygodium microphyllum; assembly: GCF_053477565.2. NCBI lineage: Eukaryota > Viridiplantae > Streptophyta > Polypodiopsida > Schizaeales > Lygodiaceae > Lygodium > Lygodium microphyllum. The sequence continues at coordinate 101,463,630 of NC_141150.1, read as the reverse complement.
AGACGTCATAGCACTCATAGAATCCGAATGCAGGGTAGGGATAGTATCAATACAAAGATCATGAACCAAACAACCCAACCAAATGGACTACTTGCAAGCCTCAGTGGTTGCAACATACTCGGCCTTTATAGGAGAAAGGGCCATGCATTTCTGCACCCTGCACATCCATGAAACCACACCTCTAGCATAAGCGAACACATAGCCAGAAGTGGACTTCCTACTATCTGCATGTCCTACATAATCAAAGTCAATGTACCCAATGACTCCTGTATCTTGGCTACCATAGCACATGTGCATATCTGTAGTGCCCTTCAGGTATCTCATGATATCCTTCATGACATCCCAATGCTTCTTGCTAGCTGTAGCCATATAGTGTGCCACAACACCAAACTGCAAAGGTAATATTTAGATGAGTGGCTATCATGGCAAACATAAGACTGCCTATTATAGATGGACAGGGAATCTTGGCCACCTCGTTCCTCTACTCATCTACCTTCATACAATCAACCTATGATACCTTTACATAAGAAGGCAATGGATAGCCAATAGGCTTCACGTCGTTCATGTAGAAGCACTCAAGGACTTTATGAATGTACTCCTACGACAAGTAGATGAGTCCTTGATGCATGTCGTGTCTAATGCACATACCAAGTATGTGAGAGGTCTGTCCCCTTGAGTTGAGCCTTAAGAGCATCTAGCTCATCATGAGATTTTCCTACTAATAGCATGTCATCCACATAGAGTACTAAAATACAAGTACCGATCCATAGCACTATGGTTGTAGCCTTGTGATTGCATAAAGGAATCGAACTTATGATACCATTCCCTAGGTGCCTACTTCAATCCATAAAGACTTTTCTTCAACTTGTACACTAGGTACTCCATGCCAGGCTTTGCAAAGCCCTTAGGCTGCTCCATGTAAATCTCATCATGCAAGTCCCCATTTAAGAAAGCTATCTTGACATCCAATGGCAGTTGTAACTGCCTCAATCCAAAAGTGCTAGGGTAGGCCTGCATGGCTAAACATACTATGAACCCTTTCCTGGATGGTCCTATTAATCGGCTTAGCCATACCATTCTAGGGAGGGGTGTTAGGGGGTGGTCAACTAATGCTTTATACCCCTCTCATCACATAACTTCTCAAAAGCACGTGATACATATTCATCCCCATTATCTAACCTAAGGCATTTCAGCCGATTCTCAGACTGGTTTTCTACCAAAGCAAGTAATCTCTGAAAAGCTGCCAAGATAACAGGCTTCTGCTTTATGGGATAAGCCCATATCTTACGTGAAAAATCATCTATGAAAGTAACAAAATATTTTGCACCACCCATAGACTGACAGGGCATGTGCCCATAGACATCATAATGAACCAAAGCCAAGGGCTCACTCATGCATGACATACTAGACTTCTTATGCGTAGAACTAGTTTGCATGCCATAAAGATAATGATCACAAGAATCAAAATGAGAATAGTCAAGGGGTGGTAAGTACTGCAGACCAAAAAGCATTTTCATTCCCTTAATAGACATGTGCCCCACACGGGCATGCCAAAGAGATACATGAGGTAAAGACCCCATAGACAAAGCATGATCAATCATAGATCTAGAAACAACTAAGAGATAGAGGTTGCCAGCCTTGGCACCTCTCGCAAGCACAAGCCTGCCACGAGTAATCTTCCATGTAGAGTCTCCAAAAGATACATGATATCCTGTGTTATCAAGTTGTCCAACAGACATGAGACTACGTGTCAATGCAGGTACATGATGTACATCATGCATAACAAAACTTCTATCAGAAGGACATTGCAACCTAACATCACCAATGGCGACAATCTCAAGAGACCTATCATCACCCAAGTGCAGAGAATCCAAAACAGAATTATATGAATGGAACCACTCTCAGCAAGGTGTCACTTGAAAGGATGCACCTGAGTCCAAGAGCCATCACTGTACATACATAAAGTGTATCTTTGTCATCTGCAAAGAACTAGATGAAGCTTGTACAAGGATAAAATCCCCATCAAAATCCTTGGGCTGCATAACATTGATCTCTTCAATCTTAACACTTGACTTAGTAGATACTATTTTGCAATCAGAAGACTTATCTTACACTTTCTCTTTTCCCTTGTCTTTGCGCCTTTCATTGCATAGGTCATGACACTGTGGCCTTATGTGTCCTTTCTTCCCACAATGAAGCCCTCTCTGATACTATCCTATTGATTACAGACCAACTAGTTGGAGCCAACCCCCTGATGAATGACACAATAAAGAGGCAAGCGTTAGAACGAGTCTAGAGGTACGTGAGAAGACAGAAGGCAAAAATCAAAGCTGAGAATGAGCTTGCAGCAGAAGCCTCCTTTGACACCCTAAAAGAACTCTTTACAGAAGTCCCCATGGCAACTCAAGGTCCCCTTCCTAGTCAGATTCGTCTTGGAAATATTGATGATAGGCCGGCAAATGTAGTCCCATTGCCAGTTTTTAAGGGAGAGTACAATGAAAACCCTGATCTTCATGTAGCAAAATTTATGGTAGCATGTGTGGCTAACAATGCCAGAACTCCTGAGCATTGGTTAGCAATATTCCCCGCCACTTTCAAGGGCGTGATGTTTCAGTGGTATGAGAGACAAGCAGCAGGAACTTTTGGCACTTGGGACAATTTGAAGTTGGCGTTCCTCACTAAACTCAGGCATGAAGGTTTTGAAGAGTGGATGCGAGAGGAGTTCATGAACCTAAGTCAGTACTCTGGAGAAAGAGTAGAATCTTATGTCTTGCAAATGGAATCCATCCTGAAGAAATGGACTAACAATCATTTGGACGAAGGAATCCAGAAAGGAGTGTTCCTTAGGGGTCTACAACCAGAAGTTCTCAAGTTTGTGGTATTGAGAAGACTAGTCAATCTGCAAGCTGTAGTGGAAGGTACAAGATTGTATGATGAAGTTGAAGCAAGGATGTCAATGACTCCATGAAGAGGAGTCTTACCTCCTCCCATGCCAAGAATGGTATACCCACCAAATGCAGTCCCAGGGATAGTTCCCTACCCTTATCCTCAGATGCAAATAATTTCGCAGTATAATGCACCTAATCCACTATGGTCGCCGCAAACGACAGTGCCTCAAATGATGGTTCAACCACAACAACAATGGCCTTAAACAGTTCCTCCAATGGCAACTCAACAATAGTGGAACCCTACCAACTGGAATCAACAACCCCAAGTCTCAGCAGGAGCTCCGAATCAGAGGCAGAACAGAGGACCTTCTGGATCGACCCAACCAGTGTATGCAGTAATTACAGAAGCTTCCCAAAATCCTACAACAAGTACTTCAGGAGATAAAAATCTGAAGGACTACTTATCCAACTCAGTTACAAGTATCAGTGATTACAGAGCAGCTATAGATGCGGAAGGTGAATATTGCCAATATATCCACTCATGTGGGAGCTGGAAGAGATGTGATGCGCTCTAATACATGGTGTGAAAAGTGTCAACAAGCAGGACATTTAATCACTGAATATACTCGAAAACCAACCATTCCTAGGGCCTTCTGTTTCTACTGTTTGTTGAAGAACCATACAGAGGATATTTGCTCTCTGAAAGAGATGCATGAACGAAGACAGAATGATGAAAATGCAAGATTCAACTTGCTGGAATCCAAAATGACAACACAAGATATTGGACCAAAGCCTAGAGAATTTGGTCCTAATTTCGGTCCAAGGAGGTTTCCCTCTCAAAGTTACAGAGGATGACAGTCTGGCGGTGGTCAGAGATCAGACGTGGAATGTTACATGTGTGGAGAAAATGGACATATCTCCCCAAATTGTCCAAACCCTAGACGATCTATGGATTACAAGCCCTTATGCAGCCGATGCAAAGGAGAAGGCCACACTGCAAAGGACTGTCCAAGTCCAGCCCCTGTAAAGGCCAATGGAAGGTACAAGAGCCTGCCTCCAATTTGCTAGAGTTGGAAGTTGCTGCTGTCACGTGCACCAAGAAGAAGGAACCAATTGTTCAGAACAAAAATAATTCTCCTGCCAAGACTGTGAAGTCCAACTTGCCAATAGAGGGACAGAGCAGTACAGGACAGAACAATGCAGTACAGAGCAATGTAGTGCCACAGAGAGTTACAGAGACAGTCCCAAAGACAGGACCAGAGGTCTAGGAGATAGATGAGACAGAAGCACCTCCAGAAACAAAAGAAGTGCCGATGCTACAATTATTAGAAGAAAAAGGAAAGATGAAAATGGGTGTAGCCCCATTTCCTAGCAGGCTGGAGAAGCCTGTGGATCCTATCAAAGATTATGACTTGGTCAAAGACCTAGACACTTTTAAACCAAACTTAACATTCCGATAGTTGCTAATGCTGTCTCTTAGCTATCAAAAGAAATTCAAAAGCATCTTGACAAGAAGACGTGGGCTAAGGATCACTCCTTCAATAGCGATTAAGACCAATAAGGCCTCGGAGCCTGTAAAGGAAGTAGATGTGGCTAATGCCTTCCTAAATCCTGGAATCCCAGAGATTAGTGTATGGATAGAAGGATGCTTTATTTCAGATGCATTGATTAGTGGAGACTCATCAGTAAACATAATGACGGATGTGACAATGAAGGACTTAGGGTTGCAAGGAATTCAACATACACAGTGGCTTATCAGATTGGTGGACCAAAGCAGAGTCAAACCGTTGGGCATACTCCCATGCGTTAAAAAAACCCTTCCAAGAAGAGACTATTGGCTGACATATCTAGTGGTCAAACCAAATTCTTATGGAACCTCATAACCTTTGCTATTGGAAAGACCTTGGGATTTTGAAGCAAGAGCCATGACAGACTGGTTCAAAGGAACCCTAACCCTAGGTAGAGGACCCAACAAAGCGGTGTTAAAGCTGTATGGATCGCAAAAAGGCAATGGATCCACATCCATCAAAGTCATAACTGACTCCTCCAACGAGGTAACAGATGGTACATCAGGAGATAAAGAGGCTATTAAGCAGATCTTTCCTTAGAAAACAGAGGCACAGTCCCCAACAGTGGGCACTGTAAGCCAACTGTCAAGAAAAGTTAAATCCTTGTCCATGGGATAATATCTCTTGCCTCAACTAGAATTAACTTCTGAAATCACCTTTGACAGTGAAATAGAAGCATGGATGTACTGTTCTCCCTATTACATGGCAGTCGCAGAAATAGAGCAGAGGCAGAACAGTTACAGAGCAGATACAGAGCAGAGACAGTATAGAGACAATACAATTACAGAGCAGAGACAATACAATTACAGAGCAGAGACAGAACAGATACAGAGCAGCAGATACAGAGACAGTAACAAACAGAGAGCCAGAGCCAGAGTCAGAGGAGCAGAAGCAGAGTCAGAGGAAATGACAGAAGCAAAAGCAGATGCAAAGGTAGAAGATATGTTCTTCTCCTACAGAGCCTCTACAGAAGCAGAGACAGAGCCTCCAAAGGAAGAGAATGAAAATGATGAGGAAGAAAATGAATCAGGTTATGAAAGTGCAGATGAATAATTTGTTGAGATATCGAGCTCCACTCGTGATATGCCAAGGTGACCGTTGTGCATTTATGTCACTGACTTGTCAGTTGCAGATGCGGTTGGTACACCGCCCATGAATAATAGCTACATGATAGCTATCCTTATCTACTCTAGTTCATGGCGCAGTTAGTATGCCACCTTAGTTAGTTGAGTTTGGTTTGAGACCCATATATAGGGATCTTCTATTTCCTTATACTAGAGTTCTTTTTGGCTTACACAACTAAGAAGAGGAAAACTGTTTTCAGCCTCCACCTCTGTGTGTATTCCCCCATTGTGCAAGCAAGAAAGCTACAAGTGAGACTCCTTCCTTCTCTCCCACAATCTTGACATGGTATCAGAGCCTTGTTCGTGGTAAGGAGCTTAAGAAAGCAAGCCAAGCTTGTGGTGTTCTGGTTGAGACACCCTTCGCGGTGAAGCAAGAGGGTAGTATATGTTGCGGGTAAGGGCTTTAGCCCTCGGCGACCCTGTTTTTTTTATTTGAGGCCATTTCGGGGCCTGTTTTGGAGGCGGAAGTTTTCTGCATGCACTCAGGAAAAAGCCCTATTTTATGCTGTGCGACCACTGTTCTACAGGTCAGTGAAAAGTTACCACAAATATTGCATCGTATGCTTGTGTGCAGAGACATTGGGAGTTACAGAATCATCCTTGGTTCCTGTATATGCAAAATCGTCACTAGGAAGTGACTGTGTGGTCAAATACCACTTTCGCCAGTTTTGCAGATTTGCCCTTATGAGGCTAAAGCTGTGTTCTTTGCAGTGACAGAATTTTTTGCAGTGTTCTGTAATGGCGTCTGATTCTCTTTCACAGATTGTCACTGAAAAGCTTGACAAGAACAACTTCCAAGCATGGAAGTTTAGAATGACGAATTTTCTTATGGGAAAAGGATATTGGGAATTTGTTGCAGGAAATGAAGAAGAACCAGTTCTTCCTGATGTTCCCAATCAACAGCAAATGCAGGCATTTAAAGCATGGCATGAGAGAGCCAGGAAAGTTATGTACTGGCTATCTATTAGCATTTCAGACTCTGTGATTGTGCATATTCAAGATGCAAGTACGCCAAAGGAGGCATGGGATACTTTGTCAAAAATGTATAGCACAAATACACAAGCCAGGAAAATGCAGCTCAAGCAAGAGTTGCACAATGTGCAAAGAGAAAATATGAGCATCAATGACTACCACATGAAGGTGAAGAAGATTGCAGATGCACTTGCTTCCATTGGGTCGCCAGTGGAAGATGATGATTTAGTTTCTGTGACCTTGAATGGTCTAGGAAAGGATTATGCACATTTCGAACATCCATTTCCGTCCGTGAAAGATTTCCTGATTTTGAGGAGTTGATTGCTCTTCTAATTTCTGAGGAGCAGAGAAATGGTGGTGCATCTTCTTCATGAGGAACTTCAAAAGAAGCTGTCTTCTACTCAAATGCTGGAATAGGTAGAGGCAGAGGTAGAGGAGGCCGATTTGGAGGCCGTGGTAGAAATCAGAATATGCAGCAAACTCAAGAAAACCAGTCCTATGGAGGAGGACGTGGTAACTCTAGAGGCAGGGGGAGCCAAAGAGGTCGTGGTGGATGGCAAAGAGGCCAAAATGCAAACAGTAATGTTGAATGCTACTACTGTGGTAAAATGGGTCATATGGCTAAAGACTGCTATAAAAAGCAAAATAACATCATGAATGGAAAACTGCAATAAGGGAATTATGCATCTTCTAGTAGATAGGGTGATGACAGAAATGAGCATTTGTTTATGGTGCAGCACATGAATAATTCTGTGACAAGTGCAGAAGAAAGCAACAATGTATGGTATGTTGACTCAGGTGCATCAAACCACATGACAGGTCATGCAGAATGGATGGAGGATGCAAGGAAAATGGAAAAACCAAGATTTGTGGAGACTGGTGATGATACTGCACATCCTATTGTGCAGATTGGAAAAATTCATTTGTCTATGCAGGATGGGAAAAAGAAATACATGTCCGATGTATTTCATGTCCCGAATATCACCAAGAATCTGGTTTCTGTTGGTCAAATGGTTGAGCAGGGGCTTGCAGGTCAGATTTAATCCTCATGGATGCTTTGTTGAGGATATGAAAAATAAAGGTCGCTTGATAGCAAAAGGAAAGAAGAAGGGTAGAATGTTTATGTTGGATGCAGACATGTCTGAATTGAGTGCAGCAATGTTTGCACATGGGACCGGTGTAGTTGCAGATATTGATATCTGGCATAAACGCATTGGTCATGTTAATGTACAGCGACTTAAATCAATGCAGGCCCAAAATATTGTTGCAGGATTGCCTAAATTCAAGGTTGCAGAAATGCATAAGGTATGTGAAGCCTGTCAATTTGGAAAACAGGCAAGGAAACCATTTCCTAGACATGTTCAAGAGAGTAAGAAGCCATTGGAATTAATCCACTCTGATGTGTGGACTACTAAAGCTGCATCTCTTGGAGGCTGTCATTATTTTGTCACTTTCATTGATGACTATGGCAGAAAAGTTTGGGTGTATTTTATGAAAAAGAAAAGTGAAGTTTTTGGGCATTTCAAAACTCTTAAAGCTATGGTTGAAAAAGAAACAGGCCTGCAAATAAAATACCTAAGGTCAGATGGAGGGGGAGAGTACCTCTCAAATGAGTTTGCAAGGTTCCTGCAGGAGCATGGCATAAAGCAGCAATATTCATGCAATCATACCCCACAACAAAATGGAATTGCAGAAAGGAAAAACAGGCATATTGGAGAGGTATCTCGTGCCATGCTCAACGAAAAAGACTTGCCAGATTTTTACTGGGCTGAAGCAGTTGCTACAGCAGTCTATATAATGACCACTACAGCAATACATGGGATGACTCTAGAGGAGAGGTATACTGGTAGGAAACTAGATATTTCTCATTTGAAAATTTTTGGTTGCATTGTCTATGTACATGTGCCAGATGAGTTGAGATCCAAGTTGGATCCAAAAGCTGAGAAGTGCATCTTTATTGGTTACTCTCTGCAGCAAAAAGGGTATAGATGCTATAACCCTTCTACTCGTAAGTTTACAATGAGCAAAGATGTTGTTTTTGATGAGATGAGTAGCTGGTATAAACCAGTAAATGTGATTGATGATGTAGATGCACAAAATGGTAATGCTGTATAGAATTCACAGCAGCAGTCACAAAATATTAGTGGACCTGGAGCGTCCTCTAGTAGTGGTTCACATTCTTCGCCATGGACAGGCAGATTGAGATCAGGAGAATCTTCTCAAAGCAATGCAGATAGTGGTATGCAGGTATCACGAAAAGGAAAAGAGAAGGTTGATCAGCCCATGTTTGATGTGAATGCAGGTCACTCTTATGTGGATGGTGAATCCAGTGGCTCAGAATAGAGCATTGATGATGAGTTGGGTATTCCTTCTATTGTTACACCTGGAGTAAGGAAGACCGGGGATGTTTTGAGAGCACCAGGGAGTGAACCTATTTTGCGCAGGTCTACGAAAACTAGGTATCTTGTGGATAGGCTGAAATATGATGGATTTACAGCCATTCACTATGCATATATGGTCAAAGTGATACAAGAACCAGAACCCACTTCTTTTGAGCAAGCCATGGGAAAAGAAAAATGGGAGAAAGCCATGGATGAAGAAATAGATGCCTTGGAAGCAAATGCTACATGGGAATTGGTACCTTTGCCTAAAGGTAAGAATGCAATTGGTTGTAAGTGGGTTTATAAGGTGAAGCACAATGCAAATGATTCTGTGAATAGATACAAGGCAAGATTATTAGTCAAGGGGTATGCACAAACATATGGCATTGACTATGAAGAAACATTCAGTCTGGTTGCAAGGATGGCAACCGTAAGAGCAGTCATTGCTATGGCTGCATCAAAGGGATGGTCTTTACATCAGATGGATGTAAAGAATACCTTCTTGCATGGTGATTTGCAAGAAGAGGTCTATATGGAACAGGCAGCAGGTTATGTGCATGCTATTCATCCTGAGTTTGTTTGCAGGTTGAAGAAAGCCTTGTATGGCTTGAAGCAAGCACCTAGAGCATGGTCTGACAAGATAGAACAGTATCTTGTCACTATTGGCTTTCAGATTTCCAAGGTAGATTTCTCACTTTATGTGAGAAAAACAGAGAAAGGTATTATGCTACTTGTCATTTATGTTGATGATTTGATTATGACAGGTGGCAGCGATGAAGATATCCTTCATGTAAAAATGCTATTGAAGCAGAAGTTTGAGATGAAGGATTTGGGAGAGCTACGTTATTTCTTGGGCATTGAGGTGATTAGATCACCAAGTGGGATACAGCTCTTGCAGAGGCAGTATGGATTGGACATGCTGTCCAAATATGGGATGACAGGCTATAAGCCTATTTCAGTTCCTTTGGAGCAGAATGTGAAGCTGAGCGCAGATGCAGGTGAGCTTCTGGAAGACCCTACTATGTACAGACGCATAGTAGGAAGCTTGATTTATATGACTATTACTAGGCCAGATTTGAGCTATGCTGTTGGACTGGTAAGTCAGTTTATGCAGGCTCCAAGAAAACCGCATTTGGATGCGGCTAGACACATATTCAGGTATGTGAAGTCCACATTGCAGTATGGACTATTTTATGAGACTGGGGTTTAGATACAGTTGCATGGATACACTGATGTTGATTGGGCTGGTAGCATTTGTGATAGACGATAAGACTGAGTGACAGTGACAGTAGTGAGCTATGAAAAGACACTGTAGTGGCTCTGGTGACTCTTCATATCAGTCATACCTCTTGGGAGGTGCATCCATGACCTAAGAAGGATTATTGAGAGTTATTATGAGAGTATTGTAGTGAGGATATGATGTACTATTGATAGAGAGAGAGAGAGAGAGAGCCAGAGATAGCCAATTCTATCAAAACAGTGTAACTGTATATGAGAGATTGAGAGAGAGAACTATGAAGACATTGAAGATGAATACTATGTGATTGATTTCCATTTAAAGATGGTGTATTATTTTGTGTTCTTTGTTATATTGATGGATTTTATGAAGATGTTGAAGATTATGGTTGATTCTATCAAATCCGTGCGAGATATCTACTATGATGCTGCGTGAAGATTTGATGTTTCCTTTGTTTTGATGATCAAAAGAAGGAAATAAAAGCTTATTGATGTTACAATATAGATTTTCTTGCAAGAGAATTCCCTTTTCCTTGGTGTTCCTCTTGGGGCTCCAGTATTCCATCTGAATGGCGCCTCAAGCTCCTCCTCCTGTTCACTATGTCCCATTGATAAGTAGGGATTATTCTTCCCTATTGACTTTTGAGCCTATCACAAAAGCTAGCCTTGCAACTTTTGTGGTTGCTTCACTCCCTTTGATTCTAGATGATCCATCCTTGTGTGATGAGTTTCTTGCATCATACAATAAGAAATTGGGCTTGGTTCGTGGTACTTCCATGGTTTTGACACCAAGAGGGTTAGGGAAGACTTTGTCTCTTTCCTATAAATGAGAACCCTTTGTTACAGTCATACAATTATTCTCAAATGACGAGATTCTCAAGCTATATCAGAAGCAGACTAAAGAGGCCCTCGATGTCAAGAAGGTGATTAACACTTCAGGAGTGTCTTTCTCAATGATCACTGATCCTCTCTGGAAGCTAGTCTGCCAATTTCTCTAAGACAGGTTCATGCCTGCCAAAACACCATCCCACTATTTGTCCAAGGAGCTCTTCACAACTTCCAGGATGGTATTAAAAGGGGTTGCCATTGACTGGAGTATTTACCTTCTTACAAAAATGGACCAACATTTTTTCAAAGTGACCAGAGGGAATGTTACCAATGTAACTTATGGTTCATATTTATATGCTTCCTTGACATATTCAAGCCTTAAGAAGGGTGTACTACCCCCTTCTCCATATGATCCAGTACCTCCCTCTCCACCTTTAGAGGATTCAGAACCCATTGACATAGAGGATCTTGATTCCCCTCCTCCATTGGTCATTCAGCAAAAGCGCTTGAAGCGTGTGGCAGATAAAGTTCCACCAATCATTCCTTCAGTGTCAGTTCTTGCTACCTCTAGAAGTGACCTTCCTGCCTACCTCACATGCAATAACTTATTCAGGGCACATCGAGAGGGTTCTTTGGAAATCAGTTTCTTCGCTGAACAGTTTAGTGTCAGGGGATGCCATTCCTTTCCTTTGTAACGACGTCCATAGTTCTATTGAACTCTCAGTGACAACTTGTGTTCAACAGTTATATGCTTCTTTCTATGAAGAATTAATGCAATCCAAAGACCAGTTGCATAAGACAACCACAGAGTTAGCCTCCGCCAAAGACACTCTTGCTAATCTGTTTAAGCATATGGAGCAGCAGAAACAAATGATTGAGACTCAAAGAGAAGAAATATCTTCTTTGAAAACTCAGTTAGTAGAGGCTCAGTCAGAGGTCACTAGAGTTTCGAAAGAAAAAGATAAAATGTCCAAAGAAGCTTAAGAGTTTAAGACTCTTTTTGATACGAAACTGTCAACTTTGCTGACTACTCATAATACATTGGAATCCCAGGCTTCCCAGATTAACCAGTTGCAGGACCAACTGGCGCAGTCACGGTCCATTCCTCCAAGTCCCAATATTCCTATGATTCCTTCTATATCTCAGCAGGACTTGGCAGTTCTCCAGAGACAGGCCACATTATGTCCGTTGTTTCAAGATAAAGTGGAAAGATTGTAATCCAAGATGGATTTATTATGGTCTACATTTGAGCAATTTCAGGAGTATGTTCCTCCGGACCATTCCTTTTTTATCCACTATCAGTTGCAGAAGTTGGCCTTCTATATTATGCTCTTAATGATGGATCTCCCTCTTCTAGAGGATGGTTGGAGTGGGGCTTGGTCTTCTGATTTGCTGACAGACGTTGTCCATATGGTCTTTGAGGATTCTGTGATGACAGATACCATGTTGCTGTCTTACATGTATCTACAAGGTGATCTATTAATTTTAGATGATGTAGATATGGCTTGGTATGTGGGGGATGTGGTCTTACAAGCTGCCTTAAATGTCAACTATTTGGAGTTGAGGATAGATGACATGTTCTAGTGCTATTCTTCTAAAGTGGCTACTTGCCATGACACTTCATGGCATTCAATGATTGATTCTATAGTCTTGAACCAATGCCAGAATACAGCTTCTACTTATGTGCAAAGCACTAACCAACTGAGGGTGGATCATCTAGCTTATCTTTCCAAGAATCAATAATTTTATTCATCCTTCTTTGATGCCTACCATCGACGATCTGTTTTAGGTCCCTCTGTTCCTAGCTTATTGTACTATCAACAAATCCAACTCAGTAGCTATCTTACCTCTCCTTTTTCAACCTCAGGGTTTTCCTCAAATTCCAATCTTTACCTATTGTTATTTCATTGAAGATCGAGTCTTTTCCCCGTCTCCGCCATGTCCTTCTCCATCTATTCATATACCTTCTACTTTTTTTGCTTATCAATTGATACCTTTCCTAACTGATTCACTTAAATTTTCAGCCACTCCTTCTTTAGCGTATTCCTCATTTTATGATTTTGTATTCCCATCTCTTCATCCTCTTTTACTTATTCCACTTCCATCTCCTGTCACTTCTATTTCTCAACCCCCTCAGTTGGTTAGTGGGCACAAAGGATTTGATCAGCAGATTTCGAGAAGAAGAGGATGGAGCCTAACTGATTCTCTCATGGGACCACATATTAATTGGCCCTTAATTCCAAGGGACTGGACAACTGCTAGTCAAGCATACCAAAATTACATCCATTTTTCTCAACAATATTCACAATCTCTAGATCCTTCAGTGAGATTGACAACCCATTTTGCTTGGTACTTAGCATATATGCATAGGCATTCATATAATGATCAAAAGGCCATTCCAAAGCTTTGTACGAATGTCAATGTGAACATTGATTCCCAACAGTTGGATGTCCTATATTTTCATGCCCTTTGTCTACCTAGCAGATACCTTGTTTTGCTAGAACAGATGTGCTGCCTTTAGTTCTTTCAAAATCCTCCAAAATCCTTTGTAGATGAGTCTTTATCCCTAGATCACTTTCAAAATCATCAAGCCTTCAAGAGGGATCATCTTCATTGATACCCGTGGATGTATCTTTTGTGCTTCTTAATGAGACATTTTTTGGAGGTGCCATTTAGATGGTTGTGTTTGTGTGTGTGTTGTAATAATTTGTATGTGATGAGTTCGTGCTGGTTGAATGATTTGTTCGAGAGCTCTCTTTTCAACTATTGATGGTGATGGTGGATGGCAAGCCTACGATGGAAAGTTGAAGAACTTCTTATATCCTTTATAAATTTGTCATGACTTTTTATTGTTTATCAGATGTGTTAATGAATAACAAAGTTTTCGTTTAGTAGTATTATTTTCTAGAGATACAGGTGATAAGTTGGGGTCGTGGTTTGGGGTGATTATTGAAGATACTAAAGAAGATCAAATTGAGCTCTTTACTAAACTTATATTCTTCTTTTCCTTAGGTCATGAGGACGCTTCCTTTCTAAGTGTGGGGATATGTTGAGAGTGGAAAAAGACTGAATTTTTGATTGATTTTTTTTTTTAAAAGGTCTGAATGATTGATTTTTGGATGGATTTAGAGTGATGTATGATTGTTAATGGAAGTATTTGAGAGTTTTTGGATGATGTTGATTATGTTTTGGAAGTCTATGATGATTTTTGGTAAAAATACGAGGCTTTGTGATGTTCTGTAGGTTGTGTTGAGGTTCTGATTGGTTCTGATACCTTCTGTATAGCTTTTGTTTTGTTCTGGTTTTCTTATGTATGAAGCATGGATTGATGATTGATGGAGGTTGAAATATTTTGGAAGTTTATTGAATAGTTATTGATAGTTTGGAATGGTTTAATATGATTTATGAGGATCTATTGTTCTCTGATAACCTTTTGTAATCCTCTGTAAACCTTCTGTAGAGCCTCTGTATCTGTTCTGTCTCTGTTCTGTATCTGCTCTGTTCCTGTTATGTTCTGTTCTATAGATCTTCTGTAAGTGTTTTGTAGAATGTATGTGTGACTTTGGAAAAGTTTCTAGCTTGTGGAAATGATGAATCTAAGTTCAAAAGAGCTAAAATAAATGGAAGAAGCAGCTAATGAAGACTGAAGAGAAGACTGGAGTGATAGTGACAGTAGTGAGCTATAAAGAGACACTGTAGTGGCTCTCGTGCCTCTTCACATCAGACATACCTCTTGGGAGGTGCATCCACGACCTAAGAAGGATTATTGAGAGTCATTATTGAGTATTGTAGTGAGGATATGATGTACTATTGAGAGAGAGAGAGAGAGAGAGAGAGAGAGAGAGAGAGAGAGAGAGAGAGAGAGAAAGAGAGCCAGAGATAGCCAATTCTATCAAAATAGTGTATTTTTATATGAGAGATTGAGAGAGAAAACTATGAAGACATTGAAGATGAATACTATGTGATTGATTTCCATTGAACAAAAGTGGTGTATTCTTTTGTTGTTCTGATTTTCTTCTGTATGAAGCATGGATTGATGATTGTTGGAGATTGAAATATTTTGAAAGTTTATTGAATAGTTTTTTATAGTTTGGAATGGTTTAGTATGATTTATGAGGTTCTATTGTTCTTTGATGACCTTCTGTAACCCTCTGTAAACCTTCTGTAGAGCCTCTGTATCTGTTCTGTCTCTGTTCTGTATGTGCTCTGTTCTGTTCTATAGATCTTCTGTAAGTGTTCTGTAGAATGTATATGTGACTTTGGAAAAGTTTTCTAACTTTTGGAAAGGATGAATCTAAGTTCAAAATAGCTTAAAAAAATGGAAGAAGAAATTGCTGAAGACTGAAGAGAAGACTAAAGTGACAGTGATAGTAGTGAGCTATGAAGAGACACTGTAGTGGCTCAGGTGCCTCTTCACATCAGACATACCTCTTGGGAGGTGCATCCATGACCTAAGAAGGATTATTGAGAGTCATTATTTAGTATTGTAGTGAGGAGATGATGTACTATTGAGACACACACACACACACACACACACACACACACACACATAGAGAGAGAGAGAGAGAGAGAGAGCCAAAGATAGCCAATTCTATCAAAACAGTGTATCTATATATGAGAGATTGAGAGAGAAAACTATGAAGACATTGAAGATGAATACTATGTGATTGATTTCCATTCAAAAATGTTGTATTCTTTTATGTTCCTTGTTCTATTGATGGATTCTATGAAGATGTTGAAGATTATGGTTGATTCTATCAAATCCGTGCGAGATATTTACTATGATGCTGCGTGAAGATTTGCTGTTTTCTTTATTTTGGTAATCAAAAGAATGAAATAAAAGCTTGTTGATGTTACAAGATAGATTTTCTTGCAGTAGAATCCCCTTTTCCTTGGTGTATATGTTGAGAGTGGAAAAAGACTGAATTTTTGATTGATTTTTATTGTTTTTGAGGTCTGAATGATTGAATTTTGGATGGATTTAGAGTGATGTATGATTGTTAATGGAAGTTTTTGAGAGTGTTTTGGATGATATTGATTATTTTTTGGAAGTCTATGATGATTTTTAGTAGAAATACGAGGCTCTGTGATGTTCTGATAGGTTCTATTGAGGTTGTGATTGGTTCTCATACCTTCTGTATAGCTTCTATTTTGTTATGATTTTCTTTTGTATGAAGCATGGATTTATGATTGATGGAGGTTGAAATATTTTGGAAGTTTATTGAATAGTTTTTGATAGTTTGGAATGGTTTTAGCATGATTTATGAGGATCTATTGTCTCTAATGACCTTCTGTAACCCTCTGTATCTATTCTGTCTCTGTTCTATATCTGCTCTGTTCCTGTTTTGTTCTATTTTGTAGATCTTCTGTAAGTGTTCTGTAGAATGTATATGTGACTTTGGAAAATTTTTCTAACTTTTGGAAAGGATGAATCTAAGTTCAAAAGAGCTAAAACAAATGGAAGAAGCAACTGCTGAAGATTGAAGTGATAGTGACAGTAGTGAGCTATGAAGAGACACTGTAGTGGCTCTGGTGCCTCTTCACATCAGACATACATCTTGGGAGATGCATCCACGACCTAAGAAGGATTATTGAGAGTCATTATTGAGTATTTTAGTGAGGATATGATGTACTATTGAGAGAGAGAGAGAGAGAGAGAGAGAGAGAGAGAGAGAGAGAGAGAGAGAGAGAGAGAGCCAAAGATAGCCAATTCTATCAAAACAGTGTATTTGTATATGAGAGATTGAGAGAGAAAACTATGAAGACATTGAAGATGAATACTATGTGATTAATTTCCATTCAAAAGTGGTGTATTATTTTGTGTTCCTTGTTCTATTGATGGATTCTATGAAGATGTTGAAGATTATGGTTGATCCTATCAAATCCGTGGGAGATATATACTATGATGTTGCGTGAAGAATTGATGTTTTCTTTGTTTTGGTCATCAAAAGAATGAAATAAAAGCTTGTTGATGTTACAAGATAGATTTTCTTGCAGTAGAATCCCTTTTTCCTTGGTGTCTCTCTTGGGGCTCCAATGATTGTAGTAAAGAACAATGTAGTAACTTAAACCCCATCATCTATGAGAAATGGAACCAAAATAAATAGCCACACAATCTCATCTTAGTGGGGGGATTAAAAGTAGATGTGTAGGTAACTAGACTTGTTGCGAATCTTTGGGGTAGCCTAGATGGAGTTTTATGATTACAGGTATGTTGAGCTTCCTTCAACGAGCACGGTGAGGTGGACCACATAGAATTGACAATTAAAGGTACATCACATGCCCATAATACCTTTTATATGAAACCTACTCCATGCTAGACACTCAAATGATTTGATGTTTGTTTTTTTTCTCCTTGCAGAGTGAGCGCATGTATGGGGTGAAACAATGCAAATATAAGGGGCAATCATCGTGAACGCATGATGGGATTTTTTAGTGCAAGTTGCTATGTCGAGAAGTAGGTTTTGCCTTGCCTTTTTTTTCTATTGCTCCACTCGTACAAGTGGTGTGGTAATGTTAATTACACATGCCTTTTTAATTGCTATGATTGTAGTAGAGTGCATAAATTGCAATAAAGAATAAGGCAAAAATTTAAATCCTAGCATCTGGGTGAGGGTTGAAAGCACATGTAACTAGACTTGTTGCAGATCTTTGGGGCAGCCTGATTGGAGTTTTGTGATTATAGGTATGTTGAACTTCCTTTAGCGAGTATTGTGAGGTGGACTACATAGAATCAATGATTGAAGGTGCATCATAGACCCTACTAAACCATCTTCATTAGTTGGGAAAATTTTTCTTAGATGTGCTATATTTACGAGAACAATTAGTACCTTCTATATGGAACCTACTCCATGATGCTAGACACTAATATTATTTGATGTTTGGTTTGTTTTCTCTTGCAGCGATGTGCAAGTATATGGTAGAACAATGTAGGTCGATGGGGCAGCCTTTACAGACACAATATATGATTTCTTAGTGTAGGTTGCTGCATCAAGGTGTAGCAAGTTTTGCTTGGCCTTTTTTTCTATGTTGCTCCATTGGTATAGGTGGTGTGGAAATGCTGATTGCACAAGCCTTGTTAATTGCTACTATAATTTGGCACAATGCAAAAAGAGAGAGAGAGGTTGTAGTAGACCATGCGACTATCACAGAGAAAAGGGCGTGAAGGAGAGCCTGAAGAAGAGGAAGTATGCTGGGAGAAGATAATCTCGATACATAGAGTAGAGTAGGTAACTTTTTTTTTTGTTTGAAACTTTTTAATATTTAAAAGCATTGTGGGTCCCCTTGCCTCTACACACCCTAGTGTGACCCCAAATTTAGCAAGGGAATCTAATTTTTGCTTATGCCCCGCTTTCCCTTGCTTGGCCATGCATGCCCTAGTGTGACTGGGGGGCCTTATGGAGGAAGAAAGGGTCAATTACTTCAATAAAAAAACAAGTCAACTTGACACAATTTCTTATTGTGTTATTTGTTTGTGATAATGTAAAAGTGCAACGTGGACTGCAACATGATGTTTGACATGACTGTGGAAGAGCCATGAAACAAGAGGGTGCCCAATATACCTTGTTGGATCTGGAGTAGGGATTGGAGCCATGGAGGATTCAAGGAAAGTTGGCAACCTGAGAGGGACCAATGCTGGCTTTTGGACTCATTGGTGCTCACAAAGAAAGCATTGGAAATTGGATACATGTCATGATACTTATCTTGGATGTAAGCACATAAGAGTGACTCAATATTGTTACAATAGTGATATTTGAGTTGCATGAGGTCCATGCTCATCATTAGGATGTCAACACAAAGCATAAAACTATATTAGTTGTGATTGAAAAGGGTTTAGAGTGGAAGATATCAAGTGTCATTCTAGAGGTAGCAGAACTCTGTCACCCTGCAACACTTGCAATTAAAAGATGGGAAGATGATGTTCGCACACACCAGTGATGGAACGCCAGTGATGAGGAAGAGAAAGCTACAATAATGCAAAAAGAGATAGTTGCAAATCCTCTATAATTTGTTGTTGTTGTTGATCTTGCAATGCCATCCTTGCTAACTCATTAGTTTGTAAATTTTGAAAATGGTCCCAAGTACCCAACTACAAGAAACGAAGTTTCAATCCTATTGGAATATCCAATGTCATATCTTTAAAATTCAAATGGGCACCTCGTGATGAGCCAATCAGATCCCAAAGTCATTGAAAACACTTGACACAGAATGATATAATAGGGATGTTGAAAAATTCCCACTTTTACTTCAAAGGGGGCATGGAGAACTTCAAATGTATTATAAACATGTTTATTGCCAAAAATTATAAACTTCAAATGAATGATAAACATGTTTATTGTCACCAAAAGTTATTGAAATTTCTTGAACATGCTATCAATAAGGATTGATTGTGCTTGATAAATTAGAACTGATAAAAGAAAAAGAACATCAAGAATCCAACAATACTTCTACATTCAAACCATTAATTTTGTAACGTGTCCCCCTGTCCACTTGCAGGACACGTCTTAGCAGCGCATCGGGAAGAGATTCTAGAAAGTGCCGATCGATACTCCCAAGGAATGTCACGGGGTTTGCGATCTAGGTCTTCCTGAGTCTGGCATGAAGCGGAAGCATTCTGGCCGTTCCCACTTAGGACCGACCTGAATCAGGGTTTTCCTAATGGTCAAGTTCCTAGAAGGTAACTACTTTACGCAGAAACGTCAGGGTCGAAGCGGATTTATACTGCACTTGGTTCAAGGAGAATGGGAAATGAGAGGGATGTGAAGCTAAACCTATCTGCCCATAAGGCATAGTCCCATTCCGTTCTCCTAAAACAGCATAAATCGGGACTCTAGCTTTATAGATTCTAGGCCATTATTTTCGTCGCTGTCAATTCCTTTGAGAAAAGTTTCCGGCCAACGAGGACCACCCTTTCATAGGACGGACCCAGGGTCACATCCACTGCACTTTCCTTAGGTTGCTTTAGTTATCTAATTACCTACCACATTTAGTTTGACAAGAAAAAAATAGCTTCCTTAATTAACCAATTAATCACTGGTTCCTTCACGTAACTTAGGCACTAACATAGAAAAATAATGTCAAGCAAGTTCCTTTTCAACATTTGATATTTATTTATCAGTCTTTGGAATACATCATATAATCCAGCCCGAAGGCTATTCCATAATCCGTCTAAAGGCGATTCTAGCAATCCTTAGGGATCACTATTCCAAGTTCCACCCGGTGACTAGTATGCGGGCCTCGAGATCCCATCTTAAGTCACATTGGCCTCTTGTGTAGGATCTGGAGGCAAGGGATTTATGGCCAAAGCCCCCCTGGCACCCAGGCGTCCTCTTGCACCAAGCAGCACCCATGGAGAGACCTCTTGTGGCGGGTTCGGTCCACGTACCCGGCCGGCTAACAACCCCCTTGGATAGGGTCAGGTAGATAGTCAGGGGTAACTGATGCTGCCTCTCCCTCCAGGCTTTCAACCTGAAGCATTAGTTATTTTCCAGCATTAGTTCCTTGAGCAAATAAGAATAAACAATGCTCCTAAGTATACAACACAAGCACTCCAGTGGTCGTTTATACGGCCAACTGCTAAGGTGTGAATCCTTTTCTCCGAATACATCCAGCATTCGATCCGGGATCAATTGCAACTTGGCAAGATCCCAAGGGTTTCGTAAGCTAAGTTGCTTGTTTACCCTTTATCCTTGGGTTAGGGTTTATACCCTTTTGACCCAAATTGTTTCCATCTTAGATTTCCTTAAGTTATAGACAATAAATCTTGGGCAAGCTTATTGCCGTAACTTGGTTGGTTAACTGCTTTCTTGGAAAATTCGTATCTCCCCTAACTTGGCAAATAAGTCCAAGGAAGAGTGGTGTAGCAAGATGAGAGCGGAATTTAGGAGACGGCAAGTGCTTAAAAATAGCTAAAAATTATGAATATCAAGGGAAAAATATTCACTGTCAAAGGCGGCGGCTCGATCTAGGACGATTTTAAGCGTCAAAGTGCTTTAAAGGCGCCCGAGCGACACTTGTTGATTTTTCATAATTTTTCAGACGGTCGTGCGGGTTGACACGAGCTACTGGCCAATGCGGGATGCTAAACCGGACGCCCGGGATTTTTCAGAGCTCAATTCGGAGTCCGGACGGGGAAATGGCCAAGGAAACGGTCAAGATATGAAAAGGTGGACACTTGGGAGGCCAAATTTGAGCATGCCTTTTGAGTTTGGACCCCCCCCCAAAAATTTTATGCACCTTATGAAGCAAAAAACGTGGAGAGAGAAT
The DNA here is from genome assembly GCF_053477565.2 of Lygodium microphyllum. Taxonomy (NCBI): domain Eukaryota; kingdom Viridiplantae; phylum Streptophyta; class Polypodiopsida; order Schizaeales; family Lygodiaceae; genus Lygodium; species Lygodium microphyllum. The sequence goes on along the minus strand of NC_141150.1, from coordinate 101,442,367 downwards.
GAAGAGGAATGAAAAAACGTGATCAACAGAGGGCGCCATTTTTTTCGCCATGGATGGAGAGAGGGCATCATGGCTGCTGCAAACAACCCCCCCAATGGATTATGGGGCTTCATTCCCCTCTGTCTGTGGACTCTATCGCCGCCTCTCGCCCGAGAAATGGTGGTCTCTATGAAGAATTCTGATTTCAGTCTTTCTCTCTCCTCCCTCTCTCTCTTCTAAAGGCAAGTTCATGTGGGGAGAAGAAGGAAGAAGAAAGAATGATGGAGGCTTGTCCGGCATGGATCGGATTGCTCCACGGGCTGGAAATGGTGATTTGTGATGTTGCTGGACATGAAGTGCTGCTGATTTCCAAATCTACAGCCATGGACATGAAACCCGAAACACGCAAATAAGCGGTAATTTAAAATTTTCAAAGGAAATTTGAGATTTTATGGCTTTTGATTGATGAAATGCTGTTCATGTGGGATAAAAATTGTTCATGTTACTGTTTTCTATGAGTTCTTGCTGGTCATAATCAGAAAATCAGAAAAATATGCATCTTGTGGTTCAAAATAATAAGCTAAAACACGTAAAACATGAAAAAACAAGAGAAAATGAGGGTTTTTGGCATATAAATGGGGAAAACCGTCGATACACATCAACTAATCTTTCAATTTTGTTGCAAATGAACTAAGGGCCACAGCCCACAAACTGGTTTTCATTTTCAGCAATTTAAAAAAATACAAGAAAATGAAGAAAATGGGGAAAAATGATAAAAACACCATGAAAAATAGGGGAAAAATACATTTGGGGCTACGAAAAATATAGAAAAATAGGATTTATGTTTGTTGATGTATAGCAAGGCTGGGGCATGAAGTTATGCTTCAGTTCAGCCTTGTTTATATGTGGTAGTGTGTGTTTCCTTCCTTTCTCCACATAAAAATGGCAAGGAAACCCTGAAAGAAATGAATGCAATGATGCACTATCAACGGGGAAGGGTAGAGTTGTGGAAAAATGGTTAAATGCCGTTGAGCATGAGGAATAATTTGCTGATTTCTATGCATAGCATTTAGGACGGGTGATAATTAAGATTAAGAGCTTAGTAGCACGAGGATCACTTCGGTGCTAAGCCCATGCAACGAAGCACAAAGCGGTTAGAAAGAAAAGCATGAAAGAGATGTTTTGCACTTGCACGCTGCTGGTTTTTAAAATGTTTGAGCACTAGGCATCCACCTCTTTGCATAATCATTTAGAGGAAATTAAAAGTATCAATGATCAGCTCCTGGACATGCATTGCAATTGGTTTATGAGGACATGACCTACGTTGAGAGGCAGTGAGGTTCCTATGCTGTAGGCTAGTCGTGGGATCATAAAGGGGAAGTCAAGTAAGGACAATGGTACATTCCTGGATACGCTTATTTGGTACCTTGAGCGACTTTTGTGAGAAATGTCTAAATGTTGAGCGGCGCATCGAGGGGCCAATCCCCAAGGTGTAGGAGAGTCGCAGAGGGTTGACGGCATTCAGCCGTAGGAGGAACCCCATGTGTATGTGATTCGAGCCTTTTGGCTATGTGAAAGGGACTCCCTCTGAGGAGCAATATTGGGTTAGGATCAGTTGGACTACAACGTATTACAAACGCAATGTTTAGGAAGGCAGAGATTTTGATAGACGCTCCTGGCCGCGAGGCCGAGGGGGTTGTCTTGCGCATAGTGACGAGGTCCGGCTAGTGCATGAGCCAGTGCCGGCCCGTTTTTAGGTCCATCACAAGATGACTACTTATCCTCTAGAAAATTAGACTTGTACTTAGAACTTGCCAACCTTGTTCTAAGGAGTGGCAATACTATTTTGTGATTTAGACACAAACCATGCGACGTTGCAACTTGTTGCACGAGATAAGTGTTGCACCTAACTTGTGGGATTATTTCTCCCATCAAACGGTATTCCCTGGTCAAGAATACCTTTGGTCAAGATGTAGGGTTTGGGAGTCCTCTTGACCCAACCCAACCCTAACCCTACTAGGCCGATAACGCTTTGGCCCTAGGGTTCCTAAATTCATATGGAAGTCTAGTATTTGGTCAATTGAACCTTAGGGTAAGAACCCTAGATCATTCTTGCATGGGCGTTTAGCTAACCCTAACATTCCATGAATGTGGGTAGGACCTTTGGGATCGTAAATATTAGGTTGGCATCCTAAGTGCGATACTAGGCAGAATTTTTAATGTAACTTAACCCTACCTAGCACTTTGAGGTGATCGTCATAAGCAATCTAATTGTACCTTTATGATTCTCATGTAAGCTATTTAATTATACCCGAATTACTTAGTTTGATCAACCCATGATTTAAGATGATCTTTCCTTTTAAAGATGTAAATACTTTCTTCTAGATTTGCAAGTACTTTCCCCTAAAAGATGTAAGTAACTAGAAGATAGGTGAGATGCATCATTTCATGCAAATATGCGATTTCAAGACCATAGACCTTTTCCTTCTATGCAGCTATAAGATCTACAATGATCGTTACTTTTCCTTGCCCTAAACTATAATGATTGACAGTTCAGAGCTAACTCTTATAAACCCTATATTGATGCAATGAAATCAAAGCTTTAATATTTTTAATGAAGATGCATTTAAACTTTGATAAGTAAAATCCATGCATGAGTGAATGCCATGAGTCCATCCTTGATTTAATCCTTCCTTCTATCACTTAACCCGACCTAAAATGTAACTATCTTCGCATGCAATGTGCAAAGTTCATAATTTCCTTTCCATGCATTGCGACTATTTGGACCATTGTTCAATGACCGTCTAAGATTATCTCATACACGAGTCACAACTAGGAAATTATTACCTAAGTGCATTATGTGTTATATGCACTGTTCTTTTTGTGAGGCAACAAGGATGCCTTTAGACCAATCCACCTTTTAACTTAAGCAATATGCATTCAAGAATGCAACTACCAAGACCATGCAAGTAATCGTCATGCAACTTAACTTGGTAATTCGATGTGAGCATATAAATTTTCCAATATATTCAAACTTGCCTACGTGAATTTAAAGACATGCTTAATGCATCCTTTCATGCAGGAATGTTATCAGAACCTGGGCATTAAGAATCGGGGCATTGTCTACTCGCGTACTCGGGTTGGAAGCTCCCGCATGTGCACCTCGCAACTTTTGCTTAGAAGCCATCGATGACATAGATCTCGACTCAACAAACTTCCTCTTGGCTCTCTTACGCATTACGAAGTCACTTCTCTTCGATATCCCCTCCTCTGCACATGACACAAGCCTTGCAGGACACGGTTTTAGAAACCCGGGAAAGCACAGGTAAACAAGGCTTATGGAAGCTTTAATGGAAGCTTCTAATAGAAGCTTCTAAGCCTCTGTCCATAGCAGATGACGTGGAGAGAGAAATTGATGATTGGGAAAATGATGGGGATGGAGGTGAGGATGACGACAATGATAATTATGATGGTGATGGTGGTGAGGACGGAGGCGGCAATGGGGCAGCAGCCCTGGCGGTGTGAAGGCAGCGTGGCGGTAGCAGCAACGGAATGATCCTCCCTCTCTTTTCTCCCCCTCAAGCTTGAGAGAGGGGGGGTTCATATAGCACTAAGGGGGGGGGCAATAGCCACACACGTGGCTAGTTGCATGCCTCCTCCCCCCCATGCTCTCCTACTCCACACCCACTCCTCTCACACTCCCTCTTCCCCACCATGCAACGGCTGAAGGGGAGGGGAGTTTATCCATTAAAAAAAATGCCAAAAATTTATCTCTTATCCCTTTTCCCCCCTTGAAGGGGTGTTCTCGCGTGGAACTACGGCTTTTGAGCCACGGCCTCTTATGCATAATGCGGGCTGGAGTTTGCTAGTGCATGCGGAGGGAGCACTTAGCCCAAATTTTTATTGTTGCGGGAGATTGCTTTAAGTTGCTCTTGCACAGGATGTGCAGGGTCTAGGATCATTAATATTTCGTGTGGAAATATTACAAATTTTCACACTAATTGTGCTTACAATTCACTTTTGAGAACTTCATGTTAAGGCTTGAATGTACAAATGGTTTGCTTCTTGCATCCATTTACCTAGGACTTTTTTGATAATGAAATCTCTTCAAGTTGAACATCTTGTACGTACTTTCTTTATTACATTTCTTGGTCTTTGTGGCTTCCAACAATTCTTGGATATGTGATCACACACATTACAATTGAAACACTTTGTCTATCCCTGGGTATCTTTAGCAAGTAATCGTCTTTGAGCATTTTGGAGATTAATGACCATCAAGGTTGGCTCTATCTTTTTTTATTCTTGTTGAAAATATATTCTTCCTTCATTGAGAAGGTTTCCTTCAATTCTTTGAGCTAAATATCATCTACAAAAGTCAAAGACCTTGAACTTAACCCTCTACGAAGATCATGTCTTAGTCTAGGCCATTAAAAAAATAACTTCATGTTCTCTATAATTTTTATATCAAATCTCATCACAATTTTCTTCAAATGCACAACAAATTGATAAATTGTTTCATGCTCCTTTCGTTCACACTCATTAAGCTGTTGGAGAGCCCTTTTGGCTACATGTCATGAGAAAATATCATCTTACAGCTAGCTTGAAAGAATTCCAATTATGTTTTACCTCATCAAGTGTTGAGAATCAACAATCACACTCAAACAGCCTCTTTGTATGGAATCTCAGGGTCAAGGATATGCAGGCTAACTTATCCCATATGCACAATGGTGCCTACTGCAGTTTCCTACTTTCCTATAAAGCATTGTACTTGCTTCCTTTCTCAATGCAATGATAGTACTCTTTTCATTTCAGTAAAGTGTCAATGTCATTGTCCACATACACAAGATTGTGTTTATGAGTCCAAGTCTCAATCTTGGAACCTAATTCACTTGTGTAACAAACAGTGTCCATTCCATCATGAGTCTACACTTCTCCTTCCATCCTCCATAGCTTCCGGTTATGTCATGCTCTAGATCCCGCATTTCAAACATGGTATCAGAGCCCAGTTGGGCATGGCATTGCTTCTATAGCCTCTCTTGATTCTTCTGAACCTCCATCCAGCTCAGTGTCAGTGTATGACTTATTTTCTCAACTCTACTCTCACTGAAGCTTCCATGGCAGCCATAGCCAGCAGCACCCTGTCAGATTGAACTGCTTATATCTCACTCCACAGGTCAAATCTCTTGGAGCTTCCTTCTGGAAAAGTATTCCCCAACTCATAAAGCTTCCTTGTATCATATCAATCCAGGACATTGGACCATCTGGAGCTCAGCATTGTGAAAATCCCCAATCTCTGTTCTGTGTCTGCCATAGCCAGACAGGACCTACCTTGCTTGGAGCTTCCATAACTCTTCAACCAGGCAGAATTTCAACACGATTTCTTCTGGAGAAATGTTCCTTGGCTCAAGGCGCAGCTTCCTGTCACTTTAAACACCAACATTGATGATCTACAGCTCCAGCATTGCTCAAATTCGACCTCGCTGTCCAGATCTGCGCCGATTCTGTTCGCGGCACCTGCGCGCTGCATACTGACCACGATGTTGACAATCTCCATGGGGCTTTGGTAGCCCATGACATAAGCTTCCTAGATATGTAAAAAGTTTTGAAAATGATGCACTGTAGCTCCTGCAATCAGCAAAAAACCAGGCCCCTGTCTGAGAAACCCTAATTCCACCATAGCCAAAAGCTTCAAAATCTTGACATTTTTCACTGTTTTTTTCACTGAAGTTATCAACAGTGATTTTAATCACTGAGCAATACTCTCTGAAGTTCGTTAAAGTACTGTCACTCAGATCTGAAGGCATCAGCATCAAATCAAGAAGGGGAAGATCACTTGGAGTAAAAGACTTTTGCAGATTTGGTATTCATTGACACTCAGTTAGTGCTTTTTAGCACTTGTGTCTCTCAATCAATTCTTCTGTTGCTCAAATCTAATAAAGTCTGAAGTTGATTTGCTACTGTTCCCGTAAATCTAACATGGGCAAAGACTCGCCAAATGCTCGATTCAAAGGAGTCGGATTCCACACTTGGCAAACCCGCATCAAGCTCATCCTGATGAAGAAGGGTCTCTGGGCCATCACAAATGGCAAAGAGAAGAAACCGCGGGATGCGGACCTTGCAACTACTTGGCAAAAGAATGATGACAGAGCCCAGGCTATTATCAAATTGGAGCTAGACGACAGTTATATCCATCATGTGGATAACTGTGAGACCTCACAGGATACATGGAAAAGACTTGACACCCTGTTTGGTGCACAATCTAAATCATCAAAGTATGGTCTCCTAATTGAATTCTTCAGGCTTGAAATGAAGTCCAGCACATCACTTGCCACACATCTTAATTACATGGAAGGACTCCTAACCCAACTTGCAGGAATCAACATTAAAATGGATGAAGATGTTTGCATCGGTGTTCTACTTAAGAGCTTGCCTCCTGAATATAATAATGTATCAACAACTCTAATCAACATGCCAAATCCTGAACTTGTTGATATCCAGGCATCACTGTTAGAAGAAGAAAAGCTAAAAACTAAAGAAGAACCAAGTACCTCTAGAGATGAGCATGCATTATATGTTGGCAATAGGTACAAAGGCAAGAAAGATCAGCTCTTTTGTGACTTCTGCAAAAGGACCGGACACACCGAGAAGTTCTGCCACGCAAGAAAGAGATCCCAAAAGGCCTATCTAGTTGCAGTCAAAGAAGAAGAAGAAAATGAAGCAAAGGAAGAAGAAGATGAAGATCACCAGGATCGGAAGGACAAGACTCATCAGTCCTTGTACTCTCATAATTATGATAGACTGTTTTAATAGCCTTGTATTTTTCCTTGCCCTAATGTTTCCTGCCATAAGCTATGTAAACTCCTTATGTAACTTGGCATTACAGTCCCTGTACACTTTGTGAGGCCCCTGTTACAGCCTCTGGATGTCCACCATGTTTATGGTACCCACACTTAGCTTTTTCTGCGACAGCCTCTGGTGTTTTGCCATGTCTGTGGTATGCCCACACTTTGCAGGTGGTTCTCACTACAACCTCTACACACTTTGTGCCTTTCCTAGTTGTGATTGAGGAGGGGTGTTGAGAATCAACAATCACACTCAAACAGCCTCTTTGTATGGAATCTCAGGGTCAAGGATATGCAGGCTAACTTATCCCATATGCACAATGGTGCCTACTGCAGTTTCCTACTTTCCTATAAAGCATTGTACTTGCTTCCTTTCTCAATGCAATGATAGTACTCTTTTCATTTTAGTAAAGTGTCAATGTCATTGTCCACATACACAAGATTGTGTTTATGAGTCCAAGTCTCAATCTTGGAACCTAATTCACTTGTGTAACAAACAGTGTCCATTTCATCATGAGTCTACACTTCTCCTTCCATCCTCCATAGCTTCCGGTTATGTCATGCTCTAGATCCCGCATTTCAAACATCAAGTTGTTGAATATACCATGTGGATGCAATTCCTTCCAAAAAAATTTGTACCTCATTGAAAATTTCTCCTTCTTGCCAGCATTGATGATAATCTACAACATTTTTTAAGGGATCTAACCAAGATAATATGTCTACAGCTTGTAGAATAGAAAAAGATTATGGGTGAACCTTCCTATATTGGTTTGAAGAAGAAGAAGAAGAAGAAGAAGAAGAAGAAGAAGAAGAAGAAGAAGAAGAAGAAGAAGAAGAAGAAGAGGTATCTTGATTGGCTAACAAAGATAGAATGGCTTGATTAGTAGAAATTTGTTGGTTGGTTGTAGATAGTTTTTGCAATGCTACAATGTAAGATTGCAACAGAGAATCTAGGCTAGAAGGTTGTACAAAGGAAAATTCATAAGAAATCATAATTTCATCTCTCAAATTACCAAACATGATGAGTGATGCCTATTGTCTCCACCAATAACTATGTATAAAATTCCTATCCAACAAGCTCTTGACAACACACATTATATTGTCTTCGAACGGGAATAGATCAATTACTGGAAAAAGAAAGATACATCAAATAGAGCTTCAACTCTCATCATTCCATCCCTCCCTTCTTTAGCCAATCCATGCTTAAATACATGAGTTAGCTACTAACAACCAAGAAGTGGTTAGTTTGTTGGGGTACTTAGTTTGTTGATTCATTAAACCAACCCCCATAACAAACTTTTGAAATTTCCTATGGTATGACAAAGTTAGGGCCCACCACAAAGCCCTTTCCATGAATTTTAATAAAAAGAGAGAAAGAAGGCTCCTTTTGATATTTCTACATATGAAGGAGTACTGGAGAAAGTGTGGAATCTCTTTTTTAATTCTCGCAAATCATAATTATAAACACCTTGTAACTTTACATATATAAGCCTTGGCTGAAATTATCTTATCTAGAAGCACAAGTCTACTAAACCATTTACATCTCTGAGGCACACATGTTCCTTGCAAGTAATGTGGTAACCGAGCTATTGCAAAAGATGGTCATGCATAGAATTGTCTACATCATGAGTTTAAATTTGGGGGGGGGGATTTAAAATCCAAACACATGATATGCAATGAGGGGATTGTAGATAGGCCATAGCTATTAGGAATAATTATGTTCTATTCTATACTTTTTATGCATGAATAAAGGGAGAGTCTCTCTATAACAAGTGTAGATAGGAACTCACTTTTCACCTGCTACATTTAACTAGGGACAACTATTTAGGTGTGATTGGAGATACTAAAAGCACCTTCCAAAACCACTAGTTGTAATGCCTTTATAAAGGCATGTTGGTAGGTGAATTGGGTAGTTGGCCTCTAACAACCCCCAAGACAACACCACAGGATAAAGACCGAGGATCTTCCCTTAGCAAAACCCACAAGATGACTCCACTGAACACATGATCGAAAATTCCCAATCACTTTCTCCTTACTGAGACTTCAACTCAACACTTAAATAGCTCAAACTTTCAAGCTCAAATTTTACCACTTTTAGAGAAGATCTGACGCGGAAACAACCATGGCATAGACTCTAACAACAAGAGCTTTCAGATTCACACAACTCCTATTTTTTAGGAATGGCAACCCCACGCAGCAAACTGCTCCACAAAGCATGATCGCTTCAAGCAGTACAAAATCAGTTGTAGACCCTCTCTATCATTCTTCTTCAAAGCACACATAAATGCAAACCAAATACTTAGGAAATCAAAGCTTTATACAACAAATTTTCATGCCCATTCAACTGCTACAAGCATTTCACAGCTATAGACATTCCATTATTGCATCAAAACTAAGTTTTGCATTGATATATCAATGGATAAGCATAATGACTTCCATGGGAAACCAAGTTGGTGTTGTAGAAGCTGCTGAATTCAACTGTTTCCTCATAAAGCATGAAAATTGCCTCATAAAGCACAGAAACTGTTTCATAGAGCATTACACACAGAACAGCTCATAACTTTCTAGCCAAACCTCCGATCACCAAGCTTCAAAAAGGAAAGTTGTAGCTCTCTTTTCAATCCACAATTCTTCAGAACAACTCAGTGTCAAATTCTTTGATCTGTTGCCCTGAAATAACTCTGCATAGTCTGTAATCATAAATTTTTGCACGCTTTATACATCAAACACAACTTCTCTGTTCCAAAAGCATGATCTTGCATTGATGAAGAGTCGGGAGAGCTTTGAACTTTACAAACTCTAATCCATTATCTTCTTGGCTACAAATCCTTTCAGATTTTCCAATAACTCGAGCTCGTGCATTCAACATTCGATCATAATTCATATTCCTTGTTACATACCCAGTTCCAGATGTAGAGACCTTTCACTTCCATTCTTCTCTACTGACAAGGAGGAGCCTCACTCAATGACTAGCAAACATCACTCTCATCATGAAGAAGCACAACCCTCTGCTGTCTTTCACTCATATCCATAAACCAGAATTGATATGCAAACTCTCTATCCCACAAAGCAGTAGAAGAAAACAAGACAAAAAGGAGACTCTTATTACCGTCATTTGAGAACTGAGAACTCGCATCAGCCCATTGACTTTAGCAGCTCTGCCATCCTGCTTCTCAACTCCAATAACTTCAACTTCACGGTCTCTTTCTTCTGACAGTTTGTTCTTCTTCTTCCAAGCTTCAGATTTCTCCCTTCTTTAGCCTCCAAGATTCTTCTTCTCCCTTCCTCTCTCTCTCTCTCTCCCTCTCTCCCTCCCTCCCTCCCTCCCTCCCTCTCTCCCTCCCTCCCTCTCTCTCTCTCTCTCTCTCTCTCTCTCTCTCTCTCTCTCTCTCTCTCTCTCTCTCTCTCTCTCTCTCTCTCTCTCTCTCTCTCTCTCTCTCTTTCTCTTACGCTCGTTATGTTGTATTGTGTCGAACACTTCTCTTCTCTTTTTCCCCAAAAAGAGCTACTCACATTTTTTTTCCCCCTTAATTTTCAAGTTGCCCCTTGCTTCCCCTCAATTGCTAAATGGCAAACATGCCCCTTGCCATGTAAAATTCCACTTGAGGACTCAAAATCAGAAATGAGAACACATTTTTTCCTCTTCCTGCATGAAGCGCGTGTCTCAAAACTAAAATATCTCAACCACGTGTCGAACATGCATGATACCACTTGGGATTTCCGTTTATCAACTCGACTCCCGCTATGGGTGAGTGTTAGAAAGACAAAAAAAATGATATTTGCATGTGTTACTCCATTTGACTTCAAGCATATGATATATATCCTTACTAGAATGATAAGAAAATTCTTAGTATACAATAGGTGCATCTTGTGTAGGGGAGACACCCTTAGGGATTATAAAGCCCCAAAATATCATAAACAAATCAGAAGAAATATGGCAAGCTTCATCACAACTTCTTGCAATAACTAATCACAATTATCCATGAGCCCATAGACCAATTGTGTTACCTCCATAAGTAAAAGTTTTGACCTCACCAAAATCCAATCACATTTCTGTCATTGAAATAAACACAAAAGCTTATTATAAAACTAAATAATTGGCACACAAGCCACCAAAATGACTTCTATTGATTTGAGATAGAGAATATGAAATTGAGATCCATAAGACCATCCAAAGCAACATCAAATTGAGATAGAGAATATGAAATTGAGATCCATAAGACCATCCAAAGCAACATTAAATGATAACAATTTCTAGTAGACCAATGTTATATATGCTCAATGCCCCACCCTTATAAGGTGAGAACCAATGATCCATGGTGCTCAAAATTTTAAGGTCCCCCATTATGAGGAGAAGCCAAATGTGAGCTCGGATATTGATTGAGTCCTGACTTGTATATCAGATGAGGTCTATGTGACCGAACTAGCAAAAAGGTGACCATTGTGGGTCTGATCTTTGGGTTGGACTGAGTAGTTAAGCTGGTAGCAATTCAAGGCACATTGCATTGAGTTGCGAGGTAAGGGAGTTAAAAGGGGCCCCTAGTTTGGGGTCCGAGGGCCACAGAAGAGGCCCTTGGCTGGGGGGGTCCCCCCTGGCGGGGTACAAGGGCACCACCCTCGACCTAACATTAAAGGGAATATTCCCTGGCCGACTAGTGGAGGCTCATATGGTAGGTCGGTCACGCCAACCTAACTGCCTTCGTGGGCTATAAAAGCTAAACCCCTTCACAGCCATGGATCATCTATCTTTCACCCAGTTAGAGTTGTTCCATCTAGCCTTAAGCTCTTCACCTATCTTCTGTCTAGACCGCCATCTAAGCTTCATAGTGGAAGCGCACGGGTGGACAAAGCCATCTCTGTATCAGTTGTTTGGAGCTAAAGAAATTTTCTAATTCTCCTCTTATCTGTTGTGTACTCTCTATCTCTATCTCTTTCTTAGTTTTTTGTTCGCTGTGCCGTGTAATTTTTATATGGTATCAGAGCCCAGGGGGCTCTAGGGATCGAAGAGTGTGCAAGAGGCAAAGGCTTCAACAGCAAAGAGGAACAATGTCATCTTCTAGAAGTGGTACAGGAGGTGGTGCTACTATACCAGCTATTCAAACACTGAGGATTCGTCCACCAACCTTCAACGAAGGCAAGTTAGATGGTACAAACTATACCTTGTGGAAGTTCAAAATTACAACTATCCTTGATTCTTATGAGCTTTTGGAGACTATGTTGAGGGCTGATGTAGAACCACAGCCTACCCCCGACCCATAAAATCCTATTGTCATGATTCCTCTGAATGTAGATCTGCTACGAGCTTGGAAACCAAGGAATGTAGATGAATTGTGTGCCTTAGTTACAAGCTGTTCTGACTTTGATTCAGCATGCAACCAAAGTATCAGAGGCTTGGAAAGTACCAAGGAGTGAGTATGAAACGTGAAACCAAATTAGGGTTCAAAACTTGGAGAATCAACTAGCAGTAGAGAAGTTTGCTGAAGGAGAGATAGCTGAAACATTCATCACCCGGATTAAGAATTTGCACAACCAGATGGCTGGTGCTGGGATACAAAAGACTAGTGAGGAGCTAGCTCGGAGGTGTCTTCAGATTTATCCACAAAAGTTTAATGGACTAGTAACTGCCCTTAATACTCAGGTGAGACCTCAAGCTTTGAGTTTTGAGGAGTTTTGTACATTATTGCTAGAGGAGGAGTTGAGGCTAAAATCCTGAGAAGGAAACAACAATGGAGATGATGCATTCTCTGCAAATGCAAAAGGCAAATGTGGTTCCTCCACCAAAAATGATGGTGACAAAAAGAAGAAGGGCTATAAGAAGAAGTTTCAAGGAGAGTGCTTCTACTGCAAGAAGAAAAGACATGCAGTCGTAGATTGTCATGTCAAGAAGGAAGATGAAAAGAATGGTACCCTTAAAAGTAAAGGGAAAGAGAGCCAATATGGCTGAAGCAAGGTTGGAGTTGTTCATGGTGACCATTGAGGAGGTATGCTCATCAACGCAAGAAGAATGTACCACTGACTCATGGGTGTTGAATAGTGGGGCCTCCCGTCACATGACCAACAAGAAAGGTTGTTGGCAAAGTTGTTGGCAAAGGAGAAAGAAGGAACAACCTGTATGAGCTAAGTGCTCTTACAGCCACCGTTGGAGTGGGCACAAGTAAGCTTTGGCATGAAAGGTTTAGACACATTGGATTTGCAGTGTTGAAGGAGATGCACAAGCAAGGTATGGTTGCTCACCTACCTGCAATGACTGAATTGAAGGAACCATGTGAAGCTTGTATGATGGGCAAGCAACAGAGAAAGGCATTTCCACAAGAAAGCAAGAATAGAGCACAGGCTTCTCTAGAGTTGGTGCATGTTGACTTGTGCGGAAAGGTGCCTACACGGGCCTTGGGGTTATCTTCTTATTTTATGTTGATTGTCGACAACTACAGTAGGAAGATGTGGGTGTACTTCCTTCGTGATAAGGCTCAAGCTTTTGGTAAGTTTAAAGAATGGCTAAAGCTTGATGAGAATGAAACAAGGAAAGTGTGAAGAAATTTAGAACAGATGGTGGTGGTGAGCTCAACTCAAAGGAGTTTGAAGACTTTTGCAAGAGCAAAGGGATCAAGCGTCAATTGACGACGCTTCACACACCTCAGCAGAATGGTGTTGTGGAATGCAGGAATCATACCATTGTGGAGATGGCAAGGTGCATGCTAAAGGGCAAGGGATTGCCTAACCATTTTTGGGTTGAAGCTGTTAATACTACAGTCTACATTTTAAATCAGAGCTACACAAAGGCTCTCAAGGAAAAAACACCTCATCAGGCTTACACTAGTAAGAAACCATCTGTCTCACACTTCAGAATTTTTGGATGTGAATGTTATGCACATATTCCAGATGAGAAGAGAAACAAGTTACAAGCAAAAAGCAGAAAATGTATCTTCTTGGATTATAGTGATAGTAGAAGGCTTACAAATTATATGACCAAGAGGCAAAGAATATCATCGCGAGCCATGATGTGGTGTTCAAGGAGCAGCTACATACTGTGGAGGAGGAGAAGGCAAGTTCTTCCACTTTATCATCAAGCGAAGTAGTCCAGTATGAATTTGTCTCGAGAGATGTCCCTATCCTTAAGGAGGAGGAAGCATCATCTTCAAATGATGAGGAAAAAGTTTACCAACTTGACATCACCCAACTTGAAAAGCCATTTCTGTGTTGGGTGAAGCAGCTCTATGACCACAATAATCCTATGCCCACATCTGTTGAGGAGAAGGCCCGACGGAACAAGGAGGTCTCAGAGAATATAGGAGCAAAGGAGGGCTTCTGTTCACATAGTCAATCTAGCCTTGATGGCTAAGATTATGAAAGAAGTAAAGGAGCCAACTGACTTAGAAGAAGCACTTGTAGATCCAACGTGGAAGTCAATTATGCAAGTTGAGTATGACATCATAATGAAGAATGACACTTGGGAGCTAGTGGATCGGCTAGAAAAGTAGAAGGTTATTGGCAGCAAGTGGCTCTCGAAGGTAAAGTACAAGGCTGATGGTACCTTAGAAAAGTACAAAGCTAGACTGGTTGCACAAGGATTTTCACAAGTTGAAGGGTTTGATTTTCAAGAGTCATTTTCCCCAACTACCAGAATCACCACTATTTGCATAGTACTTGCAGTGGCTGCCCACAAGCAGTGGCCAGTTTACCAAATGGATGTTAAGTCAGCATTCTTAAATGGTGACCTCAAGGAGGAGGTGTACGTGGCTCAGACACTAGGGTTTGAGGCCCCCCATTATGAGAACAAAGTGTATAAGCTAAAGAAGGCATTGTATGGGCTGAAAAAGCCCCCAGAGCATGGTGCCAGCAAATAGATAAGTTGTTTTAAAGCTTAAACTTCAAAAGATGTGCCTCAGATGCTAACTTATATATTTACTGGGATGGTGAAAAGTCTGTAGTGATTGTCCTATATGTGGACGACCTTCTTATTATAGGTGATTATGAAGGTATGATCAACCAAACTCGAAAGGCTTCGAGTTCTGAGTTTGAAGTGACAGACTTGGGCTTGCTGCACTATTGTTTGGGAATTGAAGTCTAGCAAGAGCCAGGAAAGATCTTAATCTCTCAGAAGAAGTATGCATGGGAGATCTTGAAGGCATTTGGCATGACCGATGTAAGGAGATAGCTACACCTATGGAGGTGAATGAAAAGTTATCTGTGAGGATACATCATCACTGGCAGACATTGGGAGGTACAAGAGGATGGTCGATAGTCTGATGTACTTGTATAACACCAGACTAGATATCAGTTTTGTTGTTGGTGTTTTGAGCAGGTTCTCAAACAAATCTCATGAGAGTCATTGGAAGGCTGAGATGCGGGTGCTCAAATGCTTGAAGAAAACTCTTGACCATGGTATCACATACAGTTCTGGAACTTCTCTTGTGAGGAATTGTGACTCAGATTGGGTAGGAGATAGTGATTCCAGGAAGTCAATTTTTGGTTATTGTTTCTCTCTGGGTTCAGGAATTTTATCTTGGATTAGCAGCCAACAGTGGCATTGTCTTCTACCGAAGCAGAGCACAAGGCAGCTTGTTTTGCTGCATGTGAAGCAATATGGTTGAGAAGGATCCTATGACATATGGGAGTGCAGGATGAAGAACCAACTGTGCTGAGATGTGACAATCAGAGTTGCATCGCCATTGCCAAAAATATAGTGTTTCATGCATGCACCAAACAAATGTGAGCCCGGATATTGGTTGAGTCTTGACTTGTATATCAGATGAGTTCTATGTGACCGAATGGAAAAAAGGTGACCATTGTGGGTCTAATCTTTGGGTTGGACTGAGTAGTTAAGCTGGTAGCAACTCGAGGCACACTACATCGAGTTGCAGGGTAAGGGAGTTAAAGGGGGCCCTAGGGGGGCTAGCAGGCCCCCTGGCGGGGGTCTGAGGGCAACGCCCTTGGCCTGATGGTAAAGGGAATATTCCATGGTCGACTAGTGGAGACTCATAGGGTAGGTTGGTCACACCGACCTAACCGCCTTCGCGGTCTATAAAAGCTAAATCCCTTCACAACCATCGATCACCTATCTTTCACCCAGTCAGAGTTGTTCCAACTAGCCTTAAGCTCTTCACCTATCTTCTGTCTAGATCGCCATCTAAGCTTCATAAGGGAAGCACACAGGTGGACAGAGCCATCTTTGTATCAGTTGTTTGGAGGTAAATAAATTTTCTAATTCTCCTCTTATCTATTGTGTACTCTCTATCTCTATCTCTTTCTCAGATTCTATTTGCTGCACCGTGTAATTTTTACAACCAAGAGCCCACAAGCCCTCACAAAAGCCCTAGCAAGATGTGACATGCCTGCCTATCGGATATCAAGGCACATTTTTAGCGGTCCACTGAGAGAGGAATCTAAGCGACGCTGCTCAGCACTCCCATGGAATTTAATGGGGTTTGTCACCTAGGGTTTCTTGAGTCTGCCTCACAACGGAATGTTCATGGCCGACGAACCCACTAGCATCGACCTAACATTTGAGTCCCTAGTGGTCAAGGTCTCCTAACAACAATCTAGAGTCGGGTGGTCTTGAACATCCTAGTTTATGTAGAGATACCAAGTCAAAGTAGACCCATGCCATACTTGGTTCAAAGAGAATGGGAAACAAGAGGGATGTGCTACTCAATCTCTCATTAGGGCCAAAAACGCTTCAAAAATGGCACTTGTAAGAAAGTGATTAAGTTGCTAATTAGTTGAGGTTTAGGAAGAATAAAACCTCTAAATTTGGTTGTCCAGATGTGAGTAATGAGAGAATATTTGGTTCATTGAAGAGGTCGGCCATTAATTGCCCTCATCTTTTAATCTAGGTCAGGGGTCACCTTTTCGGCCATTTATTGTCTTGGAACTCGAGAGATTTTGTATTTTCGAGATTTTCGTACGAACTTCGCATTTGTTTGCTCCCGCATTTTCTTTCTACACACTATTCTCTTTTACCATTCCTTTTTTTGCACTTGCTTCCTATCACTGTGAGATTCTTGCTCGGTTTATTTGCTAGAATGTCTAGCAATACTACTTCAAATAACACAGACGCAAGCACATGTAAATACAAGCTATCTATTCAGCTAGATCCGACTTACACATCTGGGAGAAGTATACATCATCGAGTATTGATAGATGAGATTGAAGCCAATAGGTTGCGAACACAAGGAATGAAGCATATAGATTTGTGGGTGGATGGAAATATTTATCCCAGGGATCCTTCTACAGGTAAACCACCTGCTTTTTTGAATGTCCATGACTATATAAGATATGCTGGAGAAGGTTACAATGGAATGCTTGGCTACTGTATGAGGTTATACTCTGCATCTTACACATATATAGCTCAAATGCACGAAATGAAAAAAGCACTAGAAACTACACAAACAAATATTTTAGAGTTGACAAGTCAGATTGATATTTTGAAAAATGTTAACAAGTCATTGCAGGATAAGCTAACACGCTTGAGAGAAACTCCAATAGGATTTAGAGAGAGGAAGAGACCATTAAAAAATATAACCAGCTTGTGTGAGAGAGCAAAGAAAAGGAGACTAAATCTTACAAAGAAATATGTCTCTAACATACTAGGCATAAATATCCGAGAGAATGAGGAAAGAATCAAACTTTTGAAGGAAACCATGAATAAGAAAGATATTTTGAGGATTCTTAAGTCACCCGAAAATGTGGATTTGAGAGGTCCAACTCTCAGAGAGTTAGTGAAGGATTTAAAAGGCACAGTGGAAGCAAATGAAATCGTAGAGACATGTGATACTGTGGGTATAAGTCGAAAAGGTTATCGTGCTATCTCTGGATTATAGTTTAAAAATATTAAACGCAATAGGGTAACTATATTTGGATTGCCCCGAGCCCTTGTAGTTTCGACTGCAAGAATTTTCATGAATCGCAAGATTCCACATGTTTTTGGAGATTACATTCACATCGAAAGGTCTATGTCCTATGAAAAACAAAAAAAACAGGCAATTTTTTATTACAATGAGTTTAACAATATATGGGTTGATCTAAAAAAGGTGCAAATTGCAATGGTTCACATGTATAAAATCACAGTAGAAGAAAGTTATGGTGTTCTAAAGTTTGCCTTGAAGTTGGATGAAGCACAGATTCAAAAGGGACAGAAGATGGAAAGAATTAGCATTTGCCTCATGAACATGGCATTGGACCATGGCAATGGTGAGGGCCAAGCTCCATTGCATAAGATCCAATCCGAGATGGAGATTTGGTGGATTGGTGCAGCCCAGGTACCAATTGAAAATCATCAAACGTTGAAATGGTTGTTCAACCATACAGGCATTCCAAATATCATTAAGTCTCAAAGTGAAGGCGAAATGTTGGTAGTTGATGGGGTTGGTAAATTTAATGTGGAATGGCATATGAGTGCTGATTTGAAAACTATCAAATGTATGCTTGGAATATGTAATGGTGCAAATGCAAAATATCCTTGCATTTATTGCATGGAAAGTATTGGATCCAAAGATTGGAGTAGTTTGCGACCAGTAAGAAGAGCCCCAAATAGAGACTCTATAGATTTGAGTAAATTTAAAAACATAGAAGACATTTGGGATCCCATTCTTTCCATCTCTCTTAAGAATGTTCATATTTGTACTTTGCATGCAGAGATTAGAATAATCGATAAGCTTCTCAGGTTGCATCTTGACTACGCATATTCCATTAAGCCATTATCTTTATCAAATGAGTGTATTGATAATCAAAAGCTAGACGATTCTTAGGAAACCATTCAGGAAGGCAGGTGAATGCGGCTTGGGAGTGTTGGAGAGAGCTATGTGAGATCACAACAAATGTTGCAAGCACACCGAGGCTTGCGTTTCTTAGAATGGAGGTCTGGATACACCTTGATGTTTTTCTGAAACTCCTCAGGCAACATAAGATAACATATACATATGCGGAAGAGTTCAAAAGATCAATCACAAAGCTTGTTCAGGCGATAAAAGAGGCATGGGGAGAAAAAGATATCACTTTTTATCTGGTAAAGTAATAATTATTTAATTTGGGCTTATTTCGATAGGTTTTTCAATTGGTATAAAATTAGTGTTACTTTGTATTGCAGCATATTCTTCATATTCATGGACCTTTCTTTGTGGAGGAGCATGGCCCCTTAGCAACTTATAGTAACCAAGGCATGGAAAAATCCCACTATCAAGCACGCACAAGTTATTTTCGAAGCACAAGGCATGGGGGAGGAGTTACAAAAAGCAATGCTTTGGAGGAGCTATTCAACTGGTTTTTTCGACGACAACTTCAAAGAATGTAGATAAAAGACGGCAATGACACATGAGCAATCGCACTTTTATATATAAGAAAGAATATATACAAAGCTAGTTTTCCAAAACTCTCACATTCTCTTCCTCCTCAGGAATCTTTCCTCTATAACGTAGAATTTTTTTTCTCTTGTAGCCAGCTATAGATTTTACATCAGTTCAGTTTTTGCAGCTAAGGCGAAGGATGAAAACGCCAAAAAGTATCCTGCTCTAGAAGCAGAGTAACCTGGACCGTAGCCAAAAATCCTAATTGCTGTAGTCTTTTCCAAAAACATTACTTTGTGGGCATTATATTGTAATCCTGAGAAACCTAGAAGCCTTGTAAGAGCTTTAATACAAAGTATGGGCCATGCTGCATCCTCTGAGAAACTACTATGAAGTACTAAAAAGGAATCAGGGTCAATCCTAGCCAAGTAGTGGCCGAGTGCAATGTCTTTGAATGTGTTACTAGCAGCTCTTGATCCTTTGCCACGCCCCAAGAAGTTATCTGTATCAGCAATCTCCAACTGCAAATAAAACCCATACTGAATAAGCATGAAATGTAAACCTACCAATGTGTAAAAGCAAATTCAAAATTATCTTACCACTTGATTTTCATCGTACTCCAATTTAAATGGATTCCATAAATTAATTGATGATGCTGTCTCATTGGTGTTAGTCAATTCTTTAACATATTCAGACTCCTCTCTTCCAAAATTGGAAATCCCAAGTTCGCTTTGAATGCGATCGAAGTCCTCATCAGTAATACTCAACTCTTTCTCAGCTTCTTTGGCCTTTTCAAAACAAAGAGAGAGGGCCTCATCAGCATCAATAAACTTATCGTCTAGAGTTTCTTTATCAAGTTTGAGAATCTCTTCCTTTGATTCATTTTCTGTGTCAATTATCCCATTTGCAGCATCAGAAGCCTCTGCAATAATTGCTAGACGATAATCTTCCCTGAGATTAAAAAGTTTTTGAATATCTGACAGTAAAATGTACTCCTTGTCCTTGAAAGGTATAGATGGTAGAGAAGGAACAATATGGTGAGAACTCTCATCAGGTTGAGGGTTTGTATCTCCTCGGCTCTCCTCAATGATAGTCTCAGCTTTGAAGTGAGCAACATCCAAATTCTGAGCAATAGAAACCTCAAAATCTGCATCTACAACCTCCTCTGTTTCCTTTTCATCTACCAGATCATCTAACATGCAAAAGCTGGGAGACTTTGCTCCTTCCAACTTTTGCTCCTCAGCTTTCACAGGGTATTTGACAAGGGTGAAAACAATAAAAGCAGCAGATTTTCTCATCATCTTGCAGTTTTTGGAATGAGTGGAGCAAAATATGTCTCTTGAATAAAACCTCTCCAGAGAGTGGGCACCACACTTCTTAGTAAATACTGACTTTTCATTTCCTGTTGACCCAATGGGAACATGGACATATTCAATTGTGCCAACTTCAACAGAAGGACCTGCAAGATTTTCAAACTCCAAAAAGTCCTCCAAAATATATTTTTCACAAGATTTCAAAACTTTGTCAAGGTGCCAATCAGGATTAAAGACATTTTTCACAACTCCATAGAATGAGAGATCCATTCCATTCTGAAGGATAAAATCAAGTAGCCTCTCTGATGGAGTGATATCAGTAAGCTCTGATACTCCTTGACCTCTCATTACCGACGTTCGCTTCCCTGGAGATGTACTTGGCATTCTCACACTGGTGGTAGAGCATGGAGAAGAAAAAGAATGCACAGGTCATCACATGTTGATGCCCTTGAGCCTTTTGAAAGCCTTCTTCTTTTACCAGTTCCTGGAGAAACCTTGGATCCTAGGAATTCTATGGGTTCAGACATGTTTATAGCTTCTGCCGATACGGTGCGATAAGAGAGAAACGATTCATACGGATGTGCCCCCTCGCGCCGTATCGGTGATTCCAGCAAGAAGCGAAAGAGCCACAACGGTGGTCACACGAGCTTGGGCACTATGAGCTTGGAAGGAAAGCTGAAAGAAGACTCTGCAGAACCTCCAAAACGACGCAAAGAGACGAAAGCAAAGAAGGCAAATAGTCGCTCTCGTGCCGTATTAGGATAAGAGACAGAGGTCCAGAAAAAACCAAAAAAAGCCGTACGGACTAGGGACACACCCTTATGTAGGCGCGGAATTATGCCACCTGGCACTATCCGTTGGTCTTCGACACGTGGCAGTAGCCGTTGGCCAACACGTGGCCGATAACCACGTGGCAAACACGTGGACCGGTCATTAGTTGACACGTAGCATACGGACGATATGTGCAAACATGTGGCACAATTAGCGTCGGACACGTGTCCGACACGTGTCATGATTGACATGGGTATATAAGGGGTTATTTTTCCTACGTGTACACTTTTCATTTCTCGAGCTCTCCCTCCTTGCTTGCCGACACGGTGCGATAC
The DNA here is from genome assembly GCF_053477565.2 of Lygodium microphyllum. NCBI lineage: Eukaryota > Viridiplantae > Streptophyta > Polypodiopsida > Schizaeales > Lygodiaceae > Lygodium > Lygodium microphyllum. The sequence goes on along the minus strand of NC_141150.1, from coordinate 101,420,846 downwards.
AAGTCTTGCGTCTTCTCCGTTTCTAATCTCTCACATTGTATCGGTGGTCTTTTTGCTGAGTCCTTTGCTTCGCTGGTCAAAACGAGGTGTGCCGATACGGAGCAAGTACGATCGTTCGAGGCTTTCGTAACCTCCCCCTCGCGTCATATCGGCCTTGTGTCATTGCCAATACGGAGCGAGGGCGTCTCTACGCTGTCTTCGTTTCCTTCATATCGCGCCGTATCAGCATTTTCGTCTCCAATACGGAGCGAGGGAGTGGTTCCTCTGTCTACGCATTCCTCCTATCGCGCCATTTCGGCATCTCTCCTCTTGTAATCTCCAATACGAAGCGAGGGCGCTATTCCATTCTCATCGTTTTGTTCATATCGCACCGTATCGAAATTGCTCATTTCATCCCTTTTCGCACCAATTAGCCTGTTGGGTTTACAGATTTTTGCTATTTCAGTTATTGTCCTTCTGGTTATTGTATTTGCTTTTCTGGATGGCAAGGACAAATCAAACTGCAAGAAGAGTGTATCTGGATGGGAAGGACAGTGGGGGTAGAAGAAAGTTACAATTTGATGAATCTGAGGAGGAGCCCTCTTCCAAGTTTCCTGAAGCTGGGCCATCACAGGCCCCAGAGCATTTTACCACAGAAATCCCCCCTACACTAGGTGTTGGCCTAACATCTTCCATGGAGTTAAAGAATTTGAGTGCAGTGAATGTTTCTTCTCCTGAAGTTGAGGAAGCAAAGGGTGAGGCTTTCCCTGTGAAAGATTCATCCCCTACAATTGCACCTGAGCCTACATCTGCTGAAGCCACTGAACCTCCCAAGCCACAAAAGAGAAAGAGGAAGTCCAGGTTCTTCTATATGCAAAGATGTTTCAGTGAGATCAGGAAAGCCCAGAGAGCTACACAGCATGTCATTCCAAAGGCTGCTTTTATAAGGGTCGTTAAAGAGATCTCTAAGAGATTGTCTCAAGTGGCAACTGTCTCTGGTCTAAATAAGAAGTGGCAACTCTCAGTCATTCTTGCCCTGTAAGAGGCCGCAGAAGATTTTGTTATTGATTTCATGAACGATGCTTACATTGCTGCCGCCCATGCTCATAGAATCACCCTTATGAATAAAGATTTCAGCATCATCAGCAGAGTCAGGTATAGGTTTGACAAAGTGCTGAGGCCCTTGCCTTCCAACGATCAAAAAGCCCTTGAAATCCTTAACATTCCCCCAAAATTGTCCAGGAAAGAGAAAAAGCTAAAGGTTGAGGATGTTACTCACCTTTACTCTACAAGGGGTGCCACCCAGCAGGAGTCTTTCTTGAGTGAAAAAAATCAGGAGGTGTTTGAAACTGAGGACGATGTTTACAAGAGGAAAGCCGCATCACTTGCTCCCGTCAATAGCGAGAGGATGGGCAAAGTGTATGGGCAGATTCTTGTGAATGTTTCTGCGGAACCTGAGGAGGAATATCTTAGTATATCTCCCGAGGATAAGCCCATGTTGGAAAAAAGGGATGTCCAACTATCTGACTCCGTTGTTTTTTGTTGCATAAGGTAAGGCTTATATTTTTTGTTTTTTTTTGCGTAAGTAAAGTCTTATAGGTTCAAGTATATTTTGGATGAAATTTGTATTGAATAGCTTTTGCTATTGATTGCAGGGCATTGGTCTCCTCTTTCACTCTCGATATCCGTAGAACCATATATATTGTTGATCCACTTCTCTCTGTGGAACTATTTGAAAAATCTGGTTTTAATATTTCACCGTTTTTTCATAGCTTCGATAGTGTGACAAATTACCACATCTTTTTTCCTTATGTAGAAAGGTATTTTTCTTTTTCTGTAGAGGAAAATTTATATTCATTTTCTTTCACCCTTCTACTCACCTCTTTTATGAATTTGCAGAGGGCATTGGAGTCTCATCTACATTAATTGTCTTTCAAGAGAAATTATCTTTATGAATTCTCTCAGCAGTGTTCATGGTCAAGCACGAATGTATGTTGAAAGAAAATTACTTACTTTGATTTTATTTATAAAAAATATTTTGAACTTACAAAGCTTCCTTTTGCAGTGCTGGTAGACTCGTTTCTACATTTTTGGATATAACATACGAGGATCTTGCTGATCCTCAAAGGCCTTATACTTTTCTTCTACAAGAAGTTCCATTGCAAAGCGATGCGCATTCTTGTGGATGGAGAGTTATCTCAAACATTTGCAGAACAGTGGATTCAAAGTTGTTACAAATAGAAGGAGTGAATGTAAGTTAATTTTATTTGATGTTTGTGTAACCCTTATCATGATTTCTTTTCACTAACTTATAACATTTATTCTTACAGTGTAGAGACTATCCTGATTCATATGTTTGGTGGATAAGGGAGAGATGCATTGAGCTGATTCTGGACAAGGCAATCACACCATATGATCCTGACTCCCCTCTTCCTCCCAAAACTTCAATGGCCAAGGGCACAAGCAAGGGAAAGGGCAAGGGAAAGGGTAAGGACAATGGCAATGGTAAAGGCAAGGGCAAGGGCAAAGGCAATGGGACCACTGCTGCAGAGTCTAAGAAAAAAGGAATGCCAATGCTCTCTCCTCTGAAATTTGATCCATCCCCTCTTAAGCCCCAAGAAAAGAGACTACCTGTAAAGGTGAAATTTTTTCAACAATCAAAGAAAGGCCCTGTGAGAAAAAATATCTTTGAAGAAATCGATAAAGAATCAAAATAGCAAACATAAGCATACACGAGCCTTATTATTTTGGCTTTGTACATTTATATGAAATTTTTGTACCTCATTGTGTAATGAAAATTTTCACTTATAAATCGAATGTAATGTACATTTTATTTATATACATTCGAAAGGCAACTTGCTTCATGATAGCTTATGAGTTCCCATTAAAAAATATCTTAAGGACAGTCTATTAAGATAAATTCCTGCAAAGTTTTCATTCTCAAGGCTCAAAACTCACAATTGTGGGAGACAAACAACTCGTACAAGAGAAAGAGCACTCGGCTCTTTTACCAATTGTTACACCATTCACTTTGAACTTATATCTAGGGGATGTATTGTCTAGCAATTCCAATCTTTCAGACTCCAATTGGAAGTAACATTCACCTTCTTTACTTCTTCATGCGGCAAAATGTGTACCGCAAGTTTATATGGTGTGTAATCTGTATCGGAATCCAAGGAAACCCAAATACCGAATCTTAGTTTGTATCTCCTGTAATCAAAGCCCAAAGCAAGAGTTTGGCAAGGGATACTGTAAGCCAAAGCCAAGGATTGAGTGCATGCACTGCACCTCAAGATATCACCCTTATGGTCGCACTCTCTAGATTTCCAATGCGCCCCTATAGTGTTGTCCAAATCCTCTTCCGAAAAGTTTCTACTTAGCCAGGATACCTTCGTTCTTTGTAAATTTGCTGTTTTGAAGTAAGCCACGAAGATATGGAGGGGTACAAACCATGATAAACGTATTCTTCTTGAGATCCTTCCAGCTGTCATGGACTTTTTAATATCCTGAGATATTTTGAATTTGAAACTCTGCACCGTTACCTTGTCAGGAATCTCCCAGTTTAGAGATGAAAGACTTGGCAATGGAAAATCTTCAATATTCCCATACCTATCCGCTTTAGAGGGAACCACATACTGTGCATAATATATAAAAACCTTGCATTCACTAAAAAAAGACACAGTTTGATCGGCATAAATAATGTCTGCCAATACCTTATGAATGGCATGGAAAGTCTCACTTAGGCTTTCCACAGGTTGCCATTCAATACTTGTTGACGAAAAGATATCTACAATGACGAACCGTTTGTTAGAACTTGCATAAATGGAAAAGAATTATATACGTTATTCAATTTATAACTTACAATGTGTTTGTTGGGGAACACGTTCGTTTGGAGGCAAGTGCATATCCTTGGCCATGTAAACATGTTGCACCTTGACAAACCAGCCTTCGGGCATAATTTTGAAGGCAATGATACGCCCCTTCCAGTGATGTTTTATATCATGTCGTTTTCTTCTTTTCACCTTATGAGAGCCCTTGCAAGATGGCAGCATGGTAACCCAATCGTTTACAGCAAAGGTTTTGGGCTAAAAAATTCCATCTACTCCCTGGCTATAGACTGTGCAAGAGTGTATTAAACGAGAAGGGCGCCTGGAGGAAGCCATGAAAAGAATGAAAGCGCAGAGAAAGAAGCCAAAGAGGGGTGAATGAACTAAAAAGTAGCGCCAAGAACCCAAATGAGTATGTATTGGGTGCCAAAAACAATATTGAAAGATCTCTCGACTTTCAAAAAACTCATTATTAATTTCATCACATCTCTGTCACATATTTTGTCAGATTTGTAAGTAAATAACATCTTTGGGACTCCAAAACATGTCAAACTTTAGGGGTTTTGGCCAAAAAAGAAGAGAGAATCACGAAATGGACTCCACTATCTCTAAAAAAGAGGAGACAAGAATACCATATTTTTGCACATGTGGCAAACTCTCTTTGGCCCTTTCCTTAATCTCGTGATTAACAAAAGTGCATTTTTTGAAGCTTTTTTTGGCCCTAATGTTTGCCGATAGGGCATAGTCCCATTCCGGTCCCCTAAAACAGCATGAATTGGGGTTCTAACCTAACAATTCCTAAGGATCGAATGTCGATAAAACCTGGTGAGAAGCCTCCCAGTTCTCTCAGACCACCCTATTGTAGAATGGACGCATCAAGGGTTCCGTCCACCCACTTCCCTCAATAGGCATTCTTTAGTTATTTAATTATGTCCTATCACATTTATGTGTGACATTTAAAACCATATTCCTTAATTAATCATTTTAATAAACAAGGTTTGTTCGCATAATTTATAGTAGAGACTCGAATATAGAGCAACCAATCCTTTTGGCAAACAAGTTCCTTAATTTATCTTCAAGTTAATATTTGCTCCCTTCCCATATATGAGAATTTACATGTCACTTCTACAGAAGTAACTAGTCCAAATCACATGGCACCACAACTTCCATCCTTTATCTCGAATAGGATCTTCCAATGCCACACAAACGTTGGCGCCACAGAGGTCCTCAACTCTGTTTTGGACTTGGCAAGGGGTGTCCAAAGCTCCACCTGACCTGCAAGCTGCCTAAGAGTGAAAACATTATTCCCGTGGTTGGCCTTTTCATCACTCGACCTTCAAGTCGTGAATCGAGTGGTGCACTTTTCGGGTTGATCCACAGTGCGATCTTGGAGGTGATCCACCTGTGCAAAGAACCTTTCCTTAATTAAATCATTTAAGAATCAAGCACAGTCAAGGTAGTCAACCCTTATATAATTTTCCAAGAGAACATTCCTTTATCACCATGGCAATTTGTCATCATAGACCCCCACCATGAATTTACCATCAATCACAAGCACTTCAAATAATCATTCAAACAACAATTCAACAAAAACAATGGTATTCTTTCCCAAACATTATAAGAATAGTTGCGATAACCTTTTCGTTGCATATTTTCTCTCCCCCTTGGGATCAAAGAGCGATACTATGCAAAATTTTAACTCGACTTTATCTTCCTTTCTCGTAAGGCAAAGAATGCGAGACAAATTTGTAATGATGCAAGACTATCTTCCAATGTAAAATAATTCCTGAATTATTGTGCGAGTTGTAATCGACTCATGGTTTGGTAGCACAAGGTAAACTCCTTAACCATTATTTTATGTGAAACCTTCATAGGATAGATACAAGACTTTTAATGAAATATCATTTCATGTACCATTGATGTATGTTTCAAATAATCTTTCCCATGCATGTACTGTCTATGTGTGTAACCCTCAAGGTAAACTTATATGCTTTTCATACTACGTATG